>NC_087250.1:17531875-17868750 GCF_037042905.1 Lytechinus pictus | reverse complement strand
CCGAATAGCCACCTTTCGCAATCCTCACGGACGCTAATATTATGGTCCCCTAACACAAAAGTTAACGCTTAATCATACACTTGATTTTTAGGATTGATTGTACATTATCTGATTATAGTCAATAGAATCAAACGTAGAAAACTGCTCTACAATCAATGCTAAGCTTTGTGTTACAGCGGGGTTACAGACCCTACAGATCTGTTTTTCGTGTGCAAAATTCTTCCCGCGACACCCGCACCATACATGCATGTACATTACGACTGATGGCTGGAGATATTCGAAATGCAGGACCTACAATAGATTATGACATAGATAAGAAAGAGTTTTTTCAAACAAATCGAGTGCATATTGAGTGAGGAAAAGGTTACTGAATTAAGGCTTAGATGTAGATCATTCCAGTCCATCGAATCGATATTGCATTTAATGTGGATTATTGGTGGATCTCTGGCAATTGATTCCATGGTCAAATCACCTCTCCAGCCGAAACCATTTCGCATGCGTTGATTATGTACACTGCATGTATATGTCTGAACACGTACCAGCCGAATTTGCGGGGTTTTTTTCTTTTATTTACTCCTACACAAACGATATGCCTCTAGCACACAATGTAATGGGCATTATGGTTTACTTTCCCCAGAAATGGGGATTAGATTCGAATTCCAGTAGGGACCACTTCCATTGATGAGTGGATACCAAGCACGACCACGCGGTTTCGAAAAGCACCCTAAACAAGGGAAACAAGGCTTTTCCAGATTATAAAAATGCATCTTTTAACAAGTATTTAGCTTGTGAAACCCTACAAGTATTGAAAACATTTCCTCATTTTAAGTATTTTAAACATCGTTTTTGACACCCTTATTACGTAACATAGACCTATACGTACCGTCCTTGCCCACTCTTTCCCTTTTTACGCGTGGTCGCGCCTGGTATCCACTCTTCAATGGAAGTGGGCCCCGCGGGCGGCCTCTCGAGCTCTGGGAGGAACCAAATGTGGCTTTGGAAAGTCGTCCTAAATCGGATATATCGCTGTTACCATAGTAGCAACCAGAACTTGCACACGAAACGCAGATTGAATGTTTCCGTTCCAGATGCGAAACGAAAAAAATCTCATGTCACACGATTTGCATTGCAGGACAGAGTTTAACGACCATGACGACGGGCCCAAAAATCTCTTCCAAAATCAACTACCGTCGCAAATAAGCGATCGCGTTCTCAAACGAAAGGTCGGGATTATTTTGCAATACACGCTGGATGATAAGCCGTGCGAACATGATAGGAGTACTGTGTTTCTCGCTCAAGTGCCAGTCCTGCTCATAAATAGAGAGCCGCGACAAAAGGTTGGAAATCTTTATTGTAGTAAACGGAGTTCTTGCTCCATCAGCGAAAGGTCGAGCTTTTCCTTTTCATTGATGCGTGCATCAGTGTTTGAGCTGTCAATAAAAGGATTAAGTCTTGACAGGGAGTGGCTCCAATATTCATTGGTGTACTTCGGGCCAATTGAAATGCTTTCCTCGAACACAAGAGAAGAGACATGATTCAACATTAGAGCAGCTCTGGACGTCTCAGCTTAGGGCTAATACACGAGACTTGGTCTTTTTTAGAAGATTAATCGAGAATGGGGAATTTAATGGATAAGATTTGGTCTTTCTTATAAGAAATATCAAATCAATGGTGAAGAATTCAAGGTTTTCTCAATTTCTGCAAGTCACTTTCCTTTGTAATGGTGACTCGCTTTTTCGTGTGCTTGGATATGGCAAGGATGCGGCCATCTTGGGTCCATATCGCCTCCATACAATCAGTTCGTTTCCTTGTGAGACTCATGAATATAGATTGCATTATCCTGTATATAAAGAAATTTCTCCTATTTTTGTAGATTTTGTCTCGTACATGGTAGTTCATGAACTTCACAGTTATTCCACTCTCTCTGTTTTGTTTACTCTTACCCAATCTATGGCTTCTATCTATTTCTTTTTATTCTAATTCAACATTAAGCTAATCTGCATTGAGTTTGACGATGGTTTCATCAGTGTTTTCGTTCTCTCGCTCCTTTAATCCATTGAAAATCAGACAATTTCTGCGCGAGTACTGTTCAGACTTTAGACTTATCAAGTTGGTCTAACAAAGATTGTATCTCTGATTCTAAGGCATTGATGCGAGTGTCTCGTGCCTCCATTTCAAATTCAATTTACTCACATATACTATCATATAATATGTAACTTACTCAGTGATCAAGGGTGTAATATCATTAATCAAAGTTGTTTTACTTCAGTCTCTTCAGCCTTTAGATAGATAAATCAATATCTTGCAACTGATTTCGATATATGTTTTAAACATCATGACAAAATCTGTCATAACAAATTGATTTATATATTAAAAAGATATTTTTGGCTCGGTCGCTTCCCTCGCAAACAGCATTTTGAAACTAATTGAGCCCTTTATGTCGTGTCTTGCCCCGAAAATTTTAGTCTCATGACGCCTCTGACCTCGATCTGCCCAAACTAAAAGAATAATGAAATAAAATCTATCAAAAATAAAAAAATAAAAAGATCCCTCACAAGAGAACAAAACAGCCACCAACCATGAATACAGATCTACACACATAGCTTGCCAGTATATATGCTAGAACGGTGGTTTATTTTTAATTCTATCAAGATAATTATGAAATATGGCGCTTTAAACATTTTGTTGACGTAGATGGCGCTCTTTAATATTGATGAACGAAGAGCAAATCAGAAATCAGAGAGCTGACGGCAATTTCGATGTTCGATGTGCGATTATCCGAATACAGAATCACGAAGAGAAAAGCGTGTTTTGATTTTGTTTTTTATACTAAAAACACAAATATAGTATGAGAAATCAGAAAGAGCCCAAAAGTATTTCTTGATTTATATTTTCTGTTTTTTATCTACAAAAACGAAATCACAGCAAGTTTTTTCTCGCTGTGATTTCGTTTTTGTGTTTTCAAAGACCGAACCACGGGGCTGATTTCCGTTTTTGCTCTTCGATGATTAGAAAGGAAGAACGAATTATCCATTAGTACCCTGATTCAATGGACATGAAATTTCAATGCAGTGACATTGCTACCACCTTTATTTGTGCACAAGCAATAGGCCGGAACTAAATGAGAGTATAATACATCATAAATGAAGGGTTTTCGCGATCATTTTAAGCTGACGTCAGCTCCTGTCAAATAAGATTGACGAACAGTAGAGGTATACATGAATCCTGATATCTGCCAAGTTTGAAAGGTTTCGCTTGAATTAAAAAAAAGATACGAGCAAGCTAAAGATATTCTGATAGTATTGTGCATTTTTTTCGATTTTTTAAATCTTCAGGCGTATTTATTTTTTTTGTGGATATTTCGTAAATTGTATAAAAGGTTAATATTTTTTTCAATGTCTTGAAAGGGCATATCTTCAAGAACCTAAATCCAAGAAAAGGTACGGTTTGGCCTTACATGACATAATGAGTGTCAGTCAAAGATAAACAATCTCAAAACTTTAGAGGGTGCTATTTATAAAAGTAGTGGTTACTAAGGCGTAAACACTATTGATTTGTGAGGCTTAATACCATAAGCAAACCCTGACATTATTAGACCGAAATAAATAAAAGCAAGGAAGTTATCGCCATTTTACGATTTTCCGACTTTGCATTTCAATAAATGTGAAGTTTTTTAACGTAGACTATTTTTAGGGCATGAACATGGCAATTTGAAAGGCAAATCATTTTTTTATGAAAGAACATATCGTAAACAATCTGCAGCGATCTGTTAGAAGTAGGTAGCATGCAGGATAAGGGAGTTAGGACGGGATTAGGGATGGTATGCAAATGGACTTGAAATTCACAAAATGGCGCCTGGATGGTCATACATAAAAGATTTTGGAAAACGGGATGTAATATGCACAACAAGGGGTCCTGGGCCCTGTTGTACAAAGAGTTACGATTGATCCGATTAATCGTAACTCTATGGCAATCCATCAGTGTCATATTTTTTTCTACAGGAAATTTGCAAAATGTCCTTTGTAATCAAAGGAGGACACCCCAAATTGTCAAAAAAGCAATGAAATTATGGATATGGATTCATATCTAGAATTTTTTTGAACAAACATGCATTTCATATGTTGACTTTGCTGGCTTTCCATAGTTGCGATTGATTGGATCAATCGTAACTCTTTGTACAACGGGGCCCAGGAAAACATTCCCACTAAATTTGGATGAGAAACGGGGACAGGGCAGGAGCCTATTCAAAGATCAACATTGTAAAATCATTAGAGGGCGCTACTTTTAAAAGTAATGGTCACTGATGCATGAATCACGTTTGAATTTTGGAGGATAATACCAGTACCAACTAATGAGAGAAAGCTCTAGATGTGATTTATATATATTTATTTCCATGACAATACGTGGGTGAAGTTAGGTTTCCACGAGCAACCGATTTCTGACACACACGTTGTCTACAAATAATGTTGCTGATATTGTGCATTGTATAGTATGCCACTCGATCAAATCAGTTTATCTCCAAATTTTCTGTTATAACCTATGTCGTATTTAGTATCAATGGACAGGAAATTTAAATGCGGTGACATTGCTACTACCTTTATTCGTGCACAAGTGATAGACCGGAAGTAAATTGGATTATAATTAATACATTAAAAATGAAGGGGTTTCCGTGATAATGTTAAGCTGACGTCAGCAGAGCCGCGCGTTTATATTTACTTGCATATTCTGCCCACTGACGTTAATATGTGACTGACGTTATACGTGACGATCAGAGTGGTCTATCAAGATCTAGATCTACTACACTCGATCTAAACAAAATATATTTTGATCTAGGACTAGTTTTATATACGGATTAGACCTATAAAACCAAGGCTACCAAACTCATTGGTCTAACGTAACTAAACGTAAACTTTAGAATTAACCAGTTCTAATTTAACCATTAGTCGGCCGCAGGCTTAGACAGGTACAGATTTGAGATAAAGTTCATGCCTTAGCCTAGGCTAGCCATAGCCTAGCCTAACATTGTGTCTTGCCATTAATGGCAGTTTTATAAGTGTTTAAGAATTTTAATTTTTAAAGATCTAGATATAGATCTAAGCATGAGGCCTATAGTGTACCGGCAATTAGAGGGTGCTGATCACTGACGTAAATCCGTGTTGATGGGTGGGGGGATGACTGAAATATGTTGGCTTTTTTGCAATCATGTTTTTAGATCCTGGGGGGCACCAGAAATTTTTTTGAATCACTGAGTGAGCGTGCTCAGTTGCCAGTTATACTGACCTAATATAGAGACATTTTAAGGACAATGTCATTAAACGGATATGTATCTCACTGATCAAATAATGCGAGCGCGAAGCGCGAGCTGAAATTTTTTTATACTCACACCTAAAAAGGAACATTATAATCAAATTTGTGTAATCATGATAGGTACCTGTATCGCTAAACATTGCGAGCGCGAAGCGCGAGCTGAAGTTTTCGTATGATTTTACCCCAAACAGCGAGATTTTAAGAAATATATTTTAGGAATCCATTAAGAGTATGCACATCTCAATAAAGTCATCTCATGCGAGTGCCAAGCGCTTGCTGATTTTATTAGAATTACATCTGAACACATGAACCACTTTTTGTAGTCATTGCAATCATGATTATCGTACGCATCTCACTAACAAGATATTGCGAGCGCGAAGCGCGGGCTTAAAATTTAGATAATTCAGACCTGAAGTGGGGCATTCTAAGGTTTCTTTGTAGGAATTACCTAGGACCATACGTATTTCATTTAC
The DNA here is from genome assembly GCF_037042905.1 of Lytechinus pictus. Classification (NCBI taxonomy): domain Eukaryota; kingdom Metazoa; phylum Echinodermata; class Echinoidea; order Temnopleuroida; family Toxopneustidae; genus Lytechinus; species Lytechinus pictus. The sequence goes on along the minus strand of NC_087250.1, from coordinate 17,862,970 downwards.
CAAATGATGCGAGCGCGAAGCGCGAGCTGAAAATTTTTGATATTTAGATCAGAAGAAGGGACATCTTAAGGACTGATTTTAGGACAGACAATGCAAGCACCAGGAACAATGAAGACGTAGGCCCTGGGCAAATTATGTTTCATAAAGTTATGATAAAAAATGTTTCTTATGTAATGTAACATAACATAATATAATATAATATAATATAATATAATATAATATAATATAATATAATATAATATAATATAATATAATATAATATAATATAATATAATATAATATAATATAATAACATTATAATGAATAATATGTTTTTCTTTCCCACTACGTTTCTCTTCCTTTCTCCCTCTTTTCTCCTTTTCCCCTTTCCCCTTTTTTGGTCAGCCGATTTAGGGGGGGGGCACATTTTTTTTTTTTTTTTTACCCCATGATGGTTTAATGGTTTTATTAGAGATTACATTCAAATTTTTTTGACATTCCATCTTAATCCCTTCACAAAGGCCCCAACATTGATAAATTGGATGAAACGGGAGTTTCTATCCAATGTTATAATAAGCTAGACATAAGTATTTCGTTTGGAAATGGTGAACTGGCTCTTTATTTGCATTTTATGATTCAATAATATTGTTTTATTTGTTAAGAGGTATTCCAGGAAGAATCTTCACCAATAAAACAATTATCTCTTGTGATTTTTTTTTAAATTTCTTTCGTAAAAAGTGGGGGGGGGGTGTGTTTGTACAGGCCATCACCCCTCCTCGAAAAGTTTGGGGGGGGTATATCCCCCCCCCCTTCCCCCCGGATTAACGCCAGTGGTGCTGATTCATCAAATTGTTTTCTTTTCCTGATTTTTTTTCTTTTTTTTTTTACAACCAGTGGTGCATGGCAACAAAATGGGAGGGGTCGGGTTTATCCCCCGCCCATTTGTCCACCTACTGTATCTATTTATTTACAATTTACGTTGTTATGTTTACTGTTCTCAAGGAATAAAATATTTCTTGTATTTTACTAGCTCGGATTCCCAGTGCCCCCCCCCCCCCCCCCCTCTTTGATTAAGCGGTACTCCTTGTCACAAATTTCATTGTTTGTACTCCGGGCAAAAAAATATATACTTGGCTTGTTTGGTGTTTGTTTCTTTCGATTGCTGAAATTACTCTGTGAGTTACTGATTTGGGGGAATCTAAATTTGTAAAAAAATATGCTTTTGATTCTTCAAATGTTAACAGCCAATCGGGAAAGGGCATTTCGATGACGTCATCGGTCTTTGAAAATGTTTTTATTGAATTCTACTAGTGAAATTACTTGTACTTACCATTTTGACCGTACACATGAGTGAGTAATGGGTACAGTGGGCCAGGATACGGGAGGGGGGGGCAGTCAATTGTATTGTTGTACACACGCGTGGCCAAATTATTTTCAAACACCCCCAAACTAGTTTCTCTCTGTGTGCAAAATAACCCCATAAACAAGTTTTTCGCGGGCTTTATTTCCACGTTTTGGCCCCTAAACGTGTTGTCGCCAGATTATGACCCCGGGGAAAAGGCTTGGGGGGAAAACATACCTAAACACGTTTGGCTAGTCTAAAAAAAAAAGCTTTGGAAAAAAAACATACTACAACATATTTGTCCAGGATAGGCCCCATAAAGAAGGGGTCGAACTTTTTTTCTTAGAATACAGTGTTTTTTTATGGTTTCGTGTCAATCTGAGGGTGCTGATTCCGAATCTGAATGATGCCACTCTAGTAACCTCGAGCATCCGCATATTGGCGAAATCCAATATGGCCGCCAAAATATTCAAATTACCTATGCAAATCATAAAATTGCCCACACATTGAATATAAAGTGCATGTAGTTGTTTTGCAGGAGTAAAATCTCTCTGGAAAAACGATAATTGAAAAAAGAATTATTCTATTGATAGTCAAATGGCCGCCATAGGTCCATGCATACTCTCTATATTGAATATGAATGGGGGAAAAATAATTTAAAAACATGAGTACTATTATTGCAAGTGATTGTGATCTACGAGTGGACTACTGTCTGAAAAAATGATTATTAACAAAAGGTGTCATTTGCATACTATGTAATGTGATAAATGCTGTATCATGATATTCAAAATGAATGTCATAGACCCCCTTATATTATGTTCAATATATAAAAGTGGAAAATAATTTTCACATTTGGATTTGCTTGACTATAAAATAGTTGCGAAATATTGGTGTAGCAATGTCTGAAAACATAATTCCTAACGAGACGATTTCACTTCGTTTTCCATTCGGTAATAATGCTGTATTTTGACATTCAACATGGCCCCCATAGCATGCATAGGCCCTATCTGTATTGTGTACAGTGCGAATGAAGAAACCAATTTTCACAAGAGTAAGAACCATAAAATGAATGTAACTGTATCACTGGCGTAAATCCGGGGGGGGGATGGGGGATACATGTATATCCCCCCCACCCTTCGAGGAAGGGGGGGTGGCCTTTACAAACTTCCCCCCCCCCCCCACTTTTTACGAAAGAAATTAAAAAAAAATCACAAGAGATAATTGTTTTATTGGTGAAAATTCTTCCTAAAATACCGCTTAACAAATAAAACAATGTTATTGAATCATAAAATGCAAATAAAGAGCCTGTTCACCATTTCCAAACGAAATACTTAGGTCCTTATTATAACATTGAAGAGAAATCCCCGTTTCTTCCATTTCATCAATGTTGGGGTCTTCGGGAAGGGATTAAGATGGAACGTCAAAAATATAGTTTACGCGCGTATTCGCATTCCGATCATGCGTGCCGCGCGAGGCTGTTGTAATGAGTTTGATGTAATGCATGTATGTTAGTTTGACTTCAATAAACTTGACAACTCGTAATAGGGAATATAGTTTTGGCTTCATGTCCCAGTCCGGTTCAAAACGACGTATATTGAGCAAAACAGCGTCTTTCTTCAAGAGAAGAGATGAAGAGGATCCACAAGAAGATGTGGCAGAAAATGTCTCAAATTAGTCTTCAACTGCCAGTAAAGAAGAAGCCTCAACCTCCGAACCTAGCAGGGACCAACATGACAAGCAAGACCAACAAAGTGTCAACAAACCTGTGATTGTGAATGTCTTGCATCTTCATAATGACAAGCCAAATCATCCAGCATCTACCAAGTGGATTTACATCGTATCATATTGTTCTTGTAACTATTAATGTTATCATTATTAGTTTTATTAATACTGTTATTATCATTATAAGAATCATTTTTATAACTGTTATTATTTATAGCATTATTATTACTCTCTATCACTATTATTCTTTTAACTATCATAATTATTATTTTGTTAATATTATCATAGGCCCTAATTATTATTATTATTATTGTTATTATATTATTATTATTATTATTATTATTATCATTATTATCATTATTATTATTAATGTTATTATCATTATATAATTATTATTGTTATTATTATTATTATTATCATCATCATTGTTATGAATAGGGAATAGTATTATCCCCTTGTTTTGTTTATTGTCTTTCTGTTCTTTCACTGTTGTTATTTTACTATTATTACACTTTATCGATGAGATTATCCAGCATTATTATCATGGTGATTATCATGACGTGTTTTGTTTTTTGCCACCGAATGTACAGATTGACCTATTATTAAAACACCGCTGTCTGAAAGTAGGAAGTTATATCTTGTTTTATATATTGTGTTCATGACTCTCCTTTGATTAATAGTGTAGAATGATGCATCATTTGAATAAACTTAGTGATTTGCAAATGTTGACAACATGTTTATATGTGCGTGAGAGAGAGAGAGTGTGTGTGTGTGTGTGAGAGAGAGAGAGAGAAATATGCGTGGTGGGTGTGTGGATATCCTTAAGCTTGAACATTGAAGTGGATTATTTATTCATGAATTCATTTTGAATGTAATCTCTAATAAAACCATTAAATCATCATGGGGTAAAAAAGGATAATAGTATTGGAGGGGTATTTGCCACATGGACATATCAATGACACTTCCTTGCATATCTAAAAACATGATTGCAAAAAAATGCCAAAATATTTCAATCATCCCCCCCCCCCACCCATCAACACGGATTAACGCCATGATACAGTTACTGTATTGTCTGAAAACATGTTTTCTAGCAAAACATATCATTTTTTTTTGTCTTGCATGAGACAATTGCTGTATTGTTAAATTCAAAATGGCGCCTATGGGCCCTTACCCATAAAATATTGTCTTGAACATGTTTTCTAACTAAATATATCACATATTCAATGTTCTTGAAGGTGATAAATACCTTAGTTTGAAATTCAAAATGGGTGCCATTGGCCCTGAAAATATGAAGTACATTGTAACTGGGGACAGATAATTTTGAAAGAATTATGCTTTGTTTGACTTTGAATATTGCTTAATTTTGATGTAGGTGAAAAGTATTATCTAAACCCATGATTTCTAATGAAATATATATTGTGCCATAAAGGTAATGAATGCTGCATTTTGAAAATGGCCGCCATAGGCCCTTATCATAATATGTAAATGAATGGGGAAAGACAATTTCCACATAAGGGCATATTGCAGCCATTTTTAATGTTAAAATATAGCATTTACTACCAAAATAACATAAGAAATTATCATTTCGTCAGAAATCACATTTTCAGACAATGTTTCACTCATACATGCAACACCAATTAGTCAAGCAAAGTCAAATTCTGTTGAAATTATTAAACAAATGAAATATATCATTAGCGATCATGTTTTCAGACACTACTTCACTCGTAGATCATAATTACTTGTATTTTAGTGCTCACTTTTTTTAAATTAATTTTCCCCTTTCGTATTGTACGGGGGTCTATGGCGGCCATTTTGAATATCAAGCCAAATAAATATTTTGTCAAAAATTATTTATTCAGAGAGTATTTCACTCCGGCAGCACAAATGCATATACTTTATAGCCAATGTGTGGGCAATTTTATGATTTTCATGGGTAATTTGCAAAATTTTGTCGGCCATATTAGATTTTGCCAATTTGCAGAAAATGCTCAAGGTTACACGAGTGGCATCATTCAGATTCGGAATCAGCACCCTCGAATTGACAAGAAACCATCAAAAAACATTGTATGTCAAAAAAAAAGCTCGACCCCTTCTATCCTGGACTAAATGTAAACATCCATAATGTGTTATGCACTTCTTTACATCACTATACCTTACTGTGTAGCTATTGTGTAGTTTACATGTACGTCAATGAACTTGAATGCTCTGACTGAGATCAACCACAATGCAGGCTGTTCATCGGGGGACTATTCATCCTTTTGTGCTACTCTGCTTGTGCTATTGACTTTGTGGACTGCAGTGGACATACCACTGTACATTCTTTGGGTTGTGAACTTTTCACTAGACAACATTTTCTTAAAAGGAGGATCCCATATAGTGTAAACAGCAATGCCTCCTTTTAGTTTGAACTGCTTCATGCCGGCGATGTCCAGCCATATCCTAGCCTCTTGTCGAGGCCCTGGCGGCTGCTTCCCGAGTAAAGCGAGGGATATCCTAATTTGCAAAGCGAATTAGGCCTGTAGCGCAGCGAGCCATGGCCTCTTGACATCTGAGCTGAATTCTATATTCATGAGGAACGTCTTTCTAGTGAATATACCTATGCTCAATGAAACATTGAACGGTTACATCGTAAATTGACCAATGAAATGTCAAAGCTGTTTCGTCCGGAGTTCGGAATAAACCACTTTTGGTGAGGATTCATTTAATTGCGGACACTAAAGGGGATATTCCCAGCAAAATGCTACAAGTAGTGGTACTAGCCGTAACAGACGTATCACCGCCCCGAAACTTCCCGGGAGATCGGCCTGGTCCACAAGGGGTAGCACCAACTGAAGAACTCGACTCCAGCATTCCCTCAACGCAGAGATAATCAACACAACGCAAAGTGGAATCGCATGTAAGATAACACTTTTTTCCATATCCTGTGGACTAGGTTTACAAACACATCTCGTCCTTTCGGTGCAGATTTAATTGCATCAACTTGCAAATCCTTAAATCGGTCAATATTCAGCATTTTAGAGGCATATTCTTCAACTATTCTTCAACTCTTTGATATTTCGTCGTCACTCTTCGCCAAGAATCCACAGGTCGCCATTCAAGATGAGTTCTACAAAGCAGAGTCTTCTGAAAGGGGAAAGTCAGCGAACAGATACCAGTCACTCAAGGTGTAAGACAAGGGGGCGTTGCCGTTCTCTCACCAACATTGTACACCGTGTTTGTGGATGGTCTCATAAAAGTCATACGGGAGAAGAACCATGGCTGCTCTGTACGGGGTCGCTTCTCCGGAATCACTGTACTAGCTGACGATGTCGCACTCATCTGTAACTCATCCCTAGAGCTTCAGCAGATGCTAGAGACCACCTTTGACAATGTCAGGCAATGGCAATACAGGACAAATCCCTCTAAAAGTGCAGTGATTGTGAGCAGCAGGAAAAAACAACCATCGAACTCATCCTGGGAATTCGACAGATCTACCATCGGAGAGAAAGTCATTCACCCCCATCTTGGTATCCTCAAGTCTGCGATACGATTGGATCTAACTGGCGACACCATAGGAACTGGTATTCGTACTTGCTTTGCTCTCACTGGTACTGGAGCATATACCGGGGGTCTGGTTCCTACTCTTGTATCTCAGCTCTGAAAAAGTTTCTGCATCCCTAGAATGCTGCACGGTTCATCTAACCACAAATTCACTAAATCTATGCTTGTACAATTAGACCGGGCTCAATCTCATCTCTTTAATCAAGTTCTAGGGGACCCAAGACTGCTGCCGACGAGATCGTCTACCTCCTCACTGCTCTCCTTCCAGTCTCATCACAAATAGATCGCACGAATCTGCTTATTGTAGGCATGGGCGGAAATCCCAGGGGGACAGGGGGACGTGTCCCCCCTACCAAAAATAGTAGGGGGCACACAATATCAAATGTCCCCCCTACTATTTTTGGTCTTTTATGATGGAGAAAAATGCATCATTCACATTCGAAATAATACGTGTATTTTGGACTAAATGACCTTACATTTTGGTTGAAAACTTTCTCTTTTTTTTGGGGGGGGGGAATTGTCAAATCTTCCAGAGTGACTAAAATAAGATGAGGGGAAGACTTGGAAAATAAAAAAAATCTTTCATGTCACTATATGAAATTTTCGCTCGCGCCTCGCGCTCGCATTGCCTGTCAGGTGATTTTTCAATATGGAGCTTAAATATCAAGTTTGGAAGTCAATATACATTACACATTTCACCTCGGAAATCGAACTTTCATTATTTTGTGTGATTTACAAACTGATTTTTAAAAAGTGCTCTGTAAAAGTGACAGCTTCATGGTCTGAATATTGACATTTTCTGCTCGCACTGAGCGCTCGCAAATTTCGATTTATTAAGTACCTATTATTTTTGTGTATTTCATTTAGTTTGAAAAAAAATCAAGTCTGGTTGTCAAAACGTATCAGATAGCGCTGGCTGCTCGCTCGCATTTTAATTGGCGATTTATGTATGTCTCAATATTGATTTTCATGACAGTTTGTCAAAGATTTTGGCTCGCGATTTGTGCTCGCAGTAATGGTTAAAAAATATTTTGACTGATGCATTCTATTCATAATTACAAAATCGCTTAAAATCAATGTCCAGTTTTCAGGCCATAATATCATCAGATTTCTCGCCCTCATTAAGCATTAATAAATAAGATAATAATTTAACGATTAAATTGTCCCTTTTGTTTCATCTCGCGCTTAGCAAGAGGAATAGGACGATAGTCATCATTTTCATATGACATGTCCCAAGGATGTCCCGGTCCTATGTCAAAACTCAAATAACAATGAAAAATATCAGCTCTATATCAAGTGCGATCCATATCCACCTCACAATTTTCCTACAAAGTGCTTGTGATAATTATAGCTGAAATGGACTCTTTCCAGATTTTTCATGAAAAAAGAGGTGTAGAATGCCTAGATTCTAGGTCTAAATCTAAAACACGCGCATGTTTATTCAAATATTCAACTTGTTCTCTATTTAAATCATTATCCAGTTTCAGATCGCAATATCAAAAATTTTCTGCTCGCGCTTTGTGCTCGAATTATTAATGTAGAAAGATCCTCTATTGCTCATCCTTTTCATGATTTACAAAACATGAATAGAGTGTCCTGTTTTTGTCTCACCTGCATAGCAGAATGAGACCATAGGCGCCGCTTTTCCGACGGCGGCGGCGTCAACACCAAATCTTAACCTAAGGTTAAGTTTTTGAAATGGCAGCATAACTTAGAAAATACATGAACCTAGTTCATGAAACTTGGCCATAAGGTTTATCAAGTATTACTGAAGATCCTGCCTGAGTTTCATGTCACATGACTAATGTCGAAGGTCATTTGTGGTCAATGAACTTAGACCATGTTGGGGGAATCAACATCAAAATCTTAACTTAAGGTTAAGTTTGTGAAATGTCATCATAACTTAGAAAATATATGGACCTAGTTCATGAAACTTCAGGTTAATCAAGTATCACTGAACATCCTGCATGAGTTTCATGTCACATGACCAAGGTCAAAGGTCATTTAGGGTCAATGAACTTTGGCCGAATTGGGGGTATCTGTTGAATTACCATCTTAACTTTGAAAGTTTATGGATCTGATTCGTGAAACTTAGACATAATAGTAAGCAAGTATTACTAAACATCCTGTGCAAGTTTCACTTCACATGATTAAGGTCAATAGTCATTTAGGGTCAATGAACTTTGGCCAAATTGGGGGTATTTGTTGAATTACCATCATAACTTTGAAAGTATGTTGGTCTATTTCATAAAACTTGGACATAAGAGTAATCAAGTATCACTGAACATCCTGTGTGCATTTAGGTCACATGACCAGGGTCAAAGGTCAATGAACTTTGGCCATAATGGGGGCATCTGTTGAATTACCATCATAACTTTGAAAGTTTATGGATCTGACTCGTGAAACTTGGACATAACAGTTATCAAGTATCACTGAACATCCTGTGCGAGTTCCAGGTCACATGATTAAGGTTAAAGGTCATGTAAGGTCAATTAACTTTGGCCACGTTGGGTGTATTTGTTGAATTTGATACCATATCTTTGTGTATTGGTCTAGTTCATAAAACGTGGAAATAAGAGTAACCAAGTATCACTGAATATCTTGTGCGAGTTATAGTAGTTTTCAAAGTCAGCACTGCTGCTATATTGAATCGCGTGATGCAGGTGAGACCGCCAGAGGCATTCCACTTGTTAGGTCTAAATCTCGAATTTTTCTGCTCGCGCTTCGTTTGCATCAATTGGTTAGTTATATAGCTACCCTGTTAACGATTACGAAAAACTGATTAAAAATTTTGATTCTTTTTGTAGAAATGTCAACTATTTCAGCTCGCGATTCGCGCTAGCATTATTTGATTGTTGAAATATGTAACGTCTTTATGGCTAAGTGCAAGCAGTCCTTAACAAGTACCTTTTCGATCAGTTCAAATAAAAAAATATTTTATGGCTGCACTTTGCACTCGCTTTACTAATGTAAGGACCGGGTGTAAGGAAGGCCCCCAATTACTCATCCTTAATAGAGTGTCTAGTTCTTAGGTCTTAATCTCAAAATTTTCCGCTCGCGCTTTGCGTTCGCATCAATTGTTTAATTATAGACCTATTATATGTTTCAGTTACAAAAAGTGCTTAGAATTTCCATTCTTTAGGCAAACATTTTTAAAAAATTTAAACTCTAGCTTCGCGCTCGCATTATTTGATTATTCAAATATGTAACGTATTCATGGCTAACCTTTAATTTCCATCAGTTAACATCTGCTCGCACTTCGCGTTCGAAGTAATTATTTAGTTGCATATACATCTTTTTCAGGATAACAAACATTGCCCAGAATGTTCAAATTTTAGGAAAAAATACATAAAATTCCCCCCAAAAAAAATTGCTCGCGCTTCGCGCTCGCATTATATAGATAAGAAATATGATATTATATATGTATGTTGAATTATAAGAATAAAGCTAAAAAGTGGCCATGAGGACTACTCCTTCAATGAAACAAACAAAAATCATCTTCGAGCGGCCGATCTGGGATTAACATATGGCTGGAAAAAAATTCCCCCCCCCCCCCATTGGCGAATGCTGGATCCGCCCCTGTTGTTCCCCCTAACTTTCGGGACAGATTTCCGCCCATGCTTGTAGGTCAACTCCTCAACCTCGATCACAGTCGCTTCGAGTTTAGAATATTCCTAGAAGCCCTCTCCTACAATACTCATCTTGCAGGACATAGCAAAGAAGTACGATCTTCCTGATCTTCACAGTCTTCTTTCAAATCCTCCCGTATACTTATCTTGGAAGTGATTGGTCAATTACAAAGTGAACCTGCTGACCAAACACAACACACGTCAATGAATCCTTTTCAAGCCATCTCATAAGTACTGGCAGGATTGTATACGTCCTTCTGCTAAATTCCTGTATCCGAAAAGTGTACCCTCTCCTGTCATACGAAGACAGTGTGGTGTTGCTTGTCGGGTGCAGACGTGTCTAGCTCGCGCTCTCGCTTTTAACATTTTTAACTTTTTAAATTCGTCTTTAAAAAAAAAATTAGCAATTTTTTAGCCTTGAAAGTCTTTTAACGTGTGCTATACCCAGTTTTTACCAACTTTTTGTGGACATTTTATGGTGCTTTTTCGGCATTAGGAGTTAGTTTTAGTGAGTTGATTTCGCCACATCACCATTCGCTTGCACACTGACTGTACGTATCTGACTGTAGCCTGTAGTCCCAGCTATTGCATTCGTTAAGAAAGCCGTCGGTAGCCGCCATCTTGAAAGCGCGGGAAAATCAAAAGAGAGATTTTTCGGAGTGGATTCACCCTGGAATTAACAGCAAATTCCAAGTTCTAGTCGAAAGGAAAGCTAACCGTACCTTTTTGTGAAGGATTATCAAGTGATTTTTGGAGGATGACCACCACTTGTGTTTTAGTCATATTTTGGCTCACTTTGGTTTTGGGCCTACACTGCCACTTTTGTGCCACGCCTTTGGCTCCGCGCTGGAATAAGGTAGGAACTTTCCAATTTCTTACTTCATTAAGAGAAAAACACTCTGACAATATACTCGTACAATATAACGCTAAATATGAAGAGACGACATTTGCAAGAAACTATCAGGACAAGAAAGGGAAAACCTGCCCAGCATTCACTATTCATAGAATTAACGATAGAGATTTATTCATCAATTAATGTCCTAAAGACAAGCCTACAAACATGAGGGCAAGGACTTTCAGGTTCAGAGTTCAGCTCCACGGAATAAGGACGTACAATCTGTTCCTAGCTACATATTTGTTTTCTACCAATCACGCCGGAATGAATTGAAAATCCGTGGGTTTTCCATAGTTCATAGTTCATACCTCCATAGTTCATACCCCCATTCCATAATTCATAGTTCATACCCTCATTTCGTTGAATACGCACGGGTCTGTTGTTCCGAGATTGAAGTTATTGATTGCCCTACACATGCTCATTAGTGGGAATGTACACCCAAACCCCGGGCCCAATTACCAACGGTACCCATGCACAATATGCGCTAAACATGTTGCCAAAAAAACATCCGGCTCTGGAAAGTGATCGGTGTAATGAATGGACTCACACCAAATGTGCAGATGTTTCTGATCAGCTGTATGATCACCACATTGGTCTCGGAGAGTTTGAATGGTATTGTCCCAGCTGTGATGTACTAAGATTTAGTTATTCATTTCTTGACAATGATACTGTAAACCCTGAAAATAGCGACTCAACCGATTTGTCTGACATGAGTATAGATTTAAACTTACTACCGAATGGAGACACTCAATCTCCATCTCACATCAATTCACCAATGGTAATGCCTGATCTTGGTATAGGGAAGAATAAGCAGGCAGACAAGCAAACTGGAATTCGATTTCAAACTAAGTGCATTGGAAAATGTGATGTTAAAATTTTGACAATTAATGCTGAAGGGCTGAGTAATAAAAATTGCTGCTTTTCATGCTCTCATAGACCAACATGAGGCTGACATTGTTTGTGTAACGGAATCTAAAGTTGATGAAAATGTGTCCTCATATGAACTGTTCCCTACACATTTCAATGTGTATCGGAAGGATAGGAAACGTGGAGGTGGTGAGATTATCACAGTTGTTAAATCAAATCTTGTTAGTACTCATTGCCCAGAAATGGACACCAACTGTGAAATAATATGGGTATGCATCCATTTAACAAGATGCAAAACCACTGTATATTGGAAATTTAAATAGAACACCTAGCCAACTTATTGAGCATTGGTCACAGCTTGAAGAATCATTAGGTAAAATCTACCAAAAGAACATGCCTTTTATGGTGTTAACTGGAGATTTTAATTGTCCAGAGATTAATTGGTCTACTGATCCATCTACGGCTGGAGGCCACCATGGAAGGCATCTGTTGTCAGTCTGTGATGAATTTCATCTTACGCAGATGACCAAGGAGCCTACCAGAGACCCCGAGACAACAGCCAATATCCTGGATCTCGTATTAACCAACTTACCCTGCAAAGTCCAGAGGTGCATAGTCAGGGCAGGCCTTAGTGACCATGATTTGGTCTAACTTCTGTTGTGCCAAAACCCAAGCTTCTCAAGAAACCAAGACATGAAGTTTACTTGATTAACAAAGGTGACTTCGATCAAATGCTTAAAGATATGAGTCAGTTTAAAGAGCAACATTTCGCTCTAAATTCAACTCAGAAATCTGTTTCGGAAATGTACAACAGTCTCAAAGATGCTGTACTTAGGTCCAGAGATAAAAATATCCCATGAAAAATGTCAAGGCAATCGAATAGTCTTCCATGGGTAACTGAAACCATTAGTAAACTGATCAAAAGACGCAACAAACTTCACAAGAAAGCCAAGAAGTCTCTTCTGTCTACTGACTGGGAAGCCTTAAAGGAGAATGAAACCCTTGAAACCAGCTGAATCCATATCAAAGAGAAAAATCAAAGAAACATATTGTTGAAAGTTTGAGGAAGATTAAATGAATAATAAGAAAGTTATGAGCATTTGAATATTGAGATCACTAATGCCATGTAGTTCCTATCATTGGCAATGCGACCAAGATCTGTGATGTCACACACGTACAACTCCCTCATTACTTTAGTACTTATTTCACTTATATTCTCACTTTTATAGAGTCTATCACAAGGTGAGGTGTTCTCTTTATGAGAGGACAAGTACAGAGGTTTCACAACATTATATAATTGATGAATCGTTTGTCATATGATTAGAATGAGCAAAAAGATATATTTTGGGGTATATTTTCAGTGTCCAAAAGGGGAGAGTTGTTCATCTGTGACATCATATATCTTGGTCGCATTGCCAATGGGAGGATCTCCATAGCATTAGTGATCTCGACATTCAAATGCTCATAACTCTTCTATTGCTAGTCCTATTTTACTCAAACTTTTGTTGATCTTATTCTTTGATTTTTCTGCTTTCACAAAAGCTAACTTGCTCCAAGAGTTTCATTCTCCTTTAAGAGAAGTACGGCGAAATGTCAAGAAAGTCATCAAGAAGGCAGAGTCTGAATACATCAAGAATATCATTGATGACCTGAAGAAAGATCAGCTACCCTTCTGGAAGTACATCCGAGGTAAAAGACTGGATAATTCATCCATACCAACTCTGAAAAAGGACTCTAAACTTTTAATTACAGATTCTGAAAAGGCTGTAGCACTTGCAAATCATTTTAACTCCGTCTTTACAATTGAGAAGGATGACTGCATCCCGTTCACGCTAATTGAATTCCCCGCTATGGATGACATCGAGATTAGACAAGGTGTCCTGAAGCTTCTCAAAAACTTAGACACGAGTAAAGCTGCTGGTCCTGACGAGATCACTGCCAGAATTTTGAAAGAATCAGCAGCAGAATTGGCTCCCGTTCTGACATAATTTTTCCAGCAATCCCTGGACACAGGGATTCTCCCAGACGACTGGCTCTTGGCAAACATAACATCAATCTTCAAGAAGGGATCTAGAGGAAATCCTGAAAACTACCGTCCTGTTTCCCTCACATCAATTATGTGTAAGCTTTTGGAACATATACTCCACTTTCAGATCAGCAAACACCTTGATAAGCATAAAATTTTGACCCAATTGCAACATGGTTTTCGGAAGGGACATTCATGTGTCGCTCAATTGATTCAGGTTGTCAATGATTGGACGGAAGGAATTGACAACTCGCAACAAATCGATGCTGCAATTTTGGACTTCACAAAAGCCTTCGACTGCGTGCCTCACGAAAGGCTTAAATCAAAATTACACCATTATGGCATCAGAAATAAAGTTTTGAACTGGATTAATATGTTCTTGACCCAGCGACAACAACGTGTTATCATCAATGGCGTAACCAAAAATGGCACCCAGTAATATCCGGGGTCCCAGAAGGGACTGTATTAGGCCCGTTGTTATTCTTAATCTACATCAACGACATTGTTGAAGAGCTTCAGTGCAATGTACGACTGTTTGCGGACGACTGCATCTTATACACCACCGTCTCTAGTGTTCAAGATTGTTTCAGGCTCCAAAAGGATCTTGACGTTGTTTGTCGATGGGCTTCTAAGTGGCAGATGACCTTTAACCCTAAGAAGTGTAATATCGTGTCCCTGGGTCTGATGAGATCGAAACTCCTTCATGAGTACACCATGATCGGAGAAACTCTGGATCGAGTTCATAAACATACTTACCTTGGAGTAACGATTTCTGCTGATCTTACTTGGAAATCACACTATCAGCGAATAGTCAGCAAAGCAAATAAGATTCTTGGTACCCTTCGAGGAAATATCCATCAGTGCAGCTCTGATACCAAAGGGAAAGCTTACAAAGCTCTTGTTCGTCCACACCTGGAGTATGCGTCTGCTGTTACTGTTAGATAAAGTTCAGAGAAGAGCCGCTCTTTTGTGATCAACGACTACAGTCGTAAGTCCAGTGTTTCCAAGATGCTGAAACAATTAGAGTGGGAAAGTTTTGTTGACAGACGACTCAATGCCAGATTGAGCCAGTTCTACTTAATTCATAAGGGGGAATCTCCAGTAACGTCAACCAAACTCCACCTTAGAAACTCTAGCCGTCCAAGTCGACGCTTTACACCAGATGCCTACAATATCATCGAATCCAGAACTGATAGGCACCTGTACTCATTCCTGCCCAGAACCATACGGAACTGGAACGACCTTCCCTTAGCCATTACATCAATGCAATCCCTTGACAAATTTAAGGCTGCTCTAAACTAATCAATGTCGCATCTGCACCCGACCACAGCGTCATGGAACTTTCGTTCTGTTGCTGTGTACCCGTGATGATGATGATGATGATGATGAGCATCTGTGGTGAGAGCTCAACTCCTCACAGCTACCTACTTAACACAGTGTCGTCTTTTCACGCTGAAGAAATCATCCAGTCGAACTTGCCCTCTTTGCAAATCTGCCGACGAGACTGTGGAACATTTTACTGGGCAGTGTCCCAACCTTGACCATCTCCGTCAAATTGGCAAAGTCAAGGACTACCTGTGGACTTCCCAACATGTGTCAATCTTTATGTCAATGCCAACCCAAAGGATTATTTCATCTTAAATCGAATGATGTGTACAGACCCCCATATTCAGAGTCTCATCCGGTGTCTGTTGCATGGTTTCTTTCTCAATTTGATGAATACATCCAGGATCACCTACTGTCCATTGTCCCACTCTTAATAACTTGTGATTTCAACAGAATAAAAGTCATTTAAAGATCTTCTCGAATCACTCTGTTGTACTCAGTTTACATTAATTCTCAAGGTCACCCGCTTGACCTCCGTATTTATCGCCAATCTGATCATGTAATTGTTGGTCAGCCATGGTCATATAAATACCAAGAAAATAAATATTTTGTCAAAAATCATTTTTCAGAAAGTATTTCACTCCGGCAGCACAACTGCATGTACTTTATTGCCAAAAATCTTGTGATTTTTATGGGTAATTTGCATAATTTTGGCGGCCATGTTGGATTTTGCCAATTTGCAGAAAATGCTCAAGGTTACACGAATGGCATTATTCAGATTCGGAATCAGCACCCTCGAATTGACAAGAAACCATAAAATAATTGTATATCTAAAAAAAATTCGACCCCTTCTATCCTGGACTATATGTAAACATCCATGATGTATTATGCATCTCTTTGTATCACTATACCTTACTGTGTATTCATTCTCAAGGTCACACGCTTGACCTCCGTATTTGTTGCCAAACTGATCATGTAATTGTTGGTCAGCCATGGCCATGTAAATATCTTATTTCAGATCATTTTCCAGACATGTGCCATCTCAACACATGTAAACCATTTTTGACCGACAAGATTGTGTCGTTAACTAAGAGCTTGCAGATAGTACGCTATGTAGAAATTTACATGTATCACGAGATATTTCTGAATTGGCAAACTTGTATGATATCTATATATTTTATCTATAATCAATGTCTCCCAGTCTACGGGTCATTTTCCTACTGAATGGAAAGTAGCCCTGGTTTCACCTCTGTTGAAAAAAAAAAAAAAACAAGGGCCCCGTTTCATAAGGGACTTGCAACTGTTGTAACTAATTATGGCAACTTCCATGGTAACAGGGCTCAGCAGCCAATCAAATCAAATTTGTCATGGTAGTTGCCAGAATGGCAAAGTTACAACAGTTGTAACTCTTTATGAAACGGACCCCAGGTCTGGATCCTGAATTTTGTAATCTAAGACTTGTAAGGAACTAACAATACATTTCAAAATTTGAAGGTGCAGCCACTCAACAAATCTTACATTTTATCAATAGCATTCACTTCCTTCATCCTATCAATCCACATATAGAAAATTCCACAGTAAAGAAACTGCACTGCTTGGGATTGAGAGTGATATTTTGATGGCAATGGACAATCAGAAAGTCACTCTTCTAGTAATACTAAACTTAAGTAGCGCATTTGATACTATTAACCACAACAGACTTAAAGAAATTTTGCAGAATTGTTTCGGTATCAATGGTGTTGCTCTCAACTGGATCAAGTCACACTTGTCTGATCCACATCAAAAAGTTGTTATTGATGGTACTCTCTTAGATTCTTTACCAGTACCTTTTGGCGTGCCCCAGGGCTCACGACTCAGTCCCTTACTTTTTGCATTATACACAAGTAGCCTTATCAATAATCACTCAGAATAATTTTCCTGAAGTTTTTTTGTCATTGTTATGCCGACGACACACAATTGTATATATCTTTTAGGCCATCTTCTACCTCTGCAGGCACAAGTGTTTCAAGGCTAGAACAATGTATCATTTGTATTCTTAGTTGGATGCTCAATAATAATGTGAAATTAAACGATAGCAAAAATGATTTTTTGCTCATTGGCACCTCACAGCAGATCTCTAAAATTAATATCAACTGTATGAAAATTTGAGTATCCAATGTCAAACCCTCTGATACTGCAAGTAATTTATGAGTTTATTTTGGTACAAACCTCAACATAGAAACTCAAGTCACAAATGTATGCCAATCAACATAGTATCTCCTGTATAATATTCGGCGCATTCGCAAATGCTTTGATAAAGAAAGTATCAAACTGGTGTCACATGCTCTGATTAATACAGTTAAGCTTGACAACGGTAATGGTTTGTTGTTTGGAATGCCTGATAGTCCTATTTATAAGTTACACAGAGTCCAAAAATTCAAGTGCAAGACTTATCTACCGTGTCCCAAAGTTCAGTTTCACTACACCTCTTCTGAGAGAATTCCGCTGGTTGCATGAACGCCAAAGAATTTCATTCAAAATTCTGTTAATTGTATATAAATCATTAATCGGTCAAACCCCACATTACATTACAGAATTTCCTAAATCTTAGAACCCAATCACACAGTCGAAGCCTGCGAAGTTCCGCAAATAGATTTTTGTTCCAGATCCCATTTCACAAAACAAAAGTCGAATTGGTGATCGTGCATTTGCACTTGCTGTCCCAAACTATGGAATAGCCTGCCAATTGACATAAGAAGCTCTCCATCGTTGACTCTCTTCAAATAAAAATTTAAAAAATACCTCTTTTGTTAAGAAAATGTGCTGTGTAGAAATAAGCAAGAACTCTGAACAAGCCGCAGCTGAATATATCCACATAAAAGCTGCGCTATACAAATAAATGTTTATTATAAAACAAAAACTTAGCTTGTTCTGGAAACTCGCATATTTGAAATTTTCTTAGGCAAACATATTTAACTGGCAAGCGTTTGATATGCATGAAAGTAAATGCTTTTTTGCCTATAGATTTTCTAAAACAGGCTAACTTTTTCTTTTCTCCTTAGCTGATAAGACAAGGAGCTGGGGTCAATAAGGAGGATAATAATGGTCGGACTGCATCACAAATTGCTGCTTCCGACTGTCATATTGACGTCATCAAATATCTGATCAGTGAAGGAGCTGAGGTCAATATGGAGGATAATAATGGTTGGACTGCATTACACAATGCTGCTCAAAATGGTGATATTGAAGTCATCAAATATCTGATAAGTCAAGGAGCTGAGGTCAATAAAAAGGATAATGATGGCTGGACTGCATTACACCGTGCTGCTAGGTTTGGTCGAATTGACGTCTTGAAATATTTGATCAGTGAAGGAGCGGAGGTCAACAAGGAGGATAAAGTTGGTCGGACTGCATTACACAGGGCTGCTTTCAATTCTCAAATTGACGCCATCAAATATCTGATCAGTGAAGGAGCGGAGGTCAACAAGGAGGATAACGTTGGTCGGACTGCATTACAAATTGCTGCTTCTGACTGTCATATTGACGTCATCAAAAATCTGATCAGTAAAGGAGCTGAGGTCAATAAGGAGGATAAAGATGGTCGGACTGCATTACACAATGCTGCTCAAAATGGTGATATTGAAGTCATCAAATATCTGATAAGTCAAGGAGCTGAGGTCAATAAAAAGGATAATGATGGTTGGACTGCATTACACCGTGCTGCTAGGTTTGGTCGAATTGACGTCTTGAAATATTTGATCAGTGAAGGAGCGGAGGTCAACAAGGAGGATAAAGTTGGTCGGACTGCATTACACAGGGCTGCTTTCAATTCTCAAATTGACGCCATCAAATATCTGATCAGTGAAGGAGCGGAGGTCAACAAGGAGGATAACGTTGGTCGGACTGCATTACAAATTGCTGCTTCCGACTGTCATATTGACGTCATCAAAAATCTGATCAGTAAAGGAGCTGAGGTCAATAAGGAGGATAATAATGGTTGGACTGCATTACACAATGCTGCTCAAAATGGTGATATTGAAGTCATCAAATATCTGATAAGTCAAGGAGCTGAGGTCAATAAAAAGGATAATGATGGTTGGACTGCATTACACCGTGCTGCTAGGTTTGGTCGAATTGACGTCTTGAAATATTTGATCAGTGAAGGAGCGGAGGTCAACAAGGAGGATAAAGTTGGTCGGACTGCATTACACAGGGCTGCTTTCAATTCTCAAATTGACGCCATCAAATATCTGATCAGTGAAGGAGCGGAGGTCAACAAGGAGGATAACGTTGGTCGGACTGCATTACAAATTGCTGCTTCCGACTGTCATATTGACGTCATCAAAAATCTGATCAGTAAAGGAGCTGAGGTCAATAAGGAGGATAAAGATGGTCGGACTGCATTACACAATGCTGCTCAAAATGGTCATATTGAAGTCATCAAATATCTGATAAGTCAAGGAGCTGAGGCCGATAAGGTGGATAATGATGGTTGGACTGCATTACACCGTGCTGCTAGGTTTGGTCGAATTGACGTCTTGAAATATTTGATAAGCCAGGGAGCTGAGGTCAACAAGACCGATAAAAGTGGGTGGACTGCATTACACAGGGCGGCTTTCAATTCTCAAATTGACGTCATCAACAATCTGATCAGTGGTGGAGCGGATGTCAATAAGGAGGCTAAAGATGGTCGGACTGCATTGGACATTGCTGCTTCCGACTGTCATATTGACGTCATCAAATATCTGGTCAGTAAAGGAGCAGATATCAATAAGGAGGCTAAAGTCGGTAGGACTGCATTAGAAATTGCAGCTTCCAATTGTAATATTGACGTCATAAAATATCTGATCAGTCAAGGAGCAGAGGTCAATAAGGAGGATAATATTGGTCGGATTGCATTACACAGTGCTGCTAGGTTTGGCCATATTGAAATTACCAAATATTTGATCGGTGAAGGAGCTAAGGTATATAAGAAAGATAAAAGTGGTTGGACTGCATTACACAGTGCTGCTTCCAATGGTCATATTGACGTCATCAAATTTCTGATCCGTGAAGGAGCTGAGGCCGTTGAGGATAATAATGGTCGGACTGCAATACACAGTGCTGCTTCCAATGGTCATATTTGCGTCATCGAATATCTGATCAGTGAAGGGGTTGAGGTCAATAAGGAGGATAGTAATGGCTGGGCTGCATTACATATTGCTGCTGATGATGGTGATATTGAAGTCATCAAATGTTTGATCAGTAATGGAGCTGAGGTCAATAAGGGGAATAATGATGGTCAGACTGCATTACACATTGCTGCTGAGATGGGTCATATTGACGCCATCAAATATCTGATCAATGAAGGAGTTGAGGTCAATAAGGAGGATAATAATGGTCGGAATGCAATACACATTGCTGCTTCCAATGGTCATATTGACGCCATCAAATATCTGATCAGTGAAGGAGTTGAGGTCAATAAGGAGGATAATAATGGTCGGAATGCAATACACATTGCTGCTTCCAATGGTCATATTGACGCCATCAAATATCTGATCAGTGAAGGAGTTGAGGTCAATAAGGAGGATAATAATGGTCGGAATGCAATACACATTGCTGCTTCCAATGGTCATATTGACGCCATCAAATATCTGATCAGTGAAGGAGTTGAGGTCAATAAGGAGGATAATAATGGTCGGACTGCATTACACAGTGCTGCTTCCAATGGTCATATTGACGCCATCAAATATCTGATCAGTGAAGGAGTTGAGGTCAATAAGGAGGATAATAATGGTCGGACTGCATTACACAGTGCTGCTCCCAATGGTCATATTGACGTCATCAAATATCTGATCAGTGAAGAGGCTATGGTCGATAAGGGCGACAAGGAAGGGACAACTGCCTTACATATTGCCGTTCAGAATGGTTGCATTGACGTTGTTAAAGTCCTACTTACAGGGGGAGCAGGTTGTGATGTAGAAGACATTCACGGTCAGACACCCTTACATCAATCGCTTTTACATGGGCACAGATATATTGCTGGTCTTATTTTCGACAGCGGTAATGCTAAGGTAGGTAATTCATAAATTCCGAAAATTTTCTCTGACAGAGCTATAAATAGCTGAAAAGTTGCATTTTGATCATTCTGCAAGTAACATCCAATATTATAAATGTAGGAGCCTTGTAAACTGCATAGAATACTCATGTATATTTTGCAAACATGCTTGGTCAAAAAAGGCGGAAAACAGTAGAACAGAAAAAGAGTAGTTTGATAACCACTCAAACAAAGAATTAATTATTTCAGTTTGATATACAAGGAAGATTTTACTAAATAAATGCTTTTTTCCCTACAATTTACAAGAATGCTAATTTTCCTACTACGTTTATATAATTTTGTCAATCCAGAATGATTCAGCAGCATTCCATCTAGCTGTGATGCACGGACATACATCTATTATTGAGAGGATGATAGCTTACGGATCTGATATCAATGTACAGTTTAATGACGGTCAGACATGTCTTCATAAAGCTATCAAATTATGCTACCAAAAGGACAAGAATGTTGAAGACACCGAAACACTCAGAAAGGTTAGTCTTGGAAAATACATTTGCCTCAGTTTTCAGTATACACTTTGATTTTAAAACATTTAAGTCAACGAAGTACGATTATCATGGCATTTCTGGCATCCGCTGCTTATTGCAATACGATACAAACTTACCAAGAATTAACAAAAAGCATATAAAAGACTATTTTTCACTTTATTAAATTTGTGAGAAAGTAATTATTTAATTCATACCATAAATTGCTTTATCATTGAGCCTATCACATATATTAATGGCATCAAACACTTTATGGACTAATTAGGTTTAAATACTATAATTACCACACAAACTAAATTAATCATCCGTTGCAGGTATCCAAAGAATACTACAGTGGCAGGTTATCTCCTGAAAAGGCATTGGTGTTCTATCTCTTAGAACATGGAGCCAGGATTGATATTAAGGATGAAGCAGGTTGCTTACCAATCCACTATGCAAAGGATGAAATGATCAGACAGATGATATTGGCAAGGTGAACAATTACTTAAAACTAAATTTCCAGTACAAACGGGTTTTGATGTACATGTATTTTCAATAGAGGAAAATCAAACATGCACAACATTGGAAATTTTATTACAATTGAATGTAAAATTATATGATATTTTGAAGTTTCGCTTATTTTTCCTAAAAAAGTTATATGCACAAATCAGTGACATGTATGAAAGAGTCGGTGATGTCCCTAACGTTTCCTTCTATATTTTTATTGTTTGAAATGTGTAATATTTCAATTTTACAGATTTGACAATGAGGACCATCTTGACCGAACCATAAAATCGTTAAAGCAATGGTAATACCACATGCTCGGAGTGGAATGAAACCTTGCTTCATATGAGAATGAGGAGAAAATCTAGAATATTTTATGCAATAAAATACAAAGGAAATAGCAAGTGGGTGACATTATCAGTTCCTTCTTTTGCATAGCGACCAGAATGTGCATATTCAGTAGCGTACCTAGGATTTTCAACAGGGGGGGGGGGGCAAATTCGTCCGTCAAAAAAATTGACAAGAAAAAAAACGGGTCATCAACCACAAATATAGGATTTCGTGCCAGAAAAAAGGGTCCTCAACAGGATATAAAGGACATTTCGCACCCCCCCCCCCCCCCCCAAAAAAAAAAATTGACAAGCAAAAGAAAAAAAAGGTCTTCAACTTCAAAGGAGGGGGCCACTGGTGGCCCGTCAGGGATCAGTTGTGACTCGTCAGGGGGGGATACGTCCCTTGCATGGGTTGTGAATCATCAGGGGGCAGTCTACCCCCCCCCCCCATAGGTACGCTAGTGTGCATATTGTACAAATGTTATTTTTAATCCAGCGAAACTTTAAAAGAGAAATCCTTATTTCCAACCCGATTTTGATTAAATATTCAGTGTTATGCTAGTGTGGAGTTTATCTTATCATTCAAACCAATTTTCTGTTGGGATTGAATTGTCCTTTCAACATTCTCTTCGTTTGATTAGCCCGTGTAGCTTTAAAGAACATCGTGTGCAATTTGAAATGGCACATAATATGTGAATACTTTTCACTGATGCGTTATTATCAGAAATCCATCGAAAAATTATGGTTTTCTTTTGAATATTCTAAATGATTTTATTTCAGTTGATGAAGTAAATATAATTCAAGATATTAGAAGTTGAATGATTTTGTATTGATTGCTTACTGCAGATTACCTTTCCTCCTATGTGTTACAACGTCGGAAAGTTAATTTCCTTTCTTTATCTACCTCAGGTGACAAATACTGAAAAAATAACAACAATGACAAAAGATTGAACATGTTTGGTCAGAGCTGGGCAATGATTATTAGCTCGCTGTTTATTCAATAGACTCATATTTGTTCAGAATGATATGAACATTGCAAAGTATGCATAAGCAAAAACACAGCCAAGAAAATTAACTCGACAACAATGATAAAGGATTGGGATTTGAAGCTTAAATCCCGAGGGATTGTGAAGGAAGAAGATTTGACGTTGCGTCCGATTTTATGTATGTGTCCCTGGCTTTGTCTGACTTCCAACGACCATGTTGTGAAATCAGAAAGGGAGAAACTCGATTGTTACTAGCGGATGAAGCTCCACCCGACCGGAGACTGTGCAAACCGAACTTAGAGACGTCGGGAACAAGGGGCTTCAACGCCTCCAGGACAATCTCGCGAGTTCTGGTGTAACTTAGGCCGTGAGAAGTGGCGACTAGACCGCGTTTGGAACGAGCAAGCCTGCGAATCACTGGTAGGTGAGAATGAGGAGGATCGCCTAAAGCTGCGAAATATCGCTCGGCTATAATGACGGGACAGGTCGGGTTGGATGTCCTAGCAATGGTAACATCTCTGCCTTGGCGGAATTGATCGGTTTTAGAAGAGGGTAAGTGTAGGACTAGCCTGTCATGATGAAGAGTGCAGTCCTTCCTTCTTATCCTGCTAAGGTCGTCGAAGCGTAGGAATCCAGCATAAGAAATGAAGCATATAAACAAAATGCGTAGATCAGCTAAAGATGCATTGAGCTGACCGTGTGATGCGCGAAGATGGGACAGGATTTCTGGTGTAACAGGCTCCTTACGACAAACAGGGGAAGAGTGAGTCCGGTTATACCCCTGCACTGCTGTTTTTACCATAGGGTCATCTGTGGGTGAAGGAAGGCCTGCGAGACTGTGCGCCCATTTCACTGACGCGACGAGGGAATCTGCTAGAGTCTTGGCCCCGCTAACGGAAGACAGATGGGAAAGGTATAGACAGAGGTGGTACGCTTGGACTGGAAATGTGGGTAGAGATTTGGAGCTCGCCCACTGGACCCATTTGTCCCAACGGGATTTGTATTTTGATGTGGTAGATGAAGCTTTGGCAGACATGAGTAGGGATGGAAGAACATCAGCGGCTAGGCTGCGTAGATGCGGATCGGAGATGGAGTCTTGCTTGGCGGACCATGTTTCTGAAAGTTAGCTCATGAGAGCAAGAAAATTAGACAAAATTAATAAAAAGAAATCAGTCGAAAGACTGACATACATACTGTACAGTAAGCAGAGTGAGAAATTTCAAGAAACAAAGTAATGAGTAGAACCAAAAGCTGCTTAATACGTACTTTTTCAAAAGTAGGTATCCAAAAGACCTAGATTTAATCAAAAGAATAACAATGCGACAGGAAACGAATAAGGAGGATGCAAGGCGCCCAGTACCTGACTAGTGTACGAGACACTAGTACTCGGAGGCCACGAAAAACCCCCATATTAGTTCATGGAGGAAACGTGGTTGCGTCCCAGGGTACCGAGCGAGGGCGCACTCCCTTGCTCCTTGCTCCTGAATACTAAGTAATGCAAGTTTGACCAGGGGCGGGGGGGGGGGGTGAGGGAAAAGCCGTAAGAACAAAAAAAGGGGGGGTGGGAAGTCGAGCTAATAATGCTGAGCCGAGAATGGAAAAGATATGCTTGTTAGCGCAACGAGAAAACTCGAAATACGCAGTTACGTAAGAAACACAAAAGGAACACCTTGCGTTGGATACCGAAAAGAAATTCCACTTTCCTCCTATGTGTTACAACGTCGGAAAGTTAATTTCCTTTCTTTATCTACCTCAGGTGACAAATACTGAAAAATAACAACAATGACAAAAGATTGAACATGTTTGGTCAGAGCTGGGCAATGATTATTAGCTATCGAGAAACGCAAAAGAAGGCATAACAGGGTAAAAAGTTGCCAGGAACTTAAATTGACCTAAGCAAGGTGTGATTACAATGCAAGCAAGGGCTGCACATCACCTAGGCATGCAAATCTGCCTGTATATCACAAAACGGGGGGGGGGGGTGACTAGGCACGCAAATTGGCCTGGATAGAATAAATAGAGATAATGATAGGTACGCAAATCAGCCTCGATAGAACAAAATAATATTATTGGCCCGCAAATCGGCCTGTATCGTACAAAAGGAACGAAGGGCGCACAAATCGGCCTGTATAATGCAAAAAGCTAATATCGTAATATGAGTACTTGATCATGATAAGGACTCGTTTGCTTCAAATACAATTTGGGCAATAACCCAAGTCAGCAGAACAAAAACCGGTGTTTGAAGTTCTAGGCGAGCGCTTAAAATCGTATCGTAATGCTAGGGTAAAAAATGACGGTTGCTCGCAAAACACATCTTTGTCTTTGTGCAAGGAGGAGGGAGTAAATGAAGCATTTAATATCCTCCAATCGTGAATGTGCGCATCAAAATGGATGCCGTCGGGGCAAATGAAAGGCCAGAAATGGGAGGTAGGCCAACGGGGAACTATCAGCGTGCCGACAGCGCTACAAGCAGCCATGCGCTTTATTACTTGAATAATGAACGATACTGGCGGGCAGAGGTAATTGTTTTCAAATTCCCAATTTTGACAAAATGCGTCCACGGCGGAAACGCCCCGGCAAAAAAATCTTGCGTTAAAATTGGGAAGTTTGGCATTGTGGGGGGAGGCAAACCTATCGACTGTATGTGGCCCCCACAAGTTGTCTACTTGTGAGAAAGAATGATCGTCGATAGACCAGTCGTCATAATCGCGATATTTACTGATCTTGTCTGCTAAAATATTTTCTCTCCTGGGTAACCATTCCGGTGAAATAACAATATCGTGCAACTGACAGTAAGAGAAAATATCAAGCGCGATACGATGAAGATCGGACTTAACACTACCATGGTTAATGATTCGAGGCACGTTGGAATTATCAGAGAACCACTTGATTTTTTGGTTAAAGCAATGGCTGGAAAATGCTTTGAGTGAGCGATAAACAGCGGTCAATTCGCGCCAAGTGGAACTCTGAAGTTTCTCAGAAGGTGACCACAAACTGTGGACGCGCAGGTGTGAATGATCTTGGACATGAGCACCAAAACCAAGATCGCTGGCGTCAGAAAATATTTGCATGGTCGGTACAAGGCGATATGAAAATGCAAATCCATTAAGCGAAAAAATGTTGGCAGACCAAAAAGCCAGTTCATTGAGCACAGATTCGGAAATAAAAATCAAATCGGACCATGAAGACCGAGATTCGATTGCGCGATAAGTTGCGCGCGTCATCAATCTCGCCACCGGACCGAGAGCGAGATTCATTGAAATGACGTGTCCGGCGAATGAGGCCAATTTTCTCACTGGGACAGGAGCAGCAGCCTTAGAAAATGACACAAGCTCGTCAGTGCTCTGAACTAAGTTTATTAGTTTCGACTGAGGTACAAAAATCGAGCGTGATGGTGAATCGATGAGGAATCCTAAGTAAAGAATTCTACTAGATGGGTTCCAAGCACACTTTGCTTCATTGGGAACGAAACCGCTGCGCCGGATAGTTTCCCTTACTACTGCCAAATTTGCTAAAGCGGATTCATAAGACGGTGAAATGATGAGGCCGTCATCAATATACATGTAAGCAATTATACCATGTGAACGCCAGTGGTACACTAGTGGCCTTGTCAATTTAGTGAACAAATAACATGCGCTGTTGAGCCCAAAAGGCAGTACAGTGAATACATAATAACGTACTACGGAATCAGAATGGGTCCAAGAAAACCCTAAAAATTGCTGGTGGGGGGGAAATATGTCGACATGGTGATAGCCGGACTTTAAATCAAATGAGAAATAAAATTGCTCGGAACCAAGCACTTGCGCAATATGAGTGAGATCTTCGTATTTAAATTTAGATTGTGCAACGAACTGATTTGTGTGACGTAAATCCAAAACTAGGCGTAATTTTTTGCCTTCGGCAACGGTTAGAGGGTTACAGCAATAAGGGCGTTGCTTTACTTCTACTGCACATCTGTTTTGTATCAATTCAGAGATGGCACTTTCAACAAAATCTGGGTGATCCAAACTGGACTTGTTATTCTTGCTATAAAATGGGGGAGGTACTTTATCAAAAGGGATTTTATAACCGTACTCGATAATATCGCAAACAAACTTGGAAGCTTTTAATTCACTTTTCCAGAATGATAAACATTTTCTCAATTTACCTTGCACGCCTGAAGGCGGGTCGAGAGATGAGGCGGGTGGGGCACTAGAAGGGGGCCTTGGATGGCTGTTGCTGGTTGACGGCACTTCTAGCGGCTCGCAGAGCGGGGCAGTTGGGGCGGACGTGACCGGAGATGCCACACTGGAAGCAGATGCGGGTTTCAGAACGGTAGGGGTTGAAGCGACGAAAAGTCCCAGGCATAATGCGAGGAGGTACAGAAGAGCGGGGGGCCCGGAAGGGGGGCTGAATCTTCGACTTTTTGGCTGTTTCGGCCCTTTTGGTGGCTGCAGCCTTCTCCGCCTTTCTGAGACGTTTTTCGTCATCGGAATTCTCCGCGAGGTCGTCTGCGATATACTCTTTGACTGTGGCCCAGCCCAAAGGGGAGCGGTCTGCCAGGCGAATCAGTTTCTGCCTCTGAGTAAGGAGGGCGGATGCCTCGAGTAGACGCTCCTTTGCGGCCTCGATATCGATATCCTGCAGCGAATGTAGAGCGTCGTCAATGCACTGAAAAATTTTCTGGGCGTGGTCGTATTGCTGCTTGTTTCCCTCACTCTTGAAGGAGGGGGAGCTTTCGGGCTTGGCAGATTTCCGGGAGGCAGAGTCCACCTTTCGTTGAAGAGCCTGGATGGCTTGTAAAATGTTGTGAGACGTGGCTGGGCCGGGCGTGGTCTCGTCCACGTCCATGCCGCTATCTTGACGGAAAAAATACGGTAGCAGGGCTCGTAGAGAAAATCTGGAGCTGGTTTCCAAACGTGCGCGAGCTAATAATGCTGAGCCGAGAATGGAAAAGATATGCTTGTTAGCGCAACGAGAAAACTCGAAATACGCAGTTACGTAAGAAACACAAAAGGAACACCTTGCGTTGGATACCGAAAAGAAATTCCACTTCCTTGGATGATGTACATTCTACTAGAGGTAAGAGCATTCCTGAAATACAAAACACGAAATCGTCACCGAAGCCGTCGCACATGACTGCACGTTAATATGTATATTATTGGCCGTTCATCCAAAAACATAGCACTGTAATGTGTACTTTAGGAACAAGTGGTTTGTACCTATATTCGTACTATATGTATATTTACTTTGTATTTTAATTTTTCTGTCTTTTCATTCACTTACTTGTTTCGTCTAGTTTAATATGGTATTGTTCTTCTACATTTGATTCTTCTTGCCCTTCCACTTCTTCTCTTTTTGTTCTTATTCTTCTTCTCACTTTCGTTATTCTTAAGATTCATAATACTTTACCTCCTATGTAATTTTATATCAAATATCTCAATACATTTCCCTTATTCCTATCAACTCCACCTTCTATCTTACCTTCCCATTCATTCCCATTCTTAATAATTTTTAACGATCTGGAAATCAACATTCTGATTTTAACATTGACTTTTTTTAATTGTTCATATATCAATATGATTCATATTGATTATAAAACTTTGTATTCTATATATTAGCGGATTTTTATGTTATATGTGTTCTGTGATTAAGTTCGCTGACGTCGTGTCGTATGGTGAATGTTCTGTAATAATTTGTTTATCTTAAGCTATGTAATAATTGTTGCGTTTGTGTTGTGTTATATTGTACACTATGCTATGCCTTATAGTCATTCGTTTTTATGCCTTGATTGATTCTTTTAATCTAAAAACAAACCATTTTAAACTGAATTTGAATAACCGAGATCACAACACAAGGCTAAGAAACAGGTTTGTTCCTCTGTATTGTGTTTACCATGACCTTTTTGTTCACCTTGTATACGTGCATATATCACAGATCGGCCATCGAATTCTAACGGTGCCTCTGTCAAAGTCAACAGAAATTCCAGTCAGGAAGTTAATCTAGAAGACCATGGAATATCAATGTACCTTCCTCCAGGAGCGGTTCTATCTGATGACTCTTGTCAGTTCACCCTAGCCATCCTTACAGACAATCCCGGTATTTATGTCACTGAAGGTGAATCAGTGATCTGCTATGGGATCAGGTGTGACCCTCATACCTTGATCTTCAACCAGCCTGTTAAGATCAATATACCACATTCTTTATTGGTCGTAAATCCAGAGCAGGTGAAACCAGACATCGTTTGTCGTGTGTGGGACTCAATCACGAGTAAGTCCATAAAGATTGAGATTGGACTATTATGGTATTAGTAAAGCATATGGACTATCTTTTTTCTTTCTTTAAATGACTTTGATGCTACCATATATCTACCAGATACCAGATATCTAATTTGACATTCAAAGATCATCATTACAATCAGTAAAATTACAAGTAGCATCCGTAATCATTCTCACTATCAGCACCACAGCGTCATCATTCATTATCAGCTTCCGTCAGTAGGTATTATATGTCACTAATAATAACGTTTATAATAATTATAAAGTCTACAACCATTATAACTTTTCTGAACGTCGTGATAAATCGCATCTTTTCACTTTTCGGCAATTGGTAAAATTAGATCTTCCAAGAACTTTAAGGAAGCAATCATCCAGCTCACCAGACACACCACCATACTGCAGACTGTACAAAAAACATCTTGAGCTGTACATTGACCACTGTGCTGAGTGGTGGGTTCTGATTCCTCTTGAACAACAGGTGATCCGACAGCGGCTAATGTGTACTCCATACGTCCCAGACAGGATCGAAAGAGGACAAGAATTTGCAGTTAATCTTCAGTTTCGTAACGACCTACCTGGAAACGAAGCGGTCAGTATTAAACATCGTCGCTCCATATAAGTTCAGAATTATCGGTCATTCGCCAATTCAAAACAGCTCTGAAAAGCTGAAGATCCTTATCATTTTGGTAAGATGTTGATTGAAAATTTCCACCCTCCAGCCAAATGAGGTGAATGTTTGCGGGTAGAACAAAATTACTTGAATGCTATCGGTTGACGTAATGATATGAAGCGCTCAGAACCATTTCACTATTATTGATATTATTACTGTTATTATTATTAATATAAATACCACTGTCATATATTAAGTATTGCTCTTATCAACATTATTATAGATAATTCTGCTTAGAGGTATTAGCACCGTTGCAAATAACAGCCAGGATATTTTTTACAATTAAATAAAGTAAAGTAACTTTTCACATCTGTAACTGCATATGGGTAATAGCATTGATATATATCAATCGTTTCAACTGTTTTGGCTCAGTTGTGAGAGCGTCCTATTCACAAGTCGGGAGGTCAAGCTCCGGCCGCGTCAAATATACACAAGTAAAAAAGTAAGTCCCCCCTTGAACAAAAATCAATAATTTCCGAACCAATGCGAGTTTTTGATATATTTTGACACGAGTGTGTAGGTAATTTTATAAGCTACCCTCTGAGTAAATGTTATGGACGTATTTTACGTCATGCTTCAGTGAGCACCGTCAGAAGGCAAAAATGTCACTTTTCAAAAGTCACAAGCCAAAAATCATGACTTTGATTCCATTTTATTGGAACTGATTCCACATTCTCATCATGAAAAATAGTCAAAAGGCTTGTAAAAGATACTTTCTAAAAGACGATACAATTTTTGGGCTAAATTTCACGGTTGAATAAACACAAGTCCAAATTTGCTATAATTGGATTTTGTATACATTTTCATCGATAAAAATGATAGAATATGATAACAGTTATTTTTGGGAAGAGTATCTTCAACAATATTCATCGTTTAACGGTTCAATGAACATTTATTGAAAACAAAAAATACGATTTTCAAATATCATAGGCAAGTATTGTTTCATTTTGGTAACTGAAACTGATCTTTTATCAAATTTTTCGTTATGTTCATGACCAATTAACATGCTTCAATGATTTAAAGGCGTTTATTTAAACATTCACGCTTGAATGAACATGTAGAATGTGATTAGCTCTTTTATACGTCATTGGAAAAAATGCAATTTGTAACTATGGATATATGTCACAAACCTCCGTGCATGGTTCATTTGATTTGATTTTTATGAAAATCCCGATGTTTTATGCATCAGTGAGCACACAATATTCGAAAATTATGCAAATGAGAAGAACGTTCAAGGCCTTTGCCCCACTCTGTGCCGCATTGAATTGTTATTTTGGTTTGCGCGCCTTTTGGATAGTGTTACTCTGAAGCCATGTGCGAAGTTTCATGAAATAACTGTTGGCAGAAGTAACAAAAACCATCCATGAAACAAACCCCTTATTTCATATTTGTTAAATTTTGACTTCCTCTCTCATAGACTTGTGTACATTATGGGTGCATATGTTTAAGAATTAGTAACCCCTTATCAACCTATGGGCAGAATTCTGTGCAAAAATTAAATCGATTTGTTTATTTACGGATGAGTGAGCACGCATCAAAGTGAGAAAATGGGTATTTTCAATGTCACAGACTCATTTTAAAGGGTAATAAGGTGAATGTTGGGGGCAAATTCGGTTTCAAATGTGACTTTAATTGCTGTTGTTTTTATCATCCATCGTTTCTATCACCACACACTTACCGAACTTAACATTTTCATGGTTGAGCGAGCACATTCGAAAACTTAGGAATGAATACTCTTTATACTGCATAAATGCATTATTTTCCTAACAATTTCTCATGATCAGTTTAATCTATGGACAAATCAGTGGTGGATCCAGAATTTAAAAGTGGGGGAGGGGCCTATAATCGGAGGAGCCACCAACATTTTCAAATTTTAATATGACCTAACAAGTTGTAGAGGATACTACCAAAAAAATCCTATGATGATACGTCACAATACAGGGGCCGCGGAACGGTTTTCAAAGTGTGGGGAAGGGGCTGAGCCAAAAGTGGGGGGGGGGGCTGACCATGCAAAAAATCACAATCTATGGTCATTTTTACATTTTTGTACATGATTTTGGAAAAAAGTGGGCCCCCCCCCCCCGCACCCCCGCTTCCGCGGCCCCTGCGATATTGTGCTCACTTAACCACGAACATACGATATCAAAATTGTGTGTGGAGTGGCGAAATGATGGATAGCAAGTTCAGCATAACACCATAAAATTCACCTAAAAACAACTTTTGCCCAACGTTGTATTTGCACAATCTGAAAAACGACTCTTGTGACTTTCAAAAATGGTCATTTTTAATTCAATCTTTAATTACTCATGCATGACTCAACCGATCAATCTCATTCTTCCCCAGGAGTTGCTTAATGAGTGTAGAAAACCACCTACGAAATATCATATCTCAAAATAACTTCGTTCAAAAGTTACAGCAATTTGATTTAGGGGGACTTACTTTTTTTGTTGTGTATATATAGCGCTGCCATGCCGAATATCAATTAGGCAGGCAGAATTAGTCTTCGGAGTGTTTCTACTTTAGATTTCTATTTAGAATTAGAACAAATATGGGTTTTAATATTTTTTTTCAATTTTTTTATTTGTTTAATAATTGAAATAGAATGTAATCGTAATCATCTTTGTAGGCAACACAAGGGGAGTCGAGACAACAATCTTACCATAGATGTCATCGCTCGGTCCCTTTCAATGTTGAAACAAAGGGTGGTGACGTCACAATCACGTGCCATCGTGAAGGAGGAGAAATTGAGAGCCAGGTAATTAAGCTTCAGAACTTATTTGATAACTGTAAAACAAATAAGGTGCTCTTAGCAATCCGGCTCCTTGTTAGATTAAAACTAATCCCAAAGCGAAAATAATAATACTCACAAAATAAGGCATACGGGGATGTACCGCCAGAATGGGTCGCTTTTTTGGAGAAAAAAAATCCCTGAACATGGGGTATGGCTTTATACTGGAAAATTCATAAATATGGCCCCAATTTTTAGATACTGGCCTTGAACATGGGTCCATTGCCCTAATTTTTAGATACTGGCCTTAAAAATGCATCCATATTCTCCTCCAATTTCGGGTGATAACTTTCTTTTTTATTGTCAAATTTTAATAAATCCCTTATAATGGGTACCAAATTTGCCAAAAAGACCCGTAAATATGGGTACAGGTTTTTAACCTTCAGCCGCACACCCCCGTCCTAACCAAGTCCAAGTACCCCCCCCCCCCCCCCCGGGGTTTTCCTTTTTTTGATGGTGGATCAAAGCCTGCCGAAGCGGCACAGCCCCTTGGTGGTTTATGCATTTATATTCTGCTGCTGTATTTTCTCCCCAACAGATCGTTTCTCTTAGGGACCTTCTAGCCAAGATAAGCCAATGTATATCGATATACGTTTCACCCAGCGAAGACGATCTAAACTTTGCAGTGATTACCATAACACTTACACAGGCTGGAAAGCTTGGGATTTCGCGATCTACTGCCTTTGTCATCAGATATACAGGTAGAATTTCATGTTTGATAATTCAATGATAAAATGTTATGTTTCTTTTTTTAATCACCAAAGACTTGGATAAGGCGATGGATTCAAGAATTACCCGCCATGTCATTCAGCTCCATGGACTAATTGAATAACGGTATTAAATATTTTATCATAACAAGGTGTACAGATACATCCTTTGGCACTATCGCTGACAACATAACAGCATAGTTTATATGATCCGTTAATGCCGAGGGTAATTTTTAGATCATGAAATAAAGAGAAGTATTATCATTGTAAACAGAATACACAGTGGAATGTTCGTTTTATGTCTCTTCATTTTCTCTCTGTGTTAGATGGACCTATGTTCCAATTTCCTTCCGAACAGACAGACCTCACTAGGTAAGTTTCCATCAATTAACGTGTTTTTCTTTTTCTCTTTTTCGAGGAAACTCAAATATTTGTTTAAAAATCAAAACATAAGATTAATTTCATTTCAGGTAATATGCTTGTTGACTCGATTAGATGGATGAAGACATCAATAATAATTATGATCGTGAACTTTCAGTCAGGTTCTCAAACCGGCAACGTTTCAACGAAGGGTTTTTAAATCGCATACATTCGTAATTCCGAAGCTTCGTTATTCCGAATGTTCGGATATTCCGAAGGTTCGTTATTCTGAAGGTTCGTATTTCCGAATGTTCGCAATTTCGAAGATTCGTAAGTCCGAAAACGAAATGAGGTTCGTAATTCCGAAGGTTCGTTAGTCCGAAAACAAAGTGAGGTTCGTAATTCCGAAGGTTCTTTAATCCGAAAACGAAATGAGGTTCGTAATTCCGATGGTTCGTTAGTCCGAAAACATAATGATTAACGAACCTTATTTCGTTTTCGGACTAACGAACCTTCGGAACAACGAACCTTATTTCGTTTTCGGATCAACGGACCTTCGGAACAACGAACCTTATTTCGTTTTTCGGATTATCGAACCTTATTTCGTTTTCGGATTATCGAACATTCGGAATAACGAACCTTCGGAATAACGCCACAAATATTCGGATTAACGAACCCTTTTACGTTTTCGGATTAACAAACGTCGAGGTATATGCAATATACGTGTTTCGGAATTACGAACCTTCGGAATAAAGAACCTTCGGAATTACGAAGTGTAACCTCTAAAATACAGTGCCACGCCATGGATGTATATGTGATATAGCAAGTGAAAACGGTTTTAAAATATAGTAATTTAGATTAATTAATATTGAATAACAGTTCTTTGATATTTCAGCCATGTCTTTTATTTCAATGCATCTTCTAGGATACTAGAAGAAGTAAAGAACAGTGACCTACAATCGGACATAGACATCCGAACAATAGCCCAGACAATGGACGTAAATCAGTTCTATGATTTGGGCATAGCTCTTGGTTTCACCATAGCTGAGTTGGATCGCGTAGAGTACATGAGATTCAGAGATAGGCAGCAAGCTACCTATGACATGCTACTGGCATGGAGGGGGAGACAATCATGTAACCAAGCAGCAAAGAATACTCTCATCACAATTATAGAATCATTCAACTCATCTTCAAATGATACAACCTTCCCAGGTTTGAGTTAGTGTTTGTTGGTTTTACTTTGGTTTCATTATTTGTTTTTATGATGCCTGTCGTATCCAACATGTCTAAATAGATTGATAAGAATTATTTGTGTTACTAGTTTCAGAATAATTACTTTCAGCTGCATGATGTAACTGCATCTTCGTTTGTAAGAAATCGGAAATATTGCTATAAAATGGAGAGTACGGATATTTGACAATTTCTTTTAATAACAGTACATATTTTGCAAGCATTAGTTTATTTTTTCTTTATCACAAAAAAAATAGTTGACATTACCATTCAAATTAAAAAGCGTTATCCTTTATTTTCGTTTGTGGATAAAATTATAAATTTAGTCTAGTTTTTCATCGTCGGTAAAGGGTTGAGTAATGATTTTTTTACTAGTTTCAAAAAAATACTTCAAGATTCATGCTAGAAAATTTGACAGTACGGGTATTTGGAAATTGTTCTTAAGTGGTACTACTGTAACTCTTGTATAATTACATGCCAAAATTCCTTATCTCGTTTGTATCTTAAGATCAAAAAGATTTGCATGAGAAACAACATACCTGCTGACATTTAGGCAGCGTACTAATAATTAAGTTTATCAGTAATTTTTCTTCTATAAATTTATTTTTCTCTTCTCTTAAAATTGCTCTCATCTCGGATTCGGCTACGTCCATCAAGATATTAAACCGACTGAGTAAGTTTCTTCAGTATGCAGTACGTTATACAGCGTGTCTCTAAAAAAAGTAAACCCAACTTCAATGGCAAATTTTCAGAAAACTAACAAATATTTACACATTATTTTTTCATGGTTAGATAGTCCACTAAGTCCTCTGTCCAATTATATCACTTAGGTTATCTAACTCTTATGCATGACTGAGCATGATTCAACTTAGTGAACTGGTGTCAAATCATCACTGTGGCAAGTTATTTCTTGTTATTGTCATGCATTCAAGGCCTATTTGAAGTTAAGGACGTTCCACAGTTAAAGTGAAATCCATGTCATTTTCACCAAACTTTGCACATAGATACTTTAGAACCTTAATATTTGAAATATGCAAAAATTAACATAGGTCCATGTGCTTGATTTTTTGCCATAGAGCTTCAAAGTTCACCCAAATTGATGTTCTTAAGAATTGCGCATTCAAAAGAATTTGGCATTTTTAGACCGCCCAAGATTACTACAATGAGTTTAAACCTCCATTACTCAGTCAAAATACATGAAAAAGTCATCAAATTTCGCAAGAGAGTTAATAATTGTATCGTTAGAATGGAGAATATATTAATAGTGCTATTTGTTTGCAATTTTAAGTTTAACAGCACTGTCAGTTCTTAAAAATGGCGTAAAAGATAACAAAATCCCAATCTAAAAAATGTAAAATTTCAGTAACAAACTACAAACGTACAATAAATGCTGCACTTTATTAAAAATCCATGTCATTTTCACCAAAATTTGCAGAGTTGTAGAGGAAGGTATACCTAAGAGGTACAAACATTAAAAAATATGGGTTCATGTGCTTGTTTTTAAACTATCAGCATTTTTATTAGAGCAAATGTGCTTTTTAAAACACCAAAAATGGGCCGAATGATTAGTATCTATGTGAAGAAAAAATCAAAACCACTCTACCATTTATTCAAACTCGGGGTAATATTCGTGTTTCTTGGCAGCACTGCAGAGTAAAGTATTTTGAAATTATAGAGAATATTTTTTTGAATGGTCCATGGAATAATTCAATTTTTTAGCTTCATGAAATAACGCATCGGATCTGCAGTTAAAGTGCAGAAGATGAAAAAAATCAGCTCATACCCGCAGCTAATTAATCACCTGTTCATCCATTGTGACGTCAGCGCGCAGAGTGTAAACTATGCGCAGATCATAATGCGCACAAATATAACTGTGGAACGTCCTTAAATGTTTGTCACATGTTAGGCCTATGATTAAATCATCACTGTGGCAAGTTATTTCTTGCTATTGTCATGCATTCAAGGCCTATTTGAAGTTAAATTTTGGTCACATTTTAGGCCTATAATTTCATAACAACTTCAGCAAAGGTTGTTCCTAACACAGGCACACTTCACATGCTTTCCAAACATGGTACAGTTGACAATTGAGCAGAGAGTATTCTTGGTAACTCAATACCAGGAAACAAGAAGTTTCGTGGAAGTTCAAGAGGCTTTTCGGGTGCAGTTCCCCGAGAGGCAGCCTCCAACAAAAGGGCCATCTGGTACAATGTGAGAAAGTATGCTGATCACGGAACCACTGAGTTTAACTTCAAATAGGCCTTGAATGCATGAAAATAACAAGAAATAACTTGCCACAGAGATGATTTGACACCAGTTCACTAAGTTGAATCATGCTCAGTCATGCATGAGAGTTAGATAACCTAAGTGATGTAATTGGACAGAAGACTTATTGGACTATCTAACTATGAAAAAATAATGTGTAAATATTTTTTAGTTTTCTGAAAATTTGCCGTTGAAGTTGGGTTTACTTTTTTTAGAGACACACTGTATATTGCAGACAAATGAAAAAAAACAGCAGCAACTTCATAAATGATATGTGTGACTAGTTTGCTTTACTGAAAACACTGAAAATTAATGTAAATTAGTTTAAACTTTAATTTGTCTTTTAAATTACAATAACACAAACTTGTCAGTTTTCTTAAATTTTGTTTATTATAAGTTAATGTATGTCATGATGG
Source organism: Lytechinus pictus (assembly GCF_037042905.1). NCBI lineage: Eukaryota > Metazoa > Echinodermata > Echinoidea > Temnopleuroida > Toxopneustidae > Lytechinus > Lytechinus pictus. The sequence goes on along the minus strand of NC_087250.1, from coordinate 17,824,592 downwards.
TAACAAATACTGATAGTGAATTTCATGATTTCTATCCAATGATACAGAGAGATTCCCGACTGCATGCTATTGAAAATTTCCCGTCACATTAACAAAGATAAATTCTATGAGATTGGCAGGCAGCTGGGATTTGACGATCTAGAGTTACATCACATCGAGCATCGATCCCTGTACAATAGAAAGGATGCTAACATTCAAATGCTCTCGTTGTGGAAAGCATCGCAAAGATCATCAGATAAACCGGATGAGAAATTGAAGACCGTCTGGGAATCTTTAAATGAGGCTTCAAAAGTGACGGACGTGAATGGTATCTAAAATCATTTAATGAAAAGGAAATGCACACAAAACGAAAAATGTGGCGACAAGTTCTTGTTCAGAAGTTGATTTCAGTTCAGTTAAACGCATTTTAATACGTTAGTGAACTGAAATCGACTACTAAACTAGAATGTTTAAATAAAAAGGTTTATTACACGATCCCTTTTTTACAGCATAATGAGTAAAATCACATCCTAATTTATACATTTAAATGTTGCTTGGTGCTTTTTAGAAAAAAATAACACGCATCATAATTGAAAGTCAAGCTCTTTTAACTTTGAAGGTTGGTCTGGGCTTTACTATTGTTGTCAACTTGTCATATATTTCGTTCTCGTCGACAGGAATTGTTGAGAAGAGGTAGAATTGGTCGAAATTGGCCTCGTCAAAAATGAGGGTTATAAATAAAAATTGCAATCTTTAGTGGGGGGGGGGGGGTTGTGCAAACACACCGAACTATTACTTTCTTACGGCACAAGCGGTGAGTTTTCAGTGGTTATTATCAGGTAATATTTAAAAGAATGCAACAAAACCCTTTGGCTATAAATCATATCATGCAGATGATGAGAATAGTGATGGTGTGACCCCTCTTGATCCGGATGTGAATTCTGACCGATCACCTCAAGAACCAGATGAGGATGAAGATGAAGAGAATGAAGATTGGAAGATCATTGAATACTCAGAGTCAGGTAGGAATGAATGATAAGCGAGGGTATGGATGAAGAGGGGTGGAGAGAGAGAGAGAGGGGGGAGGGGCTAATACAAAAAAGAGGAAAGAAGCCATAGTAACGAATCAAAAAGTATATACAGTGCGTCCCAGAAAAAACGAAACCGAGATTAAGCGATGATTTATCACAACTTAATCACAAATACAATAGACAATTGACCTACCAATGTAAAGCTTAGAATATCCTCTTTCATCTGAAATTACTTATATTATTTTTCATTCACGCATGAGTGAGCAAAAACAATTTGAAGAAAGGATACCAAAAACTCATTTGGCGGGGGGTATCTGAATTTCAAAAAGAAAATCACATGCCTAAAAAGTTCAATATCTGCTCTTTTATTTGATACCTTAATCACAAAAAATGGTCAAGAAGTAAGAAAGTTATGATCCCTCGAAACAATGCTTGTATTTCCATAATTTCATTTAACAAACGTGTTTTCACCCGTTTCCAACAGAAGCTATCGCATGGTTAACAAAAGACTTAATGCATGGCTGATCGTCAACAAAACGGGAGTGTCAAGTGAGTTTGAACGCTAGCATGTAGAACCTCTTAATTTTATGAAATTATTGAAATTCAAGCCTTATTTCAAATAACCAGAACTTTGTTATTTCTTGACCATTTTCTGTAATTGAGGTATCAAATTAAAGAGCGGATATTGAACTTTTTTAAAATGTGGTTTTGATTTTGAAACCCAGATACAGCCCGCCAAATGACTTTTTGGTATCCCCTCTTGAAATTGTTTTTGCTCACTCATGCGTGAATGAAAAATAATCTAAGTAATTTCAGATTAAAAAGGAGATTCTAAGCTTTACAATGGTAGTTAATTTGTCTATTGTATTTGTGAATAAGTTATGATAAATCATCGATAAATCTCGGTTTCGTTTTTTGTGGGACGCACTGTATGTATCAGACGCGTTTTCGATAGCACCAAAACCAAGATACAAAAATTGCACCACGTTGTATCAATATAGTACTGTCGGATCTTTATTGAAATTTCTAATAACATTCACCCAACCAAATATTATTAAATCGTAGACAAAGATGAAACTATTGTCGACATCGACGGGTATGGAGGTTCACCAAGTAATTCAGAACTGTGTAGCGTCGTTCGTCCGGTGGCGAATGTCACGTTGGCCTTAGAACTAGCTAAAGCCCTTTGTTTGGACGTTAATGACATCATAGTTCTCATTGCTCCTCGCGACCCTGCATTAATGGAGAGACTAGCATGGCAACTCCTTCATCAGTGGTGTAGACGTCTAGGAAGACAGGAGAAGGAAGAGAAGGTGTCTACGCTTCTTCAAGGATACAACATCGAAAACGCTCAACCAGGTTTGATCACAGCTTGAATTTTATTAAACTCGCTTTTGGTATAGCTTTTAACACGTTTTTTTTAAAGTTGGATGGAATAGACAACTAGCCAAAATATATATATTTTTTAATGTAATGGTAAAACTGTATATTTCGGCAAAATGGAAACAGGAGTCGTCATTCACTATGAACTTACAATGTCATTATGTTCCCTATAAAAAAGGTATTGGTGAAATCTGTGCCAAAATTCGGACTACTCCAGACCTCATCGACCTCTCTCAAAGGTTGGATCTGCCAGCTTCTGAAATTCTTCAGGTGATGGCTTCATCTTTGACCTTTGAACCTGCCTCGATACGTCGGATGGTACTACAAATGCTTCAGAAATGGGCCAAGCAAGGAGGAACAAGGCTGAGGTTGCTTGAAATGGTTCAAGCTTTTGATTTCAACGATGCTGCAGATCACATAGCCCGAGGTAGGTTTAAGCAGTCATGGGACGAAAATATTAAAATCAAAAGTGTATTTTAAAAATCATAAGTATACTTTTTGTAGCAAAGACGCACAATATTTTTTGTTCGTTATTCATACCTGTGCACTCAACTATAAAATTCGAACATGTCGAAATCAAAGGCAACATTTGTCTTCATCCATGTTTATTTCTTGAATGGACATTTTACCATTAGGAAAAGTGCCACATGTTATTATAAGACTATTGTAATTCAATTAAGAGACAGCATATTGATTGATGTCTCATTTTATCTCAATCACGTTATTTTTAGTTTTAATAATCAAATGTAACACATTCAAAAATCGGCTCTTGAAAAATCCGCAATATCTGCATATCTGCTTGCTGACCCGAAATGTTCTACTTCACTATAACAGCAATACCAAACCACCCAGGTTTCTTGGATCCTTTCACACATGGCATCATTGATCATGATGGTGGAGACCTGAAGCTAGACGAACCTGATATCCGGGTATCTATTCCATCAGGAGCAATCCCCAAAGGAATGAGATCAGTCGTTACTCTCACTATCCTCAGTCGAAGTCCATCTAAGTTTCCTCTGGATCCTCAGGAGGTTCTTATAACACCACCCATCCGATGTTCCTTCAACCATCATCTTCTCAAACCTGCTACTATAGTGCTTCCACACTACATTGCTTCAGATCGATACCAGCAGAAGAAGCAAGACTTGCGTGTGAAGCTTTACAGCAAAATAGAACCAGGTAATGTTTATGTAGTATACGCTTTTGTGATCGGAATTGCTTGTATTGTGTGATGTCAAATTTGGGCAGTCGGTGTGTAACTTTTCAAATTCATATTCAGTCGCCTTTTTGCTTTTCATTTGTGCACCAGAAATAAAACATAAAAATACAGTAATGTTTTATGGTATGGTTGAATGTATAGCAAGTTAACATATTAAATGTATGACTCATAATGTATATCAGGTCAATAACATAAGTCATTTTTATTACTTAACATGGCTGTCAACGCGATAAACTGGCTTTAACACGAAGTATTTTTCTCGTCTATCGTTGCATATTCTAGGAGAATATGGGTACAGGACTTTGCTTCCTGAATCGACAAGAGATTTTGAGATCTCAGAAGACAAGATTACCTTCTCAACACGTCATCTTCAATACTTCGCTTTGTCTTCAAACGACATCAATGGGGTTCAATTCATCTGTCAAGTATCACATCCTCTTTTCATCAGCAACTCCTCACATCACACTCTGCGAATCTACATAACCCATCCTTGCAACACAGACTCTACAGTATGTACAGGCCCTACATTTATTATAAAACAATCATATTCAATGCATGAACAACAATTACACGAGAGGAAATTCTTACCTTTTAATCAAATCATATAAGAAAAACTTGTCGCATCTACAAAAGATTATCTCGATTACCTGGCATTTTGATCGCGCAGCAGCAACATATGTGTGTATAATACTTATATGTGTGTGTTTTATGAGTGTTACTTGAGAAAGAATTACCATACCTTTTATCCAAACGGAGAATCACATGTTATCTAGATTTCAACTATGTTTGTTTCTAGAGTGTAAGAGGACAGGAATACACCTTATCGGAACCAGTCTACCAAGGCGCGACGGCAATCAAATTCAATCTGAAATCTGCTGAAGATGACATCAAGATTTCGTGTCTTACTGGCCCGGAGAGAATTCGAGAAACTGTACGCATCTAAAAACGTTGTCTTTTCTGTCACACCCTTTTAGTTAAAGTGGCAAATATATACTTTATTGGAAATAAATGTGAAGCATATTTACCAAAATCTGTTCATTTCATTAGACAGTAATATTTATTTGCTATGCACCCTGGAATTTGCTGTTTAAAATATCAAATCTTATCAAATGAGCTACATTCTTCCTAAAAGGAGGTTAATACCATGCTCTAAAAAAATTAAGAAGGCCTGATGAAATGTTCTTCTAAGTCGAATAGTAGAAGATTAATGTTACAAATAAGTTTTATCAGACTAATTCATGACTTTAACTCAGGTTCCGTTATTAATCTATTTCTTCAAAAAGGTTCATGTGCGTTCCTTACTATCTGGATGTTGTAATACTATAGATATCAATCTACCACCCTCAACCGATGATAAGCATGTTCGCGTTTGCATTGAGCAAGGCCCGGCCACACTTGCAGAACAAGAAATCAATATCTCTAAAGAAGGTATGTGTAAAAATATATCTTAATGAAGACAGGTTATTTTACAATAAAGAGACCATCGAACATAATTATAGTCATTATATACATGTATGTATTCCGAAAAAAGAAGTTCTTATTGTACTTTGAATATAGGGTTACTCAAACAATCATATTGATTTCATTCTATTTGCATGGTATCACGTAAAAAATGCTAATAATGACAAAAAACTCGAAATATACATGGAGAAAATAAATATTTTATGATGAATTATCAAGCTCGTGGAGAAATTACAGAAATACGTTTTTTTTTTCTTTTTAAACAGTGGAACCTGACTACGAAAAAGTACAAAGGTAAGACAATGTCAAACTTTCAACACAAATGAGGTCTGAACTTTACCAAGTTTTAAACAACAACAAAAATAGTTTAAAATGCTGCCATTAAAAAGAAATAAAATAGCGACAAATTAATCACCTTTATAAATGTTTCTTTTTAATAATGACTTTTTAAAAATCGCTATTTAAATTTCAAAAATATGACATTTAACAAATGCTATTAAGTGATTACGTCAGTGTTTTTGTTTTCTTTCTTACTAGGTAAAATTATACGCAAAATGATTTTGGTACAACATGCAAAGTTGCTGAAAAGGGGAATATGAACAGATTCCATGAAATATCGATTGTAATTGATTTTATGATTACTTTTTTTAGAATTGGGTGGTAAATTTCGTCAGTATTTCAATTACGAGTAGCTCCAACTTTGTGGATGGATTTTATACCATGCAGATCGTTTAAATAAAAAATAAATTCAGGTTGTGATGACGAGAAAGAGTTTGTACAAATATAAATTACTACAGATAGATGAAACATAATTATGTGCAAAATGGAAAATTACGAATTGTGTTCAACATGTGCCTATTTATCTGTGTTGGCGATTTTCCCTTTTCTCCTTGGATTTCATCATTTTAGGAAGAAAATATTGGAACTTTACGAATGGCATTGCTGTCGGTTGACCTGCACTTTCATTGAATTTATGATATTTGGCGTTGAAATCAAAGACGATAAAAAAAATGATGAGTTTTCTATGTATCTGTTTTAACTCGGACAGTGTGAGCTTTCTCATTAATTTGTTTCATCCACATTCATTACTCCTTATTTTAGAAGAGGCCCATTATCGAATAGCATGGTAGAGGTATTGATTGATTTAGTCTGTGGAATAAAAGAAGCAAGTGAGCTTGGCTACCAGCTCGGTTTCTCCTACTCATCAATGGAGAAATACCTCGTCAGAGCAGACTCCTCGGCCAGAAATGTCTCAAGGTCAGGTCTTAAAGAGATGCTTCAAGACTGGAGAAAGTGTGTCAGACCTAGTGAACAGGTTAGGCAACTTCGACTTGCTTTAGAGGCCGTTGGGTTAAGGCATGAAGCTGAATTCATATTTCACGACACTTAGAGTGTAGTCGATCCTCATAGGCTCAAATAAGTTCTTACGAATCTTCCATGTCTTCTAAAGCAGGAACTGGAGGGGAAGGTTTTGTAAACACTTTAATTCAGTTTGTCTCGTTACTGCATGTCAGTTACGTATTTTCAAGACTGTTAAAGGAGCGCCTTTGGTGATCTTTTCCAGTAAAATGAAAGTTATGCTCACTCTGTACTATTAAAGCATACAGGGGAGCGTATTTTTAGCTTTGTAAAATGTGCATGACAGTAATGGCATAATTAAATGTTCTTGTTCTTGCAACGTTTAAGGAACTCTATTTAGTTTGTATTACTCTGTGTAATATAGATTATTCATATTAAAGGCACATAAACCGTTCTTCAATAATTAAGGAATATGTGACTTTCGGATTAAAAGGAAATACAAATTTCAATTACCACATGATACAGATAATCATGTAGGTGTATTAGAAAGGGTCCATGCTGGTGATATGTCGATGTTCATGACATATTCTATAAAGTGTTATAGCAGATCCAACATGAATCTTCATTAAATAGCTCGCTTGTGGTTGGCAAAGGCTGTGAGTGAATTATTTTATACATGTAGCTGCAAGTATAAATAATATTTAATATGATGTTGAATAGTATTTTCTGTGCCAAAATTGTTATCTTTGACAGACATAATCTCCAACCTAGTACTTACAATGTTAGAATTACAACATTAATTCATTTCATTTATTCCATCTTCATAACACAAAGTGTACAATTAAATCAAGCATTGATCATTAATATGTGAGCCCCTTAAAAAGCATAGAGCTTATCACCAGGGGGCCAAACATAGCTTAACAATGCGTATAAATTAAGAAACGTAACATAAAAAGAAAAATGACAACAGTAAAAGGGAAATCAATTGCTTGTACAATTGTATAATACAATAAAACACTTGAACAAACATTAAGAAATTAACAATGAACTAATTTTGAAATGACACAAAATAAATTGTATCTCTAAAGGATGTGGTACATCTTATCCAGGATTTTTCAAAAGGGGGGGGGGCAAATTTTTCGGAGGAAAATTTTGACAAGCCCCCCCCAAAAAAAAAAAAAAGTTTTAAACCACAAATAAAGGATATTTCGTACTTGAAAATAATTGACAAGCAAAAAAAAAGTCTTCAATTTCAAAAAAAGGGGGCACACCTCTGTTTTTATGGCATTTTTACATTACAAATTTTAATTTTGCTTCTCAAAGGGGGGGGGGCGTACCCCCTGTGCCTCCCCCCCCCCCCTGGATCCGCCAATGATATTACCATATTGTTCAAATCAATCCTGTTTTACATCTCAATTTTACTTACTATATAGTCAGTTCGTTTGATAGATATTTTCAACATTTTCTTATTCTCCCCGTGATGGCATTCTATACATAGATGTGCATTATCCATATTGATGATTTTCTGAAATAGTTATTCCTTTAGGCTAGAGTTTTGTTGTTTTTGTTTTCTCTTTGTCTCTTTGTAAAGAGGGTTATTTTTTATCTCGATAGATGCAATAACAGATCTGATACTGCTGTGATTCTGTGTAATTAAAGTGATTGCATGATAACACTTTAACTATTAATAATTATTATACACAATATGAGTATACATTGACCAATGTTGTATGTATAGAAGTGTCAGTGAATTTTCTAGAACTGTATATGCATACAAGTATCTATCATGAAGGGTCTGCAATAGTATAGCCAACTCCTTACTAATCGTAATGTTTTACATATATATATATATATATATATATATATATATATATATACATATATATACCGAGATCATGTTTCAGGTTACTCTTTCCAAATCTAAGAAAATTGTATAGCATTAGTTTCTCAGAATCTGACTGACCACATTCTATAATTTATAAATACCATTTCTGTTGCATTATTTTGAATGTTTTGTCATGATAAGTCATTTGTGATAGATTATAAGGTAGGTACTTAAGTCCTGCAAGAATGCATTTTATGCATTTTTTTTTCGTTTGCGTTCACGAGTGCTACAGCAATTGTAATATATTTCATAAAATTCTGGCACTTTTTTGGTTTCGGTTATTTTTTTTCAATGTTGCAAATGTAAAGTTTAGTAATTGAGCGCATATAGTGTAGGAGCTTTGTGTAAAATGATTAAAGATTAATTATTTTCTTGTAAATAATAATAATAGTAATAGACAGTTCTTGTATAGCGCATAACACATTATAAATAACGTCTCTATGCGCTTCCAAAGGACTTGGATATTATTACCCTGGCTTTAGCCCCACAGCCTTTTACAGCGCTGGAGCATTTCAAGAAATAAATTCCTGCCAGGTACCCATTCACCTCACCTGGGTTGAGGTTAAATAATGTGTATACTTACATAGCTAACATACTGCGTGAAATATCGTAGTAAAAATAGTTATTTCCTGCTTGATTTATACACCATTTTATGAAAGATAGAAATATAATTATATAAAAGGCAGATTTGTCATTATGATACATACTGTATCAAATCTTAGCTTCCTTCTTCAACCGTTGGGCCCGGTCATTGGGTAAGGTAGTATCAATGAAAGATTTACTCATTTCAAGTCTACGATTTTTGCAGAATGATTTACTTAAATATATTTGTTCGGTGTTTATAATCTTTAATTTTATTGTTTATATATCCTGTTTTGTGTAATCCTTATTAGCCTTTTATTTAGATGTTAAACGTCGATCGACCTATGTTACAACCAACTCCGATATTCTCAGTTCTGATTGCAAGTTTTTTAAGTTGTCGTTTATTTTATGAAAGTAACCACCTGGTTGACAATTTATGTTCATTAATGTTATAGTCATATCATCTGATTCATTTGACCTAACTACAATTTCATTAATCATTCCATTGAATTTAGATTTGAAGGCCATCTAACGTGTAAAAGTTTTTGGTAAACGTTTCACAATGTGACTCATTTCCATATCAGATTCTGTTAAAACTATTTTACAAATATTTTGGAACTTGTAATTGATTTGTATTCATTGTTATAATATTTCATTTGTATTTGTATATATTTATAATGTATGTTTGATTTGTATTTCCTTATAATGTTGATAATGGAAATGAAAAATATAACTAGAACTTGACTAAAATTATAAGCGAGCAAACAAATCTTTGAAAAACGATTATATCGTTTCTTTGTAAATATTTCGACGCTGCTTTTGTAAATAGTTATCACACACTCTTGGTTATTTATTTTTTCAATGTAAAATGATATATTCTTACGACTATAGTGGTAGCATATCAGAAAGATATAAGCAAAGATTATTCCCTTCCATTTTCAGGTAATTCCACACTTGCTGAGTCATTTTATATCAACAAGACAAACAATAAAACAAATTCTGAACGTGATTAAAATATTTTATAGAAGTATACATCCACTGGAACACGTCTTTACTCTGTACCATCCACACAAGACGCACAACATTTATAGAGTATGAACAAGAATAGCTGACAAAAGAAACAATGAGGGGATTTCCAAAACAAAGGATGTCGCACGCAATTTGTTTACTCTCTATTATTCATACCTCATAATAAAAAAGTATACCGTAATGTATATGGTTATCCTTTTTTTCATAAAATGTACCCCATAGGTATATCTAATATTTGGGGAAAAAGGGAAATTTACAGTCGATCGACAATCAAAATAAAATACAGCTGCGTATTCAAAATCACTTGTGAATATAATATTGGTATTCGATATACGCCACGTGATGTTGTAGAGACAAGCTATGTAGAAATGTGTACTGCAGCTGATATGATCGCTTTATATGCAATTATCATGCATTATGACGTTCATAAAATTATTATTATGATGGTGATAAAGCTTCTGCGACGATGGTTCGATAGTATTTTCTGAACAAGCTGTATATAAATAATGATTATTACATGTCAATGCGATTCCATATCGTTTAGAAGTACATATAAATTGATTTGAAAATCTTTTATGATTATGGGTATGTTACACAAGTTTGAGGTGAGTCAGACGCTTATATCTGATTATTATTTTGTTTGATTTTACGATTCATTTGACTTGTTTGAAGTAGTTTAGAATTGTACTCGTGTATTTTTCTTACGTTTATTATGATGCTAAAGGAGTAAGAATATTTGTGTAGCAGTCATTTAGGATCAAACAAATTCAACAACAAAGTGATTAGACTGAACGTATTAACAAACACCTTTCTCAAGATTTGGATTTTTTATTATGAACTCACATCTTGAGGATGGAGAGGCAAAACAATAATGTAAGCTTTAACGTCGTACTTCATATTAATTGGTGTACTGTAATCTTTGAAAAAAAATTTGATCTCTATATCTTGACAATAAACTGCTATTATACATTGGGAAATAAAAGCATTTATATACAACTCGATATTCCTGTGTTCATAGCATGTTTTTGTAATATTGTACACTGCAAAAACTCAGGTGTTGATTTAACACCAGCCCGGAATCTATATATGTCCACACCAGAGTATTGAAACAACACCAGTTTTTAATCAAACCCATGCTGTTTTAATACTATTTGGTGTTGTATAAACAGTTATTTGGTGTTAGACCGAAACCAAACTGGTGTAGTTTTACACTTCTCTGGTATGGACATATATAAATTCCGGGTTGGTGTTAAATCTACACTTTTGCTTTTGCAGTGTCATATTTCCTTCTTATGTCAATTTATGACAAGAGGGGGGACAACAACATTTGAAGCAATTAAATGAGTGTGCTGTGTTTCATAAATTCTATTTCAATATGTTCAAGGTTACTTACCTCGGCAGCGATTACTTTGATTGCCTGACCTGGCAAACACTAAATGCTCTGATGTCAAGATGGTCTTGTTAGAAAAATAGACACAAAGATCCCCAACACTCTTCCCGCATTTTGGTAATTTACCTAAATGTGCACTTTACCAAAATGTGCTGTAACGGGGGCCATTAGCGTTACCTGGAAAATAATGGGGAACAACAAACAGAAATAAAGAGATAGAATTGAGAGAATGGCACTTATATGTGAACCTATTGGTGGATATGTGTGCAATATAAATATCCTATATTAATTATTATTGGATTCCGCAGCAGTGTAACCAAACTAGGTCGTAGCCACTGTATTTCAGACTATTTAGAACAGTAACTGTAGTGGCAGTCGCCAGACTCAAATTGGAAATACTGAATTTTGTATGAAACTGGCATTTAATCTCAATAATGGAAATAATAAATACAAGTACCCACGCAAATTTATTGCTTTGACCTTGACATTGAGAGCTGATTTATTTTTTTCAACCTTCATTGAAGTAGCATCAATAATAGCATCTGATTTACTCCATCTCAATATCACAAAGAAACAAAATACAGAAAGTAAATGTATCACCTTAACTTGTTCTAGTTCATCTTTGCAGACTTTCATACTGGGCCTATGAGGGAGTACTTCAAAGTAAAAGCTGTGACGAAATAATCCTCATCAGCCCTTCCCTGCATGGAGGGGCCAGTAACGAGGAGGGTGTTTATTAATCGATCTGTAACTACTGCACTTTGTCATGAATTAAGGGTTGCCAGCACTGTGGTCCGTGTAATCTTGCAGTGGCTGACTTGTACGTCTGATCCTCACTGGATGATGTGATCTGCGCATCTATGATGTCACTATTTTCAAGGCCAAGAATAATTCCCGGACTGGTACACTCATAATCTGTGAATAAAGTCGCAAGAAATGTGCATGCGTATCCCACCTGATGTTTTGAAATTGATCAGTATACATTTTCTTATCTTCTTCACTAACAAGAAGTCAGTTCTATTTGCTTTTAAATTAAGAAAAAAAACCCACTAACCACTACCATATACCCATCTCTCTCCCTCTCTCTCTCTGTCTCCTCCTTTATTTGTTTTTGTGTTTTATTGAATTCGACTCTTCAGAACCCAAGTCTTTGTCTAAGTATACAAACAAGTCTGGTTACCATCCGAGCAAGTGATGTAAAATCAAAAGAACGCTTTGAAAGGAAACTTGAACGGAACGTTCTCAGATTGTCTTTTTTTCAAGTGATGGTCCAAAATTAAATCTCTGGATTGTTGTACATAGAGTGCCTAAAGGCAGCACCTGCTTGACTTAGTGTAGTGTCGTTTTGAATAGTCAATGTATATGCATGTACCTTGGCAACATGTAACGCCAACCAATCCCGTTCCCTCAGGTGGAATTTCATCACCGAACCAACAATTCGTAATATTCATTGCATCACACATACATTGGCAAAGAGGGTGGCGTTCTCCGGTAAACTATTAAATACAACGCCATCTATGGTTGAGTATACTCCAGGAAAGCCAGGATATTTGCATACGAGGTTGGAGGTCGAATGTTCCCAGATCCAGAAGGTCATGATCTCCCATGGAGTCTCCTCCAATTGCCTAGAATGAGACTATTCCCTGGCGATCTGATATCGAGAAGTTTGATGTCTCTGAAAAAAAGAGCTGATTGTCACACAGCTCCTATGTTGTTACATTTTATTTTATGTATAAAATGTCAGTGATTTCATTCATTTTGATCCATGCGGCTTTTGATACCAGAAACATTATTGCCTATTAAGCTATTACCATTTTTTGAAACACAGATGTTACGATCCTTAACCATTGTACGCTAATCAGTTGTAATACCGATCCTAGCAACCTACACACTTGTATGTTTAAATTTGTTTTGAATTCAGTTCGCTTTATAAATTGGCACTGTTTAATTCTTTGCTTTGCGATTAGTTTTTTTTTTTTCATTTTCTATCACTTTTCCTACTTAGAAGCAAACGCAATTTTTTAAAATAAGAAACAATATTGGCCAATACTCATGTTTTAAACTAATTATTCCTAATTAATACAGAAAATGCAGGTATTGTTTTTTACATCGTTTTGCGACGAAGCGTGCAGTATTTAAAATTAAAATCGAAATCAGCAAATATTTCCTCACACGAGCCTCCATGTAGACAAGGATTCGGTATGCATACTGAAACGATAAACATTTATTGTAACCACGTACTCATTAAGAGCTTCTCGGTAAAAACTAAGTACATGTACAATAGAAATTATTAAAATAAGCGATGTTAATAAAGGGCCTTGAAAAAGAAAATAAGATTATTGAGAGGGCATGCTATATCTGATTTAATGGTCTGATCTATAAAAAAAAAAAAAAATCTATCTTGGATAAGGTTGATGACTAACGCCCACATGCTTGTGTATTCATTTTTTGTATGTTAATATTTTCAAATCTCGGTCCAATAGCAGAAGACAAAAAAGGGATTTCTCAGAGTTGCAACGTTTTGATAGGCAACACGTTTAAAATGAGTCTTATACTCACAATCGTGGAGCGACTCAGCTGGCACCCGGCCTCCCTGGAGATCTTAATTCTGCTCTCTTTCTCTGTATCACGTACTTCCAAAATAAGTGAGAGAGAAGACAATAAAGTAGAAAGAAAACTACAAAAAAGGCCTAATTTATGATTCTCCTTAAAACCCCCGACGAGTCGCCAATCTCTTTTAGTCTTCCCCCCCCCCCCCCCCCCCGAACAAAGAAATGCCAGTGCTACTCTAATTACCTGAATGAGCGCAGTATAGATTGGTCTTTCCCCGTGCCTGTGGGGGTACGAGTTGATGATAGTCAGGGTGATCTAGAGGTAGGGATCTCTTTGATCATATCTTGATTTATCGTCTCCCATCAATTTTCATTTTAGATGTAATAATTATTTCCTTTTGGAGGGTTATTCTGTATTCAAAATATATTTCCAATATATTATTTAGAAATACTTTCTGTCAAGAGGACTTTTTGTTAGAGAAAATAATACATGAACAAATGAAGAGTTGTGTGTTTTGATATTTCTTATGCTAACGTATTATATTACAATGGAAAAACTCACCGTATGCTCTGGGAAAAAAATGTCTTATTTTCCAAATGTTGCTCATTCTGTAGATGTACATTGTAACAATCTCGCAGTTAAAACTCACTTGAATTAGCACAGATGGATCAGTTTGATAATCACATTTCTTCAGATAGTAGCCATCTTCAAATCAATAAGGACACAGATATTAATCCGTGGTCGTTCAGTTATTAGCTCAAATATTTGCAGAACTAATGTTTTCCGTCAAACTTCTTGAAAATCAGGCCATTTCGAGTTTTTCATCTTGCCACATCCCCTAATGCCAACAGCGCCTCCATCTCCCTCTCTCTATTCCTTTTCTCTCCTCTCCATCTCTGTCTCTATCACTTTTCTCTCCCCCTCCCCCCTCGAGCCTCTCTCTACCTCCCTCTCCCGTCTTCCTCTCTCTCAATTGCATTCATGGTCTGCTGTCCCCCTTTTCTTCTCCTCCAGGAAATTAGATACAAACTTGAATGACAGATGAGATGAACAAACATTTATCTTATCAAATCTATTACAACTGTAAATAAACATGTATAAACTTTATATAATACATATGAAAGACTATATTAAATTACATTGAAGTCATAACATGTGAATAATGAACTAGTTGGCATGATAAGTATAAAAGAAATATACAGAATTGTTACTCACCCATGCCTTTAACAAGCTGACATTTCCATTATAATATTAAATGCATGATAATAATGAACTATAGTTGGCAAAATAAGAATACAGAAAACCATGCTTCAAAAAGGCTGAAATTTCCATTATAATACATAGATCCTCAATCCACTGCATTAAAATCACAAGCCCATTCTCAACAGCTCAAGTCAAGTTTAGACCATGATCTAAACTCAAAATATGGAAAACTAATAATTACAAAGTTTAGTTTACACTGTATGATTTAGTCTGGTTTTTTTTCATTGATGAGGGGTTTGTTCATTGTGACGTAATAGTACTGTTGGCAAGAATTAGCACGCTTCAAGATGCGCTCTTCTTTTTGCACACGGGACATTCATACATATTGCGGCAAAAATCGTGCCATTATTTTGTTGTTGTTTTTTCCTCTTCTGCAATAACATATATTTTCAAAGTGGATCAATTAAAAGTTTGTTTGGTCTCTCTGTACGCTCTAGGTGCCAATTTTTTTTTATTCTTTTTTTTTTGGGGGGGGGGGCATGGTCCCCAAGCCCTCCCCCATTCCAATATGTATACCTGTAGCTTTATGTAGAGTACATAGAGCATGGGCGAAGCTGAAGCATGCATGTCTATTGAATTTTGGACACATAGTTAATAGTTCATATCTTAAGGGGCTTTCACAATTGCTCGTACGATCATTTGGTCACAATATATGTTGCCAAGAATCGCAACGGTTGTAAGCAGTCGCACCATCAATTGTGAAAGGGGCTCTAATAACTTGCTGCTTATAACTGAAAAGCCAAACACTTTTTTTATTCTCTCCCTTTCTTTTTATTTCATTAAACTGACAACCTCATGATGCAGCTGTACTACATATACAGAAGATTGCTAAGAAGTGGGGACAATATAATCTGTTGAAGACTGAATGCTCTTTGCTATAACACAAGTTGGTTTATTTCCAATTTCGTCTAATGCCAATTCGTCCAACTGCCAACTTGTCTACTATCATTGGTCTAGTTTTAGTTTGTCCACTCACCACATGGTCTACTTTCATTTAGTCTAATGCCAATCCGTCTAATGACCAGTTGGTCCAACAGCCATTTAGTCCATATACCATTTGGTCTAATTTGACTATGTGTTAAATTATGCAGAATGAAATGAAATGGAATTTGGACCAACTGCATTATGAGACAATACGGTCATAGACGAAATGGTGATTAGACAAAGTGATGAAGAGACCAATTGGTTAATTGTCAATGGTTGTGAGATGAAATGTTGGATGGAATGGCATTACACTAAATGAAAGTAGACCATGTGGTGAGTGGACAAGTTGGCAGTAGAGGAATTGGCAATTTACCAACAAGTTTTCCACAGACTACAGCCGTCATAGCACACACTCGGTCTCCAACTGGTTAATTGCACTGCAGATATCAATGCATAAGGAGCATGTGGTTAAAACCTATATAGTCACAAGGGATGAGAAGGGTTGATCATACTAGGAAAGCACTGGCATTGACATTGTGACCTAGTTCGAAGAGTAATGAATCTCAGCAACAAAAGGATGTTAGTCCATCAGATGCAGCAAAAATGAGGGTAACTTATCCCTAATTGGCAGCATTCTGGTTACTATACCTAGTTTTCATCCTAGGCTAAATTAGAATTTAATCCATACCTCTATGGAGTGCTGGACTTCATAACATTTTTCAGTATTTGGGGCAATTATAATGTATAATTTTTTTCATTAAATTCATGATACTTTTGAATTGTCCTATTTTTCCTACATGTAGGTCAAGACAATTGATTTTTTGACAACTTTTTTGGCAGTAGGATAAGAATAATTCTTAATTAGTGAATAAGTTGACAACTGGCATTCCATAAAAGTGTGGTCTAAAATTATGTGTGATTTTGGTTGTTTCCACATTACACTGAGGGAGGATGCATATCCATATCTAGAGTAATAATATTAGAAAAAGAAACTTTTAATTTCAGCGTTTTTGATACAATTTTCTTGGTAGAGCTTGATGAAATACCTCCACAACCCTGATTTGGTGGGAATCGGTCCATTGGGGCCTTAGATATGACCTCATGAATGCATAATAAGCCCCATTAAGTCAATGTATTATTGGCCTGGTACATAATATTTACGACTAAGCCAATGATAGAGCATGATGAAATACCTCCACAACCCAAAATTTATGAGGTCATCTCTAAGGCCCCTATGAACCGATTTCCACCAAATTGAAGTTGTAGATGTAACCATGCTCTACCAAAGCATGGTATCATGAACGTTGACATGCATAAAAGGGGAAATTGATGACGATGTCACAAAGCTTAATTTTCATTTCAAATTAAATTTGATGAGCTAGGTAAGATGGAAAGAATGAAAGTAATTATGCAAATTAGTGAACCAACAGATTGAGTATCTTCTCCTTGTACAGCCAGGGGCGGAAATTTCTTTCAAAAGGTAGGGGGGACAACGGGCTGGAAAAAAGGTTATCATCCCAAAAGTAAGGTCATCTCGTCCTAAAATACATGTTTTATATCGATTTTGAATGATGCATTTCTTACCATTATAAAAGACCACAAATAGTAGGGGGGACATTTGATAGTGTCCCCCCTACTATTTTGAGTAGGGGGGACACGTCCCCCCTGTCCCCCCTTGGATTTCCGCCCATGTGTACAGCAGTAAAGAATTGTCTCACTACATAAAAACTCCTCAAGAGCGGTTGGATAGTTTGGAAAAGACAATGGAGGGGCAATTAAGAGAGAAAATTACTCTCATGCAACTAAAATGGAAGCTGATGGATATCATCACATCAGAATCCTGTACTCCTCAACCAACAACTTCTACTCCAAAACCACTCCAAGACCCTCAAAACACGTTGCAGCTCTTTCTGATACATCCACTTTCATTCCATCATTTTGGTTATATGTGAATCTTCGTTTTGGGGTTAGGTTAGGAGAGATGCAACTGAGACAACAAAATTTCATAAACAAAAGTGAAAAAGGAATGAGTGTTGACGAAGCTGGAAAAACTTAAACATCAAGTGTATACTTCTGGAGAAGCCACTGCGCTTCTTGGAATTCCAGAAAGGGGAAAGCTTAAAGAGCAAGACAGTACGAAGAGGGTGGTGAACAAATTTCTCTTTTTTAATCTCAAAATTTCTTTTTATTTTGTAATGTTATTACAGCTGCAGTTTTTCAAATATTTTCAAAAAGTTGACTTTGGGTCTAATGAAGAATTTCAGAGATTACCTCATCTTTCTGATGATGATAAATGGTGCTCCAAGGTGTGGAGTAAGGAGTCTAACCCTAACGGGTGTAATTCCTTAGGTAATGATGTTCAGACCACCTCCGTCCAAAAGACCGGAGGGGCCTCAACTGCAGGACAGTCCACGGTTTTAAGTCATAGGACAGGCATTCGCCCAGGTCGAAAGGGTGGGCAACGGGGCCTGGACATGGAGACCTCTAGGGTCGCCATATATAATATGGTCACTTACTACTCACGAGATTGATGATTAAAGGGAACCTCGAGTATCATGAGAACAGAGAACATGAGAACTTATCAGTTGAATACACCATACAGTGCATCGTCAGGTAAGACTTGTGACAGCATTAAGGGGAAAGGGACAAAACCTTCTAAACCTAATCAATTTACCGCAGCAGCTGCATTTGCAGATCTCCATCGGATTCTCAACCAGGAGACCTGACCTCACAGTAAGAGACATAAGGTGCTTTTTTGAAGATGGATGGCATAGCATCCAGGTAAATTCTTGGATATTTACAGAGAATGAGGAAAAGGCTCAGGCAGTTGAATCGGTGTCCAGGAGTAAGCTGACCACATCAAGACAAGGAGAAAATTATGGGAAATGCTATACATCTAAAGGGCAAAAGACTAGTGAACACAGATGGTTTACAGAAGTCCATTAGAGCAATGAGGAAGCCACATGTCATAAAAAAACTGTTTGGGAAATTAAGATTTTGTTGTCGTGATTACGTCACGATCAGCTGATCAACAGCTGTTCGACAACTCAGTTATTGTTGTCCCATCCACAGTTCTTTCACATTCAGGTCACATTCCTCTTGTGAATTTCTTTTGAAACTACGTTCTCAAACTCTCTTTTATTACTGCCACCTGTTAACAATCTATCAGCCGGTCAGAGCTTTCTCCATTATTCATTCTTAATACTAGTCTCACATTGGAACAGTCTTCTGTATTGTCCTATATCCAAGAAATTATAAATTTGAGTTCTCTGTACATCTGCTGCTGTCTCATCGTCGTCATGGAGCTGATGGTTTACAGAAATCCATTAGAGAAATGAGGAAGCCACAATTTCAACTTCTGCACGACACAAATTAGGAAATCAGGATATAAAGCACATTTCTTTAAATCTTATATAGCCTAGAATGTCCCTTCAAAAAGCAAGTAAGCCACAATTTCAACTTACATGTCATAAAAAAACCTGTTTGGGAAATTCCAATTTTGTTGTGATTACGTCACGATCAGCTGATCAACAGCTGTTCGACAGCTGATTGTCGAAGTTCGATTGGGCACTGTCACTGATTCACTATTTACTCCATTCAAATCTTGAAATTAGGAGAAAAAACGCATCATGCCAATGAATTGCGCTGTGAGAGGATGCCTGTCTCGTGTAACATATGAGACTCTGGCTTATTTGAGTCACCATCGGTAAGTGAATAAATTACAGGCCGTCCGCAATTGGATACAGTTCAATGGTTTCTTGGTGACCGTTCGGGGAGTTGAACAAAAATATAACAATGATCTACGGCAGATTGAAATAAAATCTGATGCCAGGACAATTATCAAAAACAAAAAGCAAAGGAAGGAAGGTGTTATACAGATAAGTTTAAGAAAGTATGCCTGTCAATACGATACCATAGCCCACGTTGCTACGACCACCTAAGAGAGATGTTGGCCCTTCCCTGTAAAAAAATAACCAAAGTAACTTACTACTACTTGAATCAGTGGAAGGCAAACCTGGGTTCGCAATGGAGTGTATCAGCAGTTTGTCCCGATTTCAAGACCAACAAGGCGGATCCCTGAGATGGTCATTGACAATCGATGGAGTATCAATAAAGAAAGGTGTAGAAGACCATTAGCATAAAAATGAGTTTGTGGGCCTTTCGGGGGTTAATGTCTTCATGTTGACAGCTATCGACACACATGTACGATTGGCCATTGGCTACTTTATTTAGAGATGGATTGATAGCTCAAGCCAGGCGTTCGTTGTCACGGAATGCCAGAAGCTACTACTTCAACATGACGTAGATGTCTATCAATAATAGAAAATCCTCAGAAACCTTCTTGCAGACAAAGAGGTATTACTCTATAATGGAGGCAAAAAGTAAGCAATTCATCAAATATACATGCATGTAATCATTCAAGAGGAACTAAAAAAGAATTTGAAAGTCAAGGAAGGTAGACAGTAAACAGAAAGATTACAGAAATTATGCCCGTTAATAACAGAAACAAGAATTGTTGACTTTGACATAGAGTACCAGAGCAAGTGGCCAAGTGCACATGTCAAAGACATTGAACTATTGGTCATAGTACCGCAAGAACTATGGCTGATTGAAATAAAATCTGATGCCTGGTCAATTATCAAAAAACAAAGAGAAACTACTTGAAAGCAAAGGAAGGAAGGCATTATACAGATAAGTTTATTAGAAAGTATGCCTGTCAATACGATACCATAGCCCACGTCGCTACGACCGCCTATTAGAGAGATGTTGGCCCTTCCCTGTAAAAAATAACCAAAGTAACTTACTACTACTCGAATCAGTGGAAGGCAAACCCGGGTTCACAATGGAGTGTATCCGCTGTTTGTCCCAAGTCATTGATGATCGATGGAGTATCAATCAAGAAAGGCCTAGAATACGGACAACATGAAGATTAATTTCTGGGCCGTTGGGCTGATGATGTAGCCACACAGACTATTGTGTTTATGTTGACAGCCATCGACTCACATGTACGGTCTGCCATCGGCTACTTTGTTGATCAACAGCTGATTGTTGTTCGATAAATTGGACACTGTCCCTGATTAAATTTGGATATTAGGGGGAAAAAACGCAAACATGCCAATGAATTGCGCTGTGAGGGGATGCCAGTCTCGTGTTACATACGAGACTCGGGCTTATTTGAGTCTCCATCGGTACTAAAGTGAATAAATTACAGGCCGTCCGCAACCGGATACGGTTTAATGGTTTCTCGGTGACCATTCGAGGAGCTGAACAAAAATATAACAATGATCTACAGCAGACTAAAATAAAATTGGGCACTGTCCCTGATTAAATTTGGATATTCAGGGGAAAAAACGCAACCATGCAAATGAATTGCGCCGTGAGGGAATCCCAGTCTCGTGTTACATACGAGACTCGGGCTTATTTGAGTCTCCATCGGTATTAAAGTGAATAAATTACAGGCCGTCCGCAACCGGATACGGTTTAATGGTTTCTCGGTGACCATTCGAGGAGCTGAACAAAAATATAACAATGATCTACAGCAGACTAAATAAAATTGGGCACTGTCCCTGATTAAATTTGGATATTCGGGGGAAAAAACGCAACCATGCCAATGAATTGCGCCGTGAGGGGATCCCAGTCTCGTGCTACATACGAGACTCAGGCTTATTTGAGTCTCCATCGGTATTAAAGTGAATAAATTACAGGCCGTCCGCAACCGGATACAGTTTAATGGTTTCTTGGTGACCATTCGAGGAGCTGAACAAAAATATAATGATGATCTACGGCAGATTGAAATAAAATCTGATGCCAAGACAATTATCAAAAACAAAGAAAAACAATTTTAAAGCAAAGGAAGGAAGGCGTTATACAGATAAGTTTAAGAAAGTATGCCTGTCAATACGATACCATAGCCCACGTTGCTACGACCACCTAAGAGAGATGTTGGCCCTTCCCTGTAAAAAAATAAGCAAAGTAACTTACGACTACTTGAATCAGTGGAAGGCAAACCTGGGTTCACAATGGAGTGTATCCGCTGTTTGTCCCGATTCCAAGACCAACAAGGCAGATCCCTGAGATGGTCAATGATGATCGATGGAGTATCAATCAAGAAAGGCTTAGAATACGGACAACATGAAGATCAATTTCTGGGCCATTGGGCTGATGATGTAGCCACACAGGCTATTGTGTTTATGTTGACAGCCATCGACTCACATGTACGGTCTGCCATCGGCTACTTTGTTGATCAACAGCTGATTGTTGTTCGATTAATTGGGCACTGTCCCTGATTGAATTTGGATATTCGGGGGAAAAAACGCAAACATGCCAATGAATTGCGCCGTGAGGGGATGCCAATCTCGTGTTACATACAAGACTCGGGCTTATTTGAGTCTCCATCGGTATTAAAGTGAATAAATTACAGGCCGTCCGCAACCGGATACGGTTTAATGGTTTCTCGGTGACCATTCAAGGAGCTGAACAAAAATATAACAATGATCTACAGCAGACTAAAATAAAATTGGGCACTGTCCCTTATTATATTTGGATATTCGGGGAAAAAAACGCAACCATGCCAATGAATTGCGCCGTGAGGGGATGCCAGTCTCGTGCTACATACGAGACTCGGGCTCATTTGAGTCTCCATCCGTATTAAAGTGAATAAATTACAGGCCGTCCGCAACCGGATACGGTTTAATGGTTTCTCGGTGACCATTCAAGGAGCTGAACAAAAATATAACAATGATCTACAGCAGACTAAAATAAAATTGGGCACTGTCCCTGATTAAATTTGGATATTCGGGGGAAAAAACGCAACCATGCCAATGAATTGCGCCGTGAGGGGATGCCAGTCTCGTGCTACATACGAGACTCAGGCTTATTTGAGTCTCCATCGGTATTAAAGTGAATGAATTACAGGCCGTCCGCAACCCGACACAGTTCAATGGTTTCTTGGTGACCGTTCGGGGAGTTGAACAAAAATATAACAATGATCTACGGCAGATTGAAATAAAATCTGATGCCAGGACAATTATCAAAAACAAAGAGAAACAATTTTAAAGCAAAGGAAGGAAGGTGTTATACAGATAAGTTTAAGAAAGTATGCCTGTCAATACGATACCATAGCCCACGTTGCTACGACCACCTAAGAGAGATGTTGGCCCTTCCCTGTAAAAAAATAACCAAAGTTACTTACTACTACTTGAATCAGTGGAAGGCAAACCTGGGTTCACAATGGAGTGTATCAGCGGTTTGTCCCGATTTCAAGTCCAACAAGGCGGATCCCTGAGATGGTCATTGACAATCGATGGAGTATCAATAAAGAAAGGTGTAGAAGACGATTAGCATAAAAATGAGTTTGTGGGCCTTTCGGGGGTTAATGTCTTCATGTTGACAGCTATCGACACACATGTACGATTGGCCATTGGCTACTTTATTTAGAGACGGATTGATAGCTCAAGCCAGGCGTTCGTTGTCAAGGAATGGCAGAAGCTACTACTTCAACATGACGTAGATGCCTATCAATAATAGAAACTCCTCAGAAACCTTCTTGCAGACAAAGAGGTATTACTCTATAATGGAGGCAAAAAGTAAGCAATTCATCAGATATACATGCATGTAATCATTCAAGAGGAACTGAAAAAGAATTTGAAAGTGAAGGAAGGTAGACAGTAAACAGAAAGATTACAGAAATTATGCCCGTTAATAACAGAAACAAGAATTGCTGACTTTGACATAGAGTACCAGAGCAAGTGGCCAAGTGCACATGCCAAAGACATTGAACTATTGGTCAGAGTACCGCAAGAACTATGGCTGATTGAAATAAAATCTGATGCCTGGTCAATTATCAAAAAACAAAGAGAAACTACTTGAAAGCAAAGGAAGGAAGGCATTATACAGATAAGTTTAAGAAAGTATGCCTGTCAATACAATACCATAGCCCACGTCGCTACGACCGCCTAAGAGAGATGTTGGCCCTTCCCTGTAAAAAAATAACCAAAGTAACTTACTACTACTCGAATCAGTGGAAGGCAAACCCGGGTTCACAATGGAGTGTATCCGCTGTTTGTCCCAAGTCATTGATGATCGATGGAGTATCAATCAAGAAAGGCCTAGAATACGGACAACATGAAGATAAATTTCTGGGCCGTTGGGCTGATGACGTAGCCACACAGGCTATTGTGTTTATGTTGACAGCCATCGACTCACATGTACGGTCTGCCATCAGCTACTTTGTTGATCAACAGCTGATTGTTGTTCGATTAATTGGACACTGTCCCTGATTAAATTTGGATATTAGGGGGAAAAACCGCAATCATGCCAATGAATTGCGCCGTGAGGGGATGCCAGTCTCGTGTTACATACGAGACTCTGGCTTATTTGAGTCTCCATCGGTATTAAAGTGAATAAATTACAGGCCGTCCGCAACCGGATACGGTTTAATGGTTTCTCGGTGATCATTCGAGGAGCTGTACAAAAATATAACAATGATCTACAGCAGACTAAAATAAAATTGGGCACTGTCCCTGATTAAATTTGGATATTCGGGGGAAAAAACGCAACCATGTCAATGAATTGCGCCGTAAGGGGATCCCAGTCTCGTGTTACATACGAGACTCGGGCTTATTTGAGTCTCCATCGGTATTAAAGTGAATAAATTACAGGCCGTCCGCAACCGGATACGGTTTAATGGTTTCTCGGTGACCATTCAAGGAGCTGAACAAAAATATAACAATGATCTACAGCAGACTAAAATAAAATTGGGCACTGTCCCTGATTAAATTTGGATATTCGGGGAAAAAAACGCAACCATGCCAATGAATTGCGCCGTGAGGGGATGCCAGTCTCGTGCTACAAACGAGACTCAGGCTTATTTGAGTCTCCATCGGTATTAAAGTGAATAAATTACAGGCCGTCCGCAACCGGATACGGTTTAATGGTTTCCCGGTGACCATTTGAGGAGCTGAACCAAAATATAACAATGATCTACAGCAGACTAAAATAAAATCTGATGCCAGGACAATTATCAAATAAAAAGAAAAACTTGAAGCAAAGGAAGGAAGGCGTTATAGAGATAAGATAAGAAAGTATGCCTGTCAATATATCATAGCCCAGGTTGCTACGACCACCTAACAGAGATGTTGGCCCTTCACTGTAAAAAAAAGGAACATAGTACTACTTGAATCAGGAAGGCAAACCCGGGTTCACAATGGAGTTTATCTGCGGTTTGTCCCGAAGGCCAAGACCAACAAGGCAGATCCCTGAGGTCAGCTGATCAACAGCTGTTCGACAGCTGATTGTTGAAGTTCGATTGGGCACTGACACTGATTCACTATTTACTCCATTCAAATCTTGATATTAAGAGAAAAAAAAGACATTATGCCAATGAATTGTGCTGTGAGAGGATGCCTGTCTCGTGTAACATATGAGACTCAGGCTTATTTGAGTCTTCATCGGTAAAGTTAATGAATTACAGGCCGTCCGCAATTGGATACGGTTCAATGGTTTCTCTGTGACCGTTCAGGAGTTGAACAAAAATATAATGATGAACTACGGAAGATTGAAATAACATCTGATGCCTGGACAATCATCAAAAACAAAGAAAAACAACCTTAAAACAAAGGAAGGCGTTATACAGATAAATTTAAGAAAGTATGCCTGTCAATACGATACCATTGCCCAAGTTGCTACGATCACCTACCAGAGATGTTGGCCTTTTCCTGGAAAAAAAACACTTGGTACAGGCAGATCCGGGTTCACCATGGAGTGTATACATGGATGGTCCCGATTCCAAGACCAACAAGGCAGATCCCAGAGGTGGTCATTGATGATCGATGGAGTATTAATCAAGAAAGGCATAGAATACAAACTACATTAAGATTAATTTCTGGGCCTTTGGGCTGATGATGCAGCCACATAGGCTTTTGTGTGCACGTTGACAGCCATCGACTCACATGTACATTCGGCCATCGGCTACTTTGTTTGGAGACGGATTGATAGCCCAAGACAGGCGTTCCTTGTCAAGAAATGCCTGGAGATTCTTCTACTACAGCATTGTTCTTCCATGCCAAAAGAAAATTACTGGAATCGGAGGAAGGCAAACTCATCTTTATTATGGAGAGCATTTGTGGTTTGTCCCGATTCTAAGACCAACAGTGAAGTAGAAAATAATGATCGATGCTGTGGCAATCAAGAAAGGAGTGGAATACGACCAACATATGGATGAGTTTCTGGACCTTTCAGGTGATGACAATGTGACACAGGCCATTGTCTTCATGTTGACTGCCATTGACTCACACGTAAGGGCACCTACAGGATATTTCCTTTGCAGAGGAATTGATGGCCCAAGACAGGCGTTCCTTGTCAAGGAATGCCTGGAGCAACTGATACAATACAACATTGATGTGGTAGCATCAGTATGTGATGGAGCGGCCACTAAGTTGATCAACAGCTGATTGTTGTTCGATTAATTGGGCACTGTCCCTGATTAAATTTGGATATTCGGGGGAAAAAACGCAACCATGCCAATGAATTGCGCTGTGAGGGAATGCCAGTCTCGTGTTACATATATGAGACTCGGGCTTATTTTAGTCTTCATCGGTAAGTTAATAAATTACAGGCCGTCCGCAACCGGATACGGCTCAATGGTTTCTCTGTGACCCTTCGGGGAGTTGAACAAAAATATAATGATAAACAGTAAACAGAAAGATTACAGAAATTATGCCTGTCAATAACAGAAACAGGAATTGTTGACTTTGCCATAGAGTAACAGAGCAAGCGGCCAAGTGCACATGCCAAAGACATTGAACTATTGGTCACAGTACTGCATGAACAATGGCAGATTGAAATAAAATCTGATGCCAGGACAATTATCAAAAACAAAGAAAAATAATTTTAAAGCGAAGGAGGGTGTTATACAGATAAATTAAAGTATGCCTGTCAATACGATTCCACATCCCACGTTGCTACGATCACCTAAAACAGATGTTGGCCCTTCCCTGTAAAAAAATAACCAAAGTAACTTACTACTACTTGAATCAGTGGAAGGCAAACCTGGGTTCACAATGGAGTGTATGCGCTGTTTGTCCCGATTCCAAGACCAACAAGGCAGATCCCTGAGGTGGTCATTGATGATCGATGGAGTATCAATCAAGAAAGGTGTAGAATAAGCACAACATTAAGAAGAATTTCTGGGCCTTTCAGGTGATGATATTTTCTTCATGTTGACCGCCATTGACTCACATGTAAGGGCACCAATAGGATACTTCCTTTGCAGAGGAATTGATGGCCCAAGACAGGCAT
The DNA here is from genome assembly GCF_037042905.1 of Lytechinus pictus. Classification (NCBI taxonomy): domain Eukaryota; kingdom Metazoa; phylum Echinodermata; class Echinoidea; order Temnopleuroida; family Toxopneustidae; genus Lytechinus; species Lytechinus pictus. Next base: position 17,797,296 of record NC_087250.1, on the reverse strand, counting down.
TCCTTATCAAGATATTCCAAGAACACAGGGAAGACAACTCAAGTAGACATTAATGATCGATGGTGTGGCAATCAAGAAAGGAATGGAATACGCCATTGACTCACATGTAAGGGCACCAATAGGATACTTCCTTTGCAGAGGAATTGATGGCCCAAGACAGGCATTCCTTATCAAGATATTCCAAGAACACAGGGAAGACAACTCAAGTAGACATTAATGATCGATGGTGTGGCAATCAAGAAAGGAATGGAATACGCCATTGACTCACATGTAAGGGCACCAATAGGATACTTCCTTTGCAGAGGGATTGATGGCCCAAGACAGGCGTTCCTTGTCAAGGAATGCCTGGAGTTACTTATACAACACAACATTGATGTGGTGGCATTAGTATGTGATGGAGCATCCACTAATAAGACAATGGCTGTGTATCTCGGATGCTCTCTTCACCCAGATGCGCTACATTTCCCGACTCCAACAACATCCGGGAAGATCTTCTTCCTATTTGATGTAGTACACAAAGAAGTCTTACTCTACAATGGAGACAAAAAAGTAAGAAATTTATCCAATACACCTGTATGTAATCATTGAAAATGAACTGCAAAACAATTCAAAAGCAAAGGGAGTTAGATGTTATTCAGATAAGTTAAGGAAACTATGCCTGCCAATAAGATATCACAGCCCATGTTAAGCTGAAAACCTGAGGGAAATGATAGCTCTTCCGTGCAAGCAAACTCTCGGCAAAATGCTCCATGCAGTGGAACGTAAACCTGGGTCTACATCAGGATGAGTTTCTAGGCCTCACAGGAGATGACTGTGCACAAAGGGATAACAGGGACCGGAATTGTTGACTTTGAGATAGAGTACCAGAGCAAGCGGACAAGCGCATATGCCAATGACAATGAAGTATTTGTCAAAGTACCGCAAGGACGCAATCTTTCAGTATATCCAAGGCAGGGAGCATTCAGCATTTCCTGGTTTTCAGAGAGAAAGTTTACTTGTAAAACCAAAGAGGCTAGGGCAGAAACTAAAAAGTCTTTCAAGCAAGTTAGATATGTGGATCTTGTATTATGATTGTAATGCATTTGTATTGTAATAATTGTTGTATTCTGTTATAATGTATATTCAACCTGCTAACCAAATGTTGTTGTTTTTGTTTTGTTTTTTTCTTACCTATGCCATACAGTTTATTTTACAGAAATCAAATGCATTCACAGTCTACTTGATCTCCTTCACTCGAAGACCAGAAGGAAGAGATTGCTTGAGCTTCCCGGCCTTCTCAGAGTCTTCCTTGATGACTAGGGTGTAGAGGAAACGCCTGCATCGAACCTTGAACTTGGTGTTGTCACGTTCTTCTTGATCTTCGCAGATTTGGCATCTTTCCTGTGGGCTGTAAGGAGAAAGTCCTTGATTTCCTTGATTTCCTTAGGCATTTTGGCTGTATTGCAGCTGAGTTGGTACAGCTACAGGGTGTCTTGGAAACAATCTGCTTCACAAGAATAGAAAGAGACCGTCGAAAAAGCGCTAACCAAATATGTTGCCGGGCCTGGTTGTATGTTCTACATGATCTGCATTTAAGACATGATGCACTAAATACGATTACATCCATAGCCGGGAGCATTCAGCATTTCCTGGTTTTCAGAGACAAAGTCAACTGGCAAACCCAAAAAAGCTAGGGCAGAAACTTAAAAGCCCTTCAAACAAGTTACATATGTGGAGGAATGAATCCACCAACGAACTTTGACAACTGGGAGGACATAGTTAAAAAGTTCCTTTGCAGTTTACTTTTCTGTCAGATTGAATCTAGATATTAAAAAAAAATGGCTATCATATCTGGTATCTCATTCCTTCTTTTGTCTCGTACATTACAGCATGATTGAATGTAGGAACATTAGTTTAATACATCTCTCCCCATTCCTTGAACAAATAAATGTCCAAGTACTCCCCTCCATGAGCAAATTGCTCTTCGCAGTAAAGGTTAACCCCGGTTTACCATGGAATGTACCTGTGGTTTATCCAATGTCCAAGATCAATGGGGAAGATTATTTAACTGGACCCTAATGATGCACAAAAAGAAAATAAACAAAGGAGTAGAAAGTGACCATTATCGGGGTGAGTTCATCAGCATCTCAGGAGATGACGTAGCCACACTGGCTATTGTGTTTGTGCTGATGGCATTAAATGAACACATACATTCTCTTCACTCTCAACAGTGAGCACAATGCCATCACATATTTATTCCAGATTGGGACAACTGACCAGAGGCCATTGGGAAGAAGGTTTTTTTTTCAAAAAAGACTTTCAATTCCCTAAGAGTCATGGATGCAGCATTGGATGCTCAGAGATATTATCCTGACTGCGATACAAGGGATTCTGAAAACAAGGCCTTATAGATTGGAAACATCGATCATGGAACAGCCATGCTAGGCTGATTACTAGCAAATGAAGAGAATGTTCCGTTCGAGTAGAAGTACAGAAAGAAGGAAGTGTTTTTGAGTTCTTGAGGAAAATTGGAGTGAAGATTGAAGAGCATTTGATGGCAATGCAAAGCTCGCTCAGTGGGAAGCCCTTCGATGTTACTTTTAAATAATGCTGCTTTGAGGAGAGAAATTCAGAGTGTGTTGGGAGGAGAAAAAGAATGTTAATGTCTCAGCTTATTGAGGACACCAAAATGAATATTTAACAAGTTTTATTTGAAGCAAATTATAACACTGTTAGGTATATCCCAAGCAGGTTCAGAAAAGTGCTGGATGGGCGAATGCTCGCTTTTATACCCAGAGTTCCCGAACGATTTCAACAGGACTAGACTATACTAGATAAAAATTGAAGGATATCACATCTCCTTTGATGACAGGAACGTACAGTATCAGCTTATTGTGAGGATACTAAGATTATTACCATCTTGCACTTTCCTTTTGAAGTGAACGATAACACCATGAGGTATATCTTGAGCAGGTTTGGAAAGGTTCTGGATGGGCGAAAGCTCGCTCACCTGGAGTTCCCGAACATTTTTAACGGGCGGGGCAACATAAAATGAAGCTGAAGGGCATCCCATCTTCCTTGATGATAGAGGGGCGGGATTGCTGGGTAAGATATGACAGGCAGCCAAGAACCTGTCTGAAATGCAAGAAGACTGGTCAAGAGGCAAAGGACTGCACCATTACCAGATGTTATAGGTGCGATGGGGAAGGGCACATTGCTCAAAACTGCAAGGAGCAAATGAAGTGCACTATATGTGGTGAGGAGGGGCACGGATTTCTTGAAGGACAGAATCATGGATGACGGTTTAAGTTTGATAATTGAAATGAGAAAAGAGAATAGAGATAGATGTTTACAGATAACAAAGAGGTCAATTTACTGTGCAACGAGTATACATCCCTTTTACAGCAGAGATGCCAACTTGATCAAGAACACTTCAGTCTCTTAAAGGCTGAAAATCAGTATTTTGGTAAGAAAAATTAGTATTTTCACAGAAATACCATAGAACACGTAAAATGAAACTTTGGAAATCAGTACCGGTAATTTGCATGACACCACAGGAATTCTTTCTCATTTTTCAGTAATTACTGAAGACCAGTACTACTTGGGTGCTCAGCTATAGCAATAATCCACCTTGATGAAGTTGACTGCAGGAAAGACAAGGAAATCGGGATACAACTTCACGAAAAAGGGTCTCTCATCCTTTTTGGCAATATGTTATCCATGGAATAAATGATTCTTAGAGCTCTATGAACGAACACCTAAGAGAACACACAAATAAGACAAAAACGTGCGAACTGCCTGCACCCAGCCGTGATGTGTCGCCTGGCCCAGTAGCTGTAGCTAGCTAGCTAGTGCTACAGCTAACAGAGTCGATCCAACTTGTTACATCACGATCGTGTACTAGTACCATCTCTATAATTTTTGGACGAAATGCCTAAAACAAAACAAAAAGAAATGAATAAATGTGTAGAGAGAGGAAGGAACTAGGAGTCACAGGAGGTGGACATGCTGGTGGAGAGCTGGGTCAAGGAGGATGTCAAAAACAAACTGGATGGCACAGTGAGGGCCGTTGTGGCCCATGAATTTATTGCCAATTATCTCTGGAAGCACGGTTTTGAGGAATATCCTATCCATCCAAAACAAGATGAAGGCCCTCAAAAGGAAGTACAATAATATAATTAGTGCCAACAAAAAGAGCGGTGAAGGGAGGCATACATTCAAATATTTACATGATTTACATGAGTGTAGTCTCTGCTTATCGTGAGGAAACCAAGATAAATATTTAACAAGTTTCATTTGAAGCAAATGATACCACTGTTAGGTATATTCTGAGCAGGTTCAGGAAAGTGCTGAATGGGTGAATGCTCGCTTACCGGGAGTTCCTGAAAGATTTCAAAAGAACTAGACAATACAAGATAAAATTGGAGGAGGATATATCCCATCTTCTTTGATGATGGAGGGGCAGGATTGCTGGGTAAGATATGACGGGCAGCCAAGAACCTGTCTGAAATGCAAGAAGACTGGTCAAGAGGCAAAGGACTGCACCATTACCACATGTTATAGGTGCGATGGGGAAGGGCACATTGCTCAAAATTACAAGGAGCAAATGAAGTGCACTATATGTGGTGAGGTAGTGCACAGATTTCTTGAAGGAAAAAATCATGGATGATGGTTTAAGTTTGATAATTGAAATGAGAAAAAGAGTTAGAACAGAGATAGATGTTCACAGATAACCAAGGGGGCAGTTTACTGTGCAAGGGGGATCCATCCCTTCTACAGCAGAGATGCCAACTTGATCAAGAACACTTCAGGCTGAAAATCAGTATTTTGGTAAGAAAATTAGTATTTTCACAGAAATACCATAGGACATCACATAAAATGAAACTGCTATAGTAATAATCCACCTTGATGAAGTATCGGGATACAACTTCAATATAAAAGTCTGTCATCCTTTTTGGCAATATGTTATGGAATAAATGATTTTTAGAGCTCTCTGAATGAATGCCTAATAGTACATACAAACAACAAGAGAAAAATGTGTGAACTGTGTGCACACAGCCGTGATGTGTCGCCCATAGCTGTAGCTAGCTAGCCAGTCCTACAGCTAACAGAGAGTTGATCTAACTTGTTACATCACGATCATGCACTAGTACCATCTCTATAATTTTTGGACGAAATGCCTAAAACAAAACAAAAAGCAATGAAGAAAGGTGTAGAGGAAGGAACTGGGAGCCACAGGAGATGGACATGCTGGTGGAGTGCTGGGTCAAGGAGGATGTCAACAACAAACTGGATGGCACAGTGAGGGCCGTTGTGGCCCATGAATTTATTGCCAATTATCTCCGAAAGCATGGTTTTGTATTAAAGGAATATCCTATCCATCCAAAACAAGATGAAGGCCCTCAAAAGGAAATATAACAAAATACTTAGTGCCAACAAAATAAGCGGTGAAGGGAGGCATACATTCAAATATTTCCCCGTTTTTCATGAGTATGGAAAGAAGAGGAAGAGAGAGGAAGGAACTGGGAGCAAGAAGAGGTGGATATGCTGGTGGGGTGCTGGGTTAAGGAGGATGTTAAAGATAGACTGGATGGGACAGTGAGGGCAGCTGTGGCCTATGAATTTATTGCCAATTATCTCTGAAAGCACGATTTTGTATGAAAGGAATATCCTATCCATCCAAAACAAGATAAAGGCCCTCTAAAGGAAATACAACAAAATACTTAGTGCCAACAAAATAAGCGGTGAAGGGAGGCATACATTCAAATATTTTCATGATTTACACGAGTGTAGTCTCAGCTTATTATGAGGATTGAAATTGAGATTGAAATTAAATCTGATGCCAGGACAATTATCAAAAAAAAAGGGAAACAACTTTAAAGCAAAGGAAGGAAGGCGTTATACAGATAAGTTTAAGAGAGTATGCCTGTCAATACCACAGCCAACGTTGTTACAACCACCTAACAGAGATGATGGCCTTTCCCTGTAAAAAGAAGTAGACATTAATGATCGATGGTGTGGCAATCAAGAAATGAGTGGAATACGACCAACATGAGGATGAATTTCTGGGCCTTTCAGGTGATGATGTTGTCTTCATGTTGACCGCCATTGACTCACATGTAAAGGCAGCCATAAGATACTTCCTTTGCAGAGGGATTGATGGCCCAAGACAGGCATACCTTGTCAAGGAATTCAAAGAACAACAGGGAAGATCACTCAAGATGATCGATGGTGTGGCAATCTAAAGAAGGGAGTGGAATACGACCAACATGAGGATGAGCTGCTGGACCTTTCAGGTGATGACAGTGTGACACAGGCCATTGTCTTCATGTTGACTGCCATTGACTCACATGTAAGGGCACCCAAAGAATACTTCCTTTGCAGAGGGATTGATGGCCCAAGACAGGCATACCTTGTCAAGGAATTCAAAGAACAACAGGGAAGATCACTCAAGATGATCGATGGTGTGGCAATCTAAAGAAGGGAGTGGAATACGACCAACATGAGGATGAGCTGCTGGACCTTTCAGGTGATGACAGTGTGACACAGGCCATTGTCTTCATGTTGACTGCCATTGACTCGCATGTAAGGGCACCCAAAGAATACTTCCTTTGCAGAGGGATTGAAAAAAAAGAAGTAGACATTAATGATCAATGGTGTGGCAATCAAGAAATGAGTGCAATACGACCAACATGAGGATGAGCTGCTGGACCTTTCAGGTGATGACAGTGTGACACAGGCCATTGTCTTCATGTTGACTCGCATGTAAGGGCACCCAAAGAATACTTCCTTTGCAGAGGGATTGATGGCCCAAGACAGGCGTTCCTTGTCAAAGAATGCCTGGAGCTACTAATACAACACAACATTGATGTGGTAGCATTAGTATGTGATGGAGCGGCCACTAATAAGATGATGGCTGTGTATCTTGGATGCTTTCTTCACCCAGATGCACTCAAAAGTACATTTCTCGAATCCAACAACATCCCGGAAGATCTCCTTCCTATTTGATGTAGTACACAACCTCCAACTCCTCAGAAACCTTCTAGCAGACAAAGAAGTCTTACTCTACAATGGAGACAAACAGGTAAGCAATTTACCCAATATACATGCATGTAATCATTCAAGAGGAACTGCAAAACATTTCAAAAGCAAAGGGAGGTATTAAGGAAACTATGCCTGCCAATAAGATATCACAGCCCACGTTGTAATGAAAACCTGAGGGAAATGATAGCTCTTCCATGCAAGCAAACTCTCTGCAAAATGCTCCAAGTAGTGGAACGTAAAACTGGGTTTACATCATGATGAGTTTCTAGACCTTACAGGAGGTGACATAGCCACATAGGCAATAGTTTAATGGCATTAGATGCACATTTAACGTAGCACATGTGGTAGACGGCAGGAGGGGGGAACACATGTGTGCTCTTCTAGTAATTTCTTCCTTGGACTTGATTGATACTTTGGTCATCATGTAATTGTGCTACACATATTTAAATAGGTCTCTTGGTGACTTTTTGGAGATTCGTTTGTAACATATTCGTGATTGGACTTTGATTATTTTCCTGATTTTGTCTGGGGATATTTTGTGTGATCATCTAGCACTGTGCTTACTCAGTTCCTGTTGTCCCATCCATAGTACTTTCTGGGAGTATAATGTGATTCACTTTCACATTCAGGTCACATTCCTCTTCTGAATTTCTTTTTGAGCTACGTTCTCAAACTCTTTTTTATTGCTGCCACCCGTCAACAATCTATCAGCCGGTCAGGGCTCTGTCCACTTTGGAATAGTCTTCTGTATTGTCCCAGAGCAAGCGGCCAAGTGCACATGCCAAAGACATTGAACTATTGGTCAAAGAGTACCGCAAGAACTATGGCAGGTCTCATCGTCGTCATGGAGCCGATCCGTGTCCATTCTCGTGGAGGAGAATCTGTAAACCAATTTATCCAATATACATGCATGTAATCATTCAAGAGGAACTGCAAAACAACTTGAAAGCGAAGGAAGGTAGACAGAAACAGAAATTGTTGACTTTGACAAAGTACCAGAACAAGTGGCCAAGTGCCCATGCCAAAGACATTAAAGTATTGGTCAAAGAGGACCTCAAACTATGGAAGACTAAAATTAAATCTGATACCTGGTCAATTATCAAATACAAAGAAAAACAACTTTAAAGCAAATGAAGAAAGGCGTTGGCCTTTCCCTGTAAAAAAAACCACTCGGTAAAGGCAAACCCGCCTTCACAATGCAGTGTATCCACTTTTTGTCCATAGTCCAAGAACAACAAGGCGGATTGCCGAGGTGGTCATTGATGATCGATGGAGTATTAATCAAGAAAGGTGTAGAATACGATCAACATGAAGATGAATTTCTGGGCCTTTCAGGTGATGATGTTGTCTTCATGTTGACCGCCATTGACTCACATGTAAAGGCAGCCATAGGATACTTCCTTTGCAGAGGGATTGATGGCCCAAGACAGGCATACCTTGTCAAGGAATTCAAAGAACAACAGGGAAGATCACTCAAGATGATCGATGGTGTGGCAATCTAAAGAAGGGAGTGGAATACGACCAACATGAAGATGAGTTGCTGGACCTTTCAGGTGATGACAGTGTGACACAGGCCATTGTCTTCATGTTGACTGCCATTGACTCACATGTAAGGGCACCCAAAGAATACTTCCTTTGCAGAGGGATTGATGACCCAAGACAGGCGTTCCTTGTCAAGTAATGCCTGGAGCTACTACTACAGCATGACATAGATGTGTTGACTCTGGTGTGTGATGGAGCGGCCATTAATAAGATGATGTCTGTGTATCTTGGAAGCTCTCTTCACTCAGATGCGCTCAAGAGTACATTTCCCGAAACCAACAACATCCAGGAAGATCTCCTTCCTATTTGATGAAGAACACTACATCAAACTCCTAAGAAACCTTCTAGTAGACAAAGAAGTCTTACTCTAAAATGGAGGCAAAAAAGTAAGCAATTTATCCAATACACCTGTATGTAATCATTGAAAATGAATTGCAAAACATTTCAAAAGCAAAGGGAGGTTCGAAGTTGCACAGATAAATTAAGGATGGGTTTCTAGGCCTCACAGGAGATGGCGTAGCCACAGAGGCAATAGTTTAATGGTATTAGATGCACATTTAAAGTTGCACATCTGGTACTTTCTGTGCACAAAGGGATAACAGGGACCGGAATTGTTGACTTTGAGATAGAGTACCAGAGCAAGCGGACAAGCGCATATGCCAATGACAATGAAGTATTTGTCAAAGTACCGCAAGGACGCAATCTTTCAGTATATCCAAGGCAGGGAGCATTCAGCATTTCCTGGTTTTCAGAGACAAAGTCAACTGGCAAACCCCAAAAAGCTAGGGCAGAAACTGAAAAGCCTTTCAAACAAGTTAGATATGTGGAGGAATGAATCCACCAATGAACTTTGACAACTGGGAGGACATAGTTAAAAAGTTCCTTTGCATTTTACTTTTCTGTCAGATTGAATCAAGATATTAAAAAAAAAATGGCTATCATATCTGGTATCTCATTCCTTCTTATTGTCTCGTACATTCCAGCATGATTGAATGTAGGAACATTAGTTAAATACATCTCTCCCCATTCCTTGAACAAATAAATGTCCAAGTTCTCCCCTCCATGAGAAATTGCTCTTCGCAGTAAAGGTTAACCCCGGTTTACCATGGAATGTACCTGTGGTTTATCCAATGTCCAAGAACAAGAGGGAAGATTATTCAACTGGACCTTAATGATGCACAAAAAGAAAATAAACAAAGGAGTAGAAAGTGACCATTATCGGGGTGAGTTCATCAGCATCTCAGGAGATGACGTAGCCACACTGGCTATTGTGTTTGTGCTGATGGCATTAAATGAACACATACATACTCTTCACTGCTATGTTATGTGAGCGCAATGCCATCACACATTTTACTCCAGATTGGGACAACTCACCAGAGGCTATTGGGAAGGTTTTTTTTCAAAAAAGTCTTTCAATTCCCTAAGAGTCATGGATGCAGCATGGGATGCTCAGAGATATTATCCTGACTGGGATACAAGGGATTTAGAAAACAAGGCCTTATAGATTGGAAACATCTATCATGGAACAGCCATGCTAGGCTGATTACTAGCAAATGAAGAGAATGTTCCATTCGAGTAGAAGTACAGAAAGAAGGAAGTGTTTTTGAGTTCTTGAAGAAAATTGGAGTGAAGATTGAAGAGCATTTGACGGCGATGCAAAGCTCATTCAGTGGGAAGCCCTTCGATGTTACTTTTTTTAAATGCTGCTTTGAGGAGAGAAATTCAGAGTGTGTTGGGGGGAGAAAAAGAATGTTAATGTCTCAGCTTATTGTGAGGACACCAAAACGAATATTTAACAAGTTTTATTTGAAGCAAATGATAACACTGTTAGGTATATCCCAAGCAGGTTCAGAAAAGTGCTGGATGGGCGAATGCTCGCTTTTATACCCAGAGTTCTCGAACGATTTCAACAGGACTAGACTATACTAGATAAAATTGAAGGATATCACATCTCAATTGATGACAGGAACGTACAGTATCAGCTTATTGTGAGGATACTAAGATTATTACCATCTTGCATGTTCCTTTTGAAGCGAACGATAACACCGTGAGGTATATCTTGAGCAGGTTTGGAAAGGTTCTGGATGGGCAAAAGCTCGCTCACCGGGAGTTCCCGAACATTTTTAACGGGACGAGGCAATATAAAATGAAACTGGAGAAGGACATCCCATCTTCCTAGATGATAGAGGGGCGGGGTTGCTGGGTAAGATATGACAGGCAGCCAAGAACCTGTCTGAAATGCAAGAAGACTGGTAAAGAGGCAAAGGACTGCACCATTACCACATGTTATAGGTGCGATGGGGAAGGGCACATTGCTCAAAACTGCAAGGAGTAAATGAAGTGCACTATATGTGGTGAGGAGGGGCACAGATTTCTTGAAGGAAAGAATCATGGATAACGGTTTAAGTTTGATTATTGAAATGAGAAAAGAGAATAGATAGATGTTTACAGATAACAAAGAGGTCAATTTACTGTGCAACGAGTATACATCCCTTTTACAGCAGAGATGCCAACTTGATCAAGAACACTTCAGTCTCTTAAAGGCTGAAAATCAGTATTTTGGTAAGAAATTTGTATTTTCACAGAAATACCATAGAACACATAAAATGAAACTTTGGAAATCAGTACCGGTAATTTGCATGACACCACCAGTATTCTTTCTCATTTTTCAGTAATTACTGAAAACCAGTACTACTTGGGTGCTCTGCTATAGCAATAATTCACCTTGATGAAGTTGACTGCAGAAAAGACAAGGAAATCGGGATACAACTTCAAGAAAAAGGTCTCTCATCCTTTTTGGCAATATGTTGTGGAATAAATGATTCTTAGAGCTCGAGGTATGAACGCCTAATAGTACATACAAACAACAAGACAAAAACGTGTGAACTGCGTGCACACAGCCGTGATGTGTCGCCTGTAGCTGTACCTAGCTAGCTAGTGCTACAGCTAACAGAGAGTCGATCCAACTTGTTACATCGCGATCGTGTACTAGTACCATCTGCAGTCATTCGTCGTAATGACTGCAGTAGAGTAAGGACGTGTTTGAGCCGCTCCTCCCCTTTGCTATTCATTTTATACGCAACTTTGAGCTGGTGCTATATCGAATAAAACGAGCAAGGCTACCTCTGGAAAGGCCGAGTCAAAGCTGCGTCGACCGCTTACGCCAATATGCCCCATCTACAGCACGCCAGACAGCCCGCAATTACTTCCTTCAATTGAGAAGATATTAGATTCCCATATGGGAAAAATAAATGAACATTTAACTAAGCTGGAAACTCATCTATCCCAGCATGTTGAAAACTTTGAAAAGCATTTGAAGGAGTTTTCTGAAGCGCTTAGATTTCAAAATCATCAAACAGAGCATTTAAAGAAGGAGATTCCACGTCTGGAAAACGAAATTAAAGTTTTCAGAGAGAAAGTAAACTTGTAAAACCAAAGAGGCTAGGGCAGAAACTAAAAAGTCTTTCAAACAAGTTAGATATGTGGATCTTGTACTGTGATTGTAATGCATTTGTATCGTGATAATTGTTGTATTCTGTTATAACGTATATTCAACCTGCTGGCTAACCAAATATATATTTTTTTTTTACCTATGCCATACAGTTTATTTTACAGAATAATCGGGATACAACTTCAAGAAAAAGGTCTCTCATTCTTTTTGGCAATATGTTATGGAATAAATGATTCTTAGAGCTCTATGAATGAACGCCTAATAGTACATACAAACAACAAGACAAAAACGTGTGAACTGCGTGCACACAGCCGTGATGTGTCGCCCGTAGCTGTAGCTACATGTAACTAGCTAGTGCTGCAGCTAACAGAGAGTCGATCTAACTTGTTACATCACGATCGTGCACTAGTACCATCTCTATAAGTTTTGGACGAAATGCCTAAAACAAAACAAAAAGAAATGAAGAAAGGTGTAGAGAAAGGAAGGAACTAGGAGCCACAGGAGATGGACATACTGGTGGAGTGCTGGGTCAAGGAGGATGTCAACAACAAACTGGATGGCACAGTGGGGGCCGTTGTGGCCCATGAATTTATTCAGGGGTGTGAGTGGTCACAAATAAAAAGATCTGAAAAAAGCTGAGAGTGTTGAAAAAGTCTGAAATAGAAAGAGCTCCCATACTTTTTGTACAGAGGAAGGCCAAAAATAAGCTGAAATTAAGCTGAAAATCAAAACAAAATAATCTGAAATCAGATAAAAATCTGAACACCCCTGTTTATTGCCAATTATCTCCGAAAGCATGGTTTTGTATTAAAGGAATATCCTATCCATCCAAAACAAGATGAAGGCCCTCAAAAGGAAGTACAATAAAATACTTAGTGCCAACAAAACAAGCGGTGAAGGGAGGCATACATTCAAACATTTTCCCGTTTTACATGAGTACGGTCTCTTAGACCAATCAGAGTGCAGTATTCTTGTTTTCAAGCTGCTTAATGTACTTGGCAAATGAAGTGTGATCTTGACCCGATTCAACCAATTCTTGTTTTGAAATCTATACCATTTTAAAGCATAGATATTCAGATAAACTCGGCATTCCTAGTGGAAAATTCTGAGACCTTCAAGAATCTGCCAGTCGTAGCGTTATTGACGACGGAAGGGATATATTTGTTGCTTTGCCAACAGGATATGGAAAAGGCGCAATCTACAAGGCAATCCCTCTGTGTTACATTTACCTTCGGGATCACAGCTTTTGTCTGCCATTTTGAATAAACAAAAATATTGATTATGCAGACAGGAGTGTATAGGTGGAGGCTGCTTCGCAGCCACAATTTGTAGTCTTTACTACATCAGACCACAACTACAATAATCGATCCACTTGTTATGCCCCATCTCATTTAAAGCCACACAAGAATGACTTGATATTTTTACAGCGAAGCTGAAATCAGATGATGTTCACTCTGGGCAACTGGGCGAATATCCCAAAGCGCACTTATTCTGCCAACAGATATAATCTTTTTTGTTGCGTCACAATAAACCAACATGAAACTTAATGGTGTGTTGTCCTCAGCCTGCATCCATAGAATTGACACATTTGCAGACAAAATGTTAAATGGCATTCTATGTCAATGAACGTGGGAAAACACACACAGGTACACCCATAGCTGTTCGCAGCGGGGGTGAGGAGACAAAAATTATGAAAAGTTACATTATAATTACTGAAAATTTGCATAAATTTAACAATGTGTGCACAAAATCCTTCAGTTTCACTTTAGAAAATGTAAAGGCACCCCCGTATTAAGCTGGGTCGCACGTTCGCTTATGAGTTTCTTTGAAAATATGCATCTCCCCAAAAAAATATTTCTGCATACAGCCATGGGTGCATCTCAAACATTAATTTCATTTACAAAATACTAAATGTTTGTGCATAACGTTTGGCAAGTGCTCAGAAGGCAGAACAATAGGTTATGGAAGACTTTCAGTTAAATGACAGTACTTTGAATTTGTATAGCAGTAAAAAATTGTAGATAGTAAAAATAGAATAACAATTTCAAAAAAATGCATGCACAGTAGTTCCTCTTAACCCTAGAAAAAAATCCTGAGGGCCATTTTATAAAGCTATTTCGTAAGTTATGTACTGACTTTATATACATGATAAAACTGAGAAATTGATCGTTGGGGCTGGTTTCACTGATTGATTGTATTGATTACTGTGCATGATCAGTCGCAAAATCAGCCCTATAATTAATTGCTAAGATTTAGATTTTCCTTCTTTTGAAATAATATAAGATCATTTCCTATTAAAGGTCAAGTCTACCCCCAAAACATGTTGATTTGAATAAATAGGGAAAAATCACATGAGCATAATGCTGAAAATTTGATCAAATTCGGAAGTAAAATAAGAAAGTTAGGACATTTTAAAGTTTTGCTTATTTTTTCACAAAACAGATATATGCACAACTCAGTGGCATGCAAATGAGAGAGACAATGATGTCCATCACTCACTATTTCTTTTGTTTTTTATTGTTTGAATTTTACAATTTTTCAATTTTCACCAACTTAACTGAACCATTAAATGTTTTAAAAATGGTAATTCCACATGTTCAGGGAGGAATAAAACTTTGTTTAACAGGACGAGGAAAAAATAAGAATATTTCATATAATAAAATACAAATAAATAGTGAGTGGATGACATCATCAGTCTCTTCATTTGCATACTGACCAGGATGGTCATTAAACTGTTGTGTGAAATTATGCGAAACTTAAAAATGTCATAACTTTCTAATTTTACATCCGATTTTGATGAAATTTTCAGTGTTATGCTTGTTGGATTTGTCTCTTTTTATTCAAATCTACTTTTGGGGGGGGGTGGACTTGTCCTTTAATTATACCAAAGTTTGAGAAAAATCCATGTGTTTATTGCTACATGTATAAATAGGAATATATAAAGATCACATCCTAAATGCAGCTGAATGGAATACAAAAAATTATTGAGGATCTCATCTCATCAACTAGGTCCCTCTTACAAAGAATTGTGACTAATCCAATTAACAGCATATATGGGTCATTCCATGTGGTTGAGGCAATTTTTATGACATACCAGAACTCCAAAACTTTGTCTCATGTAAAGAAGGCAAATGTATGCATTCAATTATCAGCAAAAATAAATGGTGTCCCACCAAGTTTTACTTCTCAAGCATCATGGTGTATTGCAGATTCACAATTGAGAATTTATAATTATTGCTAATGTTATGCCATTATGATGTCCATGTAGAGGTGGTAAAACTTTGTATTGGTTTTGCAGCAAATCAATTAAAGATACAGAATTTCCAACTGAATTACTATGACTTAGCCCCATTTGAACTGATCATCCCTGTGAAATGAAAAAGCTGAAGCCACCATTACATGGACATCACACGATTTTGTTACCCTACCCCCATGGAATGACCCCTATACGGATATTCATCAATGCCAAATCTAATATATTAAACAAGTGGAACGCCTCTGGCAGTCTCGCCTGCATTACGCAATTTAATATAGCAGCAGTGCTAACTTTGAAAACTACTATAAAATAATCATTCACAAAAACACCATTCATATAATGACATAATCTGTAAGCATAGATTAAAAGGTATGATGTATGCTGATGACACACAAGTTTATGTGCTGGTTCAAAAGAGTCATCAGAATGAAGCAATTTTGCAAATCGAGGATTGTATGACAGATATTAAGAATTGGTCTGTTCATAATGGTCTTAAACTTAATGAGGAGAAAACTGAGGTACTACATTTTACAAGTAAATTTAGGCAAAGTAAATCCATTGAGTCCATTTCATTTGGTAACACGGTAATACATACTGTTGGTTCTGCTCGAAACTTAGGTGTTAGACTTGATGAGCATTTGACTTTGTCAGGTCATGTGAAACAGATCTGTAAGGCTACTTCATTTGCTTTGCAAAAGATTGGGACAATTCGACCTTTTCTTTCGAAGAAATCAACAGAGAGACTTGTGCATGCTCAAGTAATGTCTCGCCTTGATTTCTGTAATGGTATTTTGTATGGCCTTCCTGAGAGTGAAATTCAGAAATTGCAAAGAATCCAAAACTCTGCTGCAAGGTTGGTGACTCGCACTAGACTTCATGATCATATTACCCCAAACTTACGACAGCTTCATTGGCTTCCGATGAGACAGCGTATTGAATTTAAGATATTGACGTTAGTTTTCTTGTGCATGCAGGAATTGGGCCCTGCTTATTTGCAAGAATTGATCACTAAATACTCTCCTGCAAGAAATCTACGTTCCAAATCAAAATGTCAGTTGGCTTCCCAGTCGGTGTTAACAAATTTCTATGGTGCGAGGTCATTTCAACACGCTGCAGCAGAGCTGTGGAACAAGTTACCATTTAACCTGAAACTTGCCGATACAATTGAGAGTTTTAAGAATCTTTTAAAGACACATTTCTTTCTTTCTTTATAATAATATTTTTTGGAATTTGTGCCAAGGTATTTTCATCTTTATATGACACTGACCATATATCTATTTCTCTTTTTTTCTCTTCTTTCAAGCGCATAGGGACTTAAATTTACTTTTTGTGATATGCGCTATAAAAGAATGGTTCATTATAATACCACGTTCATTGACCATAAATGACATTTGAACGGAGACTTAAGACTGTCAACTACACCCATGTCCACATTTCATTCACTCTATCCATAAACTTCAAAGTTATGATGGCAGTTCAACAATTACCCCAACATGGCCTAAGTTTATTGACCTTAACTGACCTTTGACTTGGTTTTGTGACCTGAAACTCACAGGGGATGTTCAGTGATGCTTGATTACTCTTATATCCCAAGTTTTATGAACTAGATCCATAAACTTTCAGAGTTAGGATGGTAATTCAACAAATACCCCCAACACGGCCAAAGTTCATTGACCTTTAATGACCTTTGACCATGGTCATGTGACCTAAAACTCGTACAGGATGTTCAGTGATACTTGATTACTCTTATGCAGGGATGCCACTAGGTGTCCTCCAAAAATACTGAAACTTATCGCGGGCCGGGACAGTGTCCAAGAAAAAAAAATTTAGGGGGGTCCACCTTAAATTTTGGGATGGACACATGTCACAGGTAAAAAATTGGACAAGCAAAAAAAAAAAAAAAAAAAAAAAAAAAAAAAAAAAAAAAAAAAAAAAATTGGAGGGGGGGGGGGACCGCCCCCCTCAAATTTAGGGGAGGGGGGAGGACCAAGTGGCTTTTTTTTTTCTTACCTTGTTGTGATCGATGACTTTGAAGTCAATTAGGTTTGAAAAACTGACGGTAGTTAGTTGTGTGTTTATCATAGAACGCGAGACCAAAAGCTTCAGTCTCTATTTTGGTTGTTCAGCTGAACCGCGTTGGCTCCACTCACCAATACATAGACTGAAGAGTTGTTGGCCCGTACATAAAGACAACGTATCAGCTAACCCAGGGAGCTGATACGTAACCCGGCCCGCTTTCCGGGCCGGAGCTCCCTGGGTTCCGTATCAGCATGCAGCAGTAACGTTAGATCTAACATTCGGCGGAAACCCGATTTTCGGATCGTTTTTGGTACATAAAATGTCACATTATAAAAAAATAATTACATCCAAACTTACGAGAAAATATATAAAATTCAGAAACATCGTACCTTAGACCGCAGTTACCGCTAATTCCTTTCAAATAATGATCAAAACTTAGTCATCCTCGATTCCTTCGTTGGTCATCGTAAGTTGCCATCTTGGATGAAGTCATCATCTTTACAGACGTATTTACCAGTCGCTATTATACCGCGATTCGTGCCGCTGCTTTGCGCTTGTCTATGTGCATGCGTTTGGAACTTGTCGCTCGCATTGATTGGCCAGGATATCGATAATTCTAATCAGAGAGCCTTGATAAAAGCATAACTCAATGAACGTAGTAGGCAGTGCGCGTGTTGATAAATTATGTACCGTATAAAAGCAAATATCTCGGGGAAATATCTCTCACTCGGTCGATTGACATGCATCGCAATCGGGAGAGATAGGGGGAAAAAGGAGGACTTCCGTTTTTTTTAATACACAGAAAACAGGAAAAGTCGGAAATACGGAAATAAGACAGATAGCAGGAAAAAAGCCGGAATTCCGTATAAATACGGAAAAGTGGCATCCCTGCTTATGTCCAAGTTTTATGAAGTAGATCCATAAACTTTCAGAGTTAGGATGGTAATTTAACAAATACCCCCAACACGGCCAAAGTTCATTGACCTTAAATGACCATTGACCATGGTCATGTGACCTGAAACTCGCACAGGATATTCAGTGGTACTTGATTAACCTAATGTTCAAGTTTCATGAACTAGATCCATAAATTTTCAAAGTTATGATGGTAATTCAACAAATACCCCCAACTTGGCCAAAGTTCATTGACCCTAAATGACCTTTGACCTTGGTCATGTGACCTGAAACTCAGACAGGATGTTTACTAATACTTGATTAACCTTATGTCCAAGTTTCATGGACTAGATCCATAAATTTTCTAAGTTATGATGTCATTTCAAAAACTTAACCTTCGGTTAAGATTTTGAAAATAATTTTCCCAACATGGTCTAAGTTTATTGACCCTAAATGACCTTTGACCTTGGTCATATGACCTAAAACTCAGGCAGGATGTTCAGTAATACTTGATTAACCTTATGTCCAAGTTTCATGAACTAGGTCTATATACTTTCTAAGTTATGATGTCATTTCAAAAACTTAACCTTAGGTTAAGATTTGATGTTGACGCCGTCGCCGTCGGAAAAGCGGCGCCTATAGTCTCGCTCTGCTATGCAGGCGATACAAAAATGGCACAATGTCCATTGTAAATAAAGAGAAGCACACTGAATTGCCAAAACAATGATGCACGCTTAATAATATATATCATATTAAGAAAAAAACATTTTTAACAGACCTATGCATTTTTAGATGGAGTTGCTGGCTTTCGATACTTGTGGTCGATCGGATCGATCGAAACTCTTGGTAAAATGGGACCCGGTTGTGCGTGAACTTGTGCGTAGCTTATGATTAGTTTATGAAACACATTCCAGGAGAGCATTATTATGACTTGTCTGATGTTTTATCTGACAAGTGATGTTTTATCTGAAAGTTACCAGAGCAACAGTACTTCTTAGCCAATCAAAATCAGGGACAATTTTTTTTTTAATGAAATGCTCCCCTGGAGTATGTTAATTGTAGTCAGTTCACGAAGGAGTGGGGCTGTAAATAGTCCACCCCCCCCCCCTCCAGTTGGAATCCCAAGGCAAGATAGCATATTATAAGGCAAGGTATTTGCATAAGATTCCCAAGTTATCGTCGATAGCAACCTCTCTTGATGAAATGTTCAAATCTCTTGTGACTTTTTTCTGTCATTTAGAATCACTTTGTTATAACATAATGGACTTGCTATACTATGATGTCAAATACATGTACACATTATTTTCATTGTAAAGGACAACAAAATATTCTCCTGTAATTTGGCAAAAGGAAGCAAGTTACAAAAGTATCATTTGTTGTAAATGAGCAATATGTGCTCGTCATTTACACAGGCATCAATGCAATTAAACAGCACATTTTCTTCAATTATCTTTCCATAGATGTCACTGTGACCTTAGCCTCTTGTCGAGGCCCTGTCGGCTGCTTTCCGAGCGAACATGGCAAAGCAAGGGAGAGAGCAAAGCAGAGCGCCGTGAGACAGGGCCTCTTGACATCTAACCCGAATTTCACCGACTTTCTTTTGTTTTTTATTGTTTTTACCAATTCACCGACCAAAAACTGGTCGGTGAAAATCATCAAATGAGAGCGCGAGCTGCTATGACGTCATATTAAATATTCATGAGCTCATCTTGAATGGCGACCCTTGGATTCTTGGCGAAGAGTGACGACGAAATATCAAAGAGCACTGAATATGACTCTAAAATGCTGAATATTGACCGATTTAAGGATTTGCAAGTCGATGAAATTAACTCTGCACTGAAAGGACGAGATGTCTTTGTAAATCTACCCACAGGATATGGAAAAAATATATTTCATGCGATTCCACCGATCGAACCGGGGCGTCGATTATCGATCTCCGCTGTGCAGTGCAGTGAGGGAAGCTGGGGTGGAGTTGCTGGGAGTTGACTCGAGTCTGACCAGCGGCTGAGCAGTATCTCCCGGGAAGTTTCGGGGCGGTGATGGGTCTGTTACGGCCAGTAGTAGTAGTAGTAGTAGTAGTAGTACCACTACTTGTAGCATTTTGCTGGTTATATCCCCTTTAGTGTCCCGCAATTAAATGAATCCCCTGCAGAATAATGGACTACTATACTATATAGTATTCCGAACCCAAAACGAAACAGCTCTGACATTTCATTGGTTTACTCGGTGACCGGTAATATCATGACTCATGTATATTCATTAGGAAGACGTTCCTCATGAATATATAATTCAGTTCAGATGTCAAGAGGCCCTGGCTCGCGCCAGGCCTAATTCGCTTCGCGAATAAGGGAATCCCTCGCTTCGCTCGGGAAGCAGCCGCCAGGGCCTCGACAAGAGGCTACTGTGACCTTGACCTTTGACCTTTTGACCTAAAAATCAATAGGCTTCCTGGGATCCATGCTAGTATCATACATCAGGCAGCCTAGGCTAAGTTAAACTGAAGTCATTGTGTTTTACAAGGAATAGTTAACGGACGGACGGACACCGAGCGTGACACCCTAATACGTCCCATCTAGGACGGGCGTATACAATTTTAGTTTACATCTCCAGACAGTGATGAATTAATTAAGCACCAAATATGCTGCTAATTTGAATTTCTCCTGTTCAAGATTTTTGGCACGATTGGCTATCCAACTTTAGACCACGCTTATGAAACCTGATTTCAGAATACATGCCACTTCATATACACATGTATGACTTGCAAGTTGCTGTTTGACAATCCTTTTCCCCCATTTTCATATTTAAAAAAGTAAGTTAAAGAATTACAGATTTCCTATTACATGTACATCTAAAGTGGATACAGCTTTGTGTTAAGCTGACATAATTGTTTTAAGAAACCTTCGTTCGGTCCGATTGGTCGTTTCCTCCGGACAGTCCTCGTGGCCTCCTGAGCGGTCATTCCTCGTCTGATCATGAGGTACGCTATGGCCACCGTCGCTGACCGACTGAAACCAGCTACACAATGGATGAGAACCTTGCCTAAGGAATGACACACAGAGGAGGATTGGATTAAAAGTTATTTATTACCAAGACTCACTGGCATACATTCGTTATCAGTTTTAACATAATAAATATTACACAGGCAAAACAAAACCAAAATTTCATATACGGGGGCTTCTGCAGTGGTTATATTCATAGTCATTATTTGGTGATAATGAATTTCTTTACTTTAGCGATCAATAAGTCTCCATCAAAATATCATGGGTGGTTACCATTCAAAGAAAAATAAAACATAATGGCCCGTATTCACAAAGGTGGTTTTGAAAACCCACGGTTGAGTCCATGGTTTCTGAAGATTTCCTGTATAAATTACGCTTATTTACCGCGTTCATAAAAAAATGTCCAATGCTGATGCGCGCTTTTGTCGCAGTGCGCAAAATTGACGCCTGTTGCCGTGGTTATCCACGCTATTTTATTCATGAGTCCACTGTTTTTAATTAGTGAGTCCACTCTTCAAACAGTGGACTCATGAATAAAATAGCGTACTTAACCATGGTAACAGGCGTCAATTTGGCACACTGTGACAAAAGCGCGCATCAGCATTGGACATTTTTAATATACGCAGTAAATAAGTGTAATTTATATAGGAAATCTGCATAAACCATGGGTTCAACTAGCTTTGTGAATTCGGGCCAATGACTTTGTGTGACTAAATCCTCAGTCTGATCCCCACCTCTTAACTTTTTCCTCTTTTTTTCCCTTTAATATTACATTGTACATATGCTTTATTATTAAAGCATCCAACCATTTGTACATTTTCATGGGAGATCCAAACTTTTAAAGCATTGCTTTTGGTGAAACCCCTTCATTTCCATATGCTTTCTTTTATACTGTTTTTCTTAAAAATGTCATACTTTGCACTATCTCTGACTGGAAATGAAATAAAGAATAGAAAAGAATTTTGAAAAATACCATTTTCTTGTTTGAGGGCCTGATCAATGAAGCTGACTGCTGCTTTAAAATGTTTCTTGATGTTTGCTTCTGGTTCATCATTCACTGGAAGGCCACAATACTTGATGTTGACATCCTGAAAGAGAAGGAATAATAATAGTCAGTTCTTGTATAGCGCATAACACATTATGAATAACGTCTCTATGCGCTTCCAAAGGACTTGGATATTAATACCTTGGCTGTAGCTCAAGCAGCTTTCATGATCGGCATTTCAAGGAATAAATTCCTGCCAGGTACCCATTCACCTCACCTGGGTTGAGTGCAGCACAATGTGGATTAATTTCTTGCTGAAGGAAAACTACGCCATGGCTGGAATTTGAACCCACGACCCTCTGTTTCAAAGTCCGGAGACTGATCCACTGAGCCACAACGCTCTGGAATGATTAGATTGGAATGTGACTAGGGCCCCGTCTTACAAAGAATTGCGTTTGATCTGATCAACCACAACTATGAAAAGCCAGCAATGTCACCCATCTAAAATGCATGTTTATTCACAATATTTTCTTGATTGAGGTATATTCATACATTCATTGTTTTCTTGACAAGTCAGTGAGATACTGCTTATCTTTGTTCTCAAAGTACATTGTGCAAATTTCCTGTAGAAAAAAAATTAGGATATTGTTGAAATTGATCGGATCAATCGTAACTCTTTGTAAGATGGGGCAGTGATTAGATAAGATTAAATGGGGAAAAAGCATACAATGTAGAAGGGATTTGCTAGATTCAATAGCTTTGATAGAATCATGAGGTTTTTTTTAATTGATAAATAGGATGTGAAACAGAATAGATTAGAAAAGAGTACCAGATGGAATTTGTGAGATTTGATAGCTTTTTGATATACTGCTTTTGGAGTTATCTTCAAAGGGCTCTGCAGCCTATCTTGGAGATGAAACTACAGTAAACTTAGATGTAGGGATTTTTTTTTGGGGGGGGGGCTCCTTTACATATCCATCTTCCTCATTTGCAAAATTGGATAGGTTTAACATCACAGTGAATTGGGATTATCAGGGGCTCTTTTGTCATTTTTTAAAGCATTTCAGGGGCAAAACCGCCCCGAGCCCCCATGCTATTTTTTCCGTGATGCACATTATATGGAGTGTGGGATATTGTCTAAATTGTTTCGCAGGAACATTTCGAGCTGTCAAGCGAAACTGCATTAACTCTTTGATTTGGGAGTTCATACCATCCAGGGACGGATCGTTGGGCAAAGGCAAACTTGATGAAATTACCTCTTGGAAGGTATGTCTAAAAGATCGTGGTGTGATTTTTCCTGGTGACAGTGGTGCTTACTACTACTATCAATAATATCACAACATAGATATTGCGAACTTTTTCATTAAAGGAGAATGAAACTCTTGGAGCAAGTTAGCTTTTGTGAAAGCAGAAAAATCAAAGAATAAGATCAACAAAAGTTTGAGTAAAATAGGACTAGCAATAGAAGAGTTATGAGCATTTGAATGTCGAGATCACTAATGCTATGGAGATCCTCCCATTGGCAATGCGACCAAGATCTATGATGTCACAGATGAACAACTCTCCCCTTTTGGACACTGAAAATATACCCCAAAACATCTCTTTTGCTCATTCTAATCATATGACAAAAGATTCATCAATGATATACTGTTGTGAAACCGGCTCTGTACTTCTCCTCTCATAAAGAGAACACCTCACCTTGTGATAGACTCTATAACAGTGAGAATATAAGTGAAATAAGTACTAAAGTAATGAGGGAGTTGTATGTGTGTGACATCACAGATCTTGGTCGCATTGCCAATGAGAGGATCTACATGGCATTAGTGATCTCAATATTCAAATGCTCATAACTTTCTTATATTATTCATTCAATCTTCCTCAAACTTTCAACAATATGTTTCTTTGATTTTTCTCTTTGATATGGATTCAGCTGGTTTCAAGGGTTTCATTCTCCTTTGAATACACAAGGTGACAAAAAATACAGATTCAAAACTTTAACAATGAATGAAAAAGAAAAGGGAGTCTGTCAACAAGCCCTCAAATACAGGTAAAACCTATGTACAGCTGTGCTCAAGAGTTTAGTGAACCCCATAACAAAATCAGGGTTCCTACAGAAATTTTAAAACCGAATTCCATGACTTTTCCATGACTAAATTGCTGCTTTCCATGACTTCATGTGACGTCCTGGGAGTTATGTAGAATTTGGGATGTCACAAAAACTGGGAGAAATGGAAATCATGAACACCATTTATGATCACAGAGTATGAGAGTTGCGAGACATGACAAACTGGAAAGCTGCCATAGCCAAGAGGTAAATGCAATTCCATGACTTCATAAATTTTCCAAATTCCCTAACTTTCCATGACCAAATGCACTGTTTCATGCTGAGTGCTGAATGTAGACACTACAATGTTTGGCGACCCCAGAGAAACAAACCTCTTCTCATCCGACTTCACAGTAAAATATCTAAAACATTGCAGACCTTGAAAACTTTGAATATGTTCATTTTCTGGTGGTATTCAGAACTTTTTTTTGTACAGTACGTCTTTACGATGCCCGTAAAGATGGTCGCTGAAATATCCGTTTTCAAACTATCGAAATGGACCAACTTGAACAGAGGCTGGTTCTATGATTATGTTTTGGGCAACGCCATTGAGCTTGGTGCATTCAAGGAATTACTCCTGCCGGTACCCATTCACCTAATCTGGGTTGAGTGCAGCACAATGTCGGTAAATTTCTTGCTGAAGGAAAAGATGTCATGGTTGGGATTCGAACCCACGTCCCTCTGATTGAAAGATAAGGGTAGTAACCAGTAGACCACGGTGTGCCCACACAGAAAGAATAAAATAAGAGTAATGTAATTAGAATAAATGAATCAAACCTCATAATATCTTTGATCTGTATCTACATTGAAGACCTCAGTCCCTTGGGCACAATTCAACACATGGGTGATACCTAGAGATTTCAGTTTATCCTTGTCTGTGGCTGTCTGTCTGGAGAAAAAAAATACAAAACAAGTGGAATGCCTCTGGCCGTCTCACCTGCATCACGCGATTCAATATAGCAGCAGTGCTGATTTTGAAAACTACTATAACTCGCACAAGATGTTCAGTGATACTTGGTTACTCTTATTTCCACGTTTTATGAACTAGACCAATACACTTATAGAGATACATGTATGATGGCAATTCAACAAATACCCCCAACGTGGCCAAAGTTCTTTGACCTTACATGACCTTTGACCTTGATCATGTGACCTGAAACTCGCACAGGATGTTCAGTGATACTTGATTACTATTATGTCCAAGTTTTATGAACTAGACCAACACACTTTCAAATTTATGGCTGTAATTCAACAAATACCCCAATTTGGCCAAAGTTCATTGACCCTAAATGACCTTTGACCTTGATCATGTGACCTGAAACTTGCACAGGATGTTCAGTAATACTTGATTACTATTATGTCCAAGTTTCATGAATCAGATCCATAAACTTTCAAAGTTATGATGGTAATTCAACAGATACCCCCAATTCGGCCAAAGTTCATTGACCCTAAATGACCTTTGACCTTGGTCATGTGATGTGAAACTCATGCAGGATGTTCAGTGATACTTGATTAACCTTATGTATAAGTTTCATGAACTAGGTCCATATATTTTCTAAGTTATGATGACATTTCAAAAACTTAACCTTAGGTTAAGATTTTGATGTTGATTCCCCCAACATGGTCTAAGTTCATTGACCCTAAATGACCTTTGACCTTGGTCATGTGACATGAAACTCAGGCAGGATGTTCAGTAATACTTGATTAACCTTATGGCCAAGTTTCATGAACTAGGTCCATATACTTTCTAAGTTATGCTGTCATTTCAAAAACTTAACCTCAGGTTAAGATTTGGTGTTGACGCCGCCGCCGCCGTCGCCGCCGCCGTCGGAAAAGCGGCGCCTATAGTCTCACTCTGCTATGCAGGTGAGACAAAAAAACCGGGTATCATCATTGTGGTATTATTCAGAATTTCAAAGGTTGACGAATGTAGTTGCAGCAAAGTCTTTAAAATCAAAGTTAATTGTCACCCTATTATCATAAATCTAGATTTGATAAGATAACATTTTAAACTGAAATCTTAGCTGAAAACTGACAATACTTATAATTACTAACACGGAAAAGCAAGTATAGGACATCATGGACTCAGTTTTATCATTATAAGGGGAGCAATAAAAAACTCTACTTAAACTTTAAAGAGGAGTGGTAGGGAAGCACTACAAAAAAGCTCTTCTTTGACATACAAAGGGAGCTTTTTTGTCCAATAACAAAATGGATTGAGGAATGTACACTAAGTTACAACCCACAAACAAAGCCTTGAACCTTGGAGGAAAAGTCCCTTTGTAAAGGGATGGTCCAGGCTGGAGATATTTATATCTCATTAAATAGAGTAAAATTCACAGAGCAAAATGCAGAAAATTTGTTATTGAATTTTAAACATTTGCATGATTCTGGTGTAACAGTTCTACATGTCGAAGGAGGGGGCCATAATGCCCCCCCCCCCCCCCCCGGGAGAATTAGGGTTAAACTTGCTCAAGAAATGCCTTACAAGTGAATTCCGTGTTTATTTTGCTCATTATCTCAACAATTGCACATTTTCTTCCAGAGCCACTTGGTACATATTTTTTTTTATTTACTCAGGGCTTGACATTAGCAGTGGCCAGGGGCAACCAAAAATGAGAGCAGGCCACCAAATTCTGCAGAAGCCCACAATTGGTGGTCCAGTTGGGCTTCCAAAGTTTTGATAAATTGTTATGTTTTCTATTGTTTTAGGGCCACCAAATTTGCCTTGCAGGTCAGCAAGAATGTGAAATTGAAATTTTGGTGCACCACTTGGGCCACCAAGAAAAAAATTTAGTGTGGAGCCTTGAATACATAATACATACAAAGTAAGAAATTGGAAACTGGGGGGGGGGTGTTTCACAAAGATTGAAGTATGACTTACATGTCTAGTTGCGCATATTATAAAAGGCATGACTGCATTGGTCAGATCATGCCGAAAGAATGCACACTAAGAACTGTGTATTGATCAATACGATTGCATGTTGCATACACGTCAAGCATTTAAAGTGCAACTCAAAGACATACTTCTATCTTTGTGAACCCCCCCCCCCCCCTAAATTGCTAAGCAAACGTACTGTCCTCCAACGAACACACGGTCATAGACTTCATCTACATTGTTGGTTGGGAAACTGCATGCACCTTTTCTGTCTTCACAGATCAATATGAGCTCTTGAGGCGTACAAGACACCTTGCTACCCATTACTAGAGCACTCCACAACCCTGTAAAACAAGAGATCGGTCAGATATCAGTATCTATTTTAGAGGCATGCATGACACTTTACTATCCATTAAAAGAGGTATCAACAACCCTGTAAAACAAAAAATTGGTCAGATATATGTATAAGTATCTGTTTTAGAGTTATGGATGACACCTTGCTACCTATTACAAGAGCTCTCCACAACCCTGTAAAACAAGAGATTGGTCAGGCATCAGTATGTTTTAGAGGCATGCATGACACCTTGCTACCCATTATAAGAGCTCTCCACAACCCTGTAAAACAAGAGATTGGTCAGATACATCTGTTTTAAAGTTATGGATGAGACCTTGCTACCCATTACAAGAGCTCTCCACAACCCTGTAAAACAAGATTGGTCAGGCATCAGTATGTTTTAGAGGCATGCATGACACCTAACTCCCCATTATTATGACAAGAGCTCTCCAAGACCTAACCCAGGGAGCTTTATGAATTATGCACTTACCTCGATTGTACGGATGGTGTATCATGACATACAATCCTGACATCGAGGCACAAACTGGGCCCTCAAAATAAAGGAAAAGTTCTGTCAAGTTTGTTCTCCTTCTTTCAAAATTGAAAACAAAATGGCTGATCAATATTGAGAACAAATGCGACATGGAGGTCCAACTTTTCCTTTTTTTGAGGGTCCATTTTGTGCCTCAATTATCAGGATTCTGTGTCACAGTAGACCTTCATCCATATACATGTAATCGAGGTATTAAAGTGCATTATTTATTTTCCCAAAATTTATTTGGAGTGCTATTGCGACCCCATTCTACCCCATTTCGGAGAATTCCCACATCTGCCTTGTATCACACGGACGAGTCCTGGGGGGCGTTTCATGAAAGGACTTGTCGGATAATACGTCTGACAAGTCCTTTCATGAAACGCTCCCCTGGGCTCCCTGGATTATCGAAGACCTAGTCCACATCCTGGACGATTTTTATTCACTTTATCCGAACTTATTGGCCCGAATTCACAAAGGTGGTTTTGAAAACCCACGGTTGAGTCCATGGTTCATGCAGATTTCCTGTATAAATTACGCTGCCAAATCGATGCCTCTTACCATGGTTAGATACGCTATTTTATTTGTGAGTCCACTGTTTGAAGAGTGGACTCATTAATAAAAACAGTAGACTCATGAATAAAATAGCGTGGATATCCATGGCAATAGGCATCGATTTGGCGCACTGTGACAAAAACGCGCATCAACATTGGACATTTTTTACACACGCGCCCGATACGCGCTAAATTAAGCGTACATGTAATTTATACAGGAAATCCCCGTCTTGATCGGCCATTTTTGTTACGAATCGTAACAAAATGGCCAATCGAGACTGTGGTAAAATGAGAGAACTCGTTAGACCTTCATCCATATAATCGTGGTAAGTGCATAATTTCTGTTTTCACAATTCATTTGGAGAAATATTTAGACCATAAATCACCCTTGTCCCGTGAGTATGGTCAAATACACGGTAAGCCCCTGGGCTCCCGACCGCTGCGCGGGCGGGAGCTCCCTGGCCTGGGTTAGCCCTAGCCTAGGCCTACACTGGCTACAGTTTTTCAGCCGAGCGAGTGCTAGTCGGTCACCATGGAATTTTGAGATCATGATACCAGCAAAACCCTTGACCTACTTTATTATTCCGTCAAGCGAATTTGATGTTTAGGATCTTGCCTTCCATTTAGGCCTACTATAATTTAGTAGGCCAATTCATGATTTTATTATTTAGGCCTAGGCCTAATTAATTTTGTGCGAGCTGTGAGAAATTTTTGATTGAATTTGAAAATCAACTTCATGATGATCATTTTTAAAATGTGCACAAATTATATACCGTACCCGGTAGCCACCCCTACATTATTATAGACTAAACCTAGCCTATATTTAAAAAAATGTATTATTTGTAACCGTAATTGGTAAGTGGAACCAACGGAGTTCAGCGGATCAACCAATAAAACACAGACCGAGGCTTTTGGTCGAGATCGGGATGGTGTCGGGATCGGGAGTCGGCTACTCACGCCACCCGCGCCGTATTGCAAAGAACGGGGACGCGATCAAATTCAGCGGGGCAGGGCAGGCTGAACAAGAGTAAGACCTTCCGTTACCGATCACTCCGCCGAGAGTTGCCGAATGGAAGCACCGACTCCGGATCAGGCGAGAACTAGATCTAGATAACTTATTGACCATGTTGACTGCATATCTTTATTCTAAGATGCACAACATCTCTCGCATGCCAATCTCTCAATAGAAACTCACCCGGCGTCACTCACCTTTTCACTTCAGAAAAATTCAATGTCAGGCCGGAGGTGCGAAAGAAGTCCTCATGAGCGCGCGCTGCAAGATCAATCAAAAAATATCGCTACCGAGACTCTTATAATCGATTATCAATGCCTGCAAGTTGTCTGCTAAAGTAAAGACGGGTTCTCGTGTCAATCATTCATAGTTTAATTTACATTTTATATAATTGTCAAATGATCCATAAAAATTAAGAATTATTGAGTAGAAGTTACTCTATTGACAGCATTTTTTAAGATTTATACTAAGTTGATGACAATGAAATTCAATTACTTGTTATTATTTAATATTTTGTGCATTCGAAAAAAAAATCACTTTTCCAAAGGTAAAGTTCCTAAATATTGGACAAATTTTGATCGGGACTTGTAGTTTTGTACGAGTCTTGTGCTGTGAAACTATAGAGCTAATAGCTCTATGGTAAAACGACATGTCACTTGTTGTTACAGGCAGTGGCGTACGAAATTTTTGTATATATTGAACCCAAACAGACATTTTAAGGACTATTTTTTAGAAGAGTATACATATCTCACCTTAGTAATCTAATGCGAGTGCCAAGCGCTTGCTGATTTTTTGGTCATTGTAATCATGATTAACATGCACATCTCACTCACTAATAAAATATTGCGAGCGCGAAATTCATATCTGAAGAGGGACATTTTAAGGCGTGTTTGTAGGAATTCACGAAGACCATACGTATTTCACAAACTAAATGAAGCACTCGCATTAGATGACTATGGTGAGATATGTGTACTCTTAATGGATTCTTTTAAAAAATAGTCCTTATAATATCCATGTATGGGGTAAATATATACAAAAATTTCACTTTTGTACCAATTAATGACCTTCTCTACTGATCATGCGCAGAATCTCCCGATCATGCGTAAAGTGGACCTACGAGCTGTATCTCTCAGCAGAACAACAATTTGCCGGCTAGATTTATTTTGTATTATTGTTAATCTTAGTGATTAGTGAATCTTAGTGAACTCAATTAATTTCATCTTGTTTATATGGCCATAATAAAGTCTCCGAGGAAAAGAAATTAAAGAAAAAAGTCTAATATATAAATTTCTGAATATCTTAAAATTTTTCCTTTTTTTCTATCATATAGGTCGAATGTTTTCGTTTTTCCTCTTTTCGCTCGCATCTTTATATAACTTTGGTTACGTCAGCCAAGTTTGGCCACCTCAAAACTTGTGGCTCAAGATACCACTGTAGTATGCTACTATGACATATGTGTTCACTTACTATGGGACATTTAAAGGGGTGGTCCGGGCTGAAAATATTTATATCTCAATAAATAGAGTAAAATTTACATAGCAAAATGCTGAAGATTTGATCAAAATCGGATAACAAATAACAATGTTATTGAATGTTAAAGATTTGAATTATTCCGGTGAAACAGTTCTAGGCATGTCTTTATGAATATACATTAGGTGTGCTGATGATATCATATCCCCACTTGTTCTTTTGTATTTTATTATATGAAATTAGGTTTATTCAAATATTTTCTACCAAGAACTAAAACAATTGGACTAAAACTGATTAAGTGCATTAGTTATAGCTTTTTCATCATAATGGAGACACATCATTTACACATGCATGAAAAAATAACACATTTATGATTTTATGTAATAACATAAGAAAAAGGAAAGTGGGAAAGTAACATCATCAACCCACCTAATGAATATTCATGACGAAGTGTTTTCACAAAATATTGACAAACTTTAAAATTCAATAACTTCGTTATTTGTTATCCGATTTTGATGAAATTGCGGCATTTTGCTCTGTGAAATTTACTCTATTTTTTAGATATAAATATTTTCAGCCTGGACAATCCCTTTCAATCAAGCATATTTAAAGGAGAATGAAACTCTTGGAGCAAGTTAGCTTTTGTGAAAGCAGAAAAATCAAAGAATGAGATCAACAAAAGTTTGAGTAAAGTAGGACTAGCAATAGAAGAGTTATGAGCATTTGAATGTCGAGATCACTAATGCTATGGAGATCCTCCCATTGGCAATGCGACCAAGATCTATGATGTCACAGATGAACAACTCTCCCCTTTTGGATGCTGAAAATATACCCCACAACATCTCTTTTTGCTCATTCTAATCATATGACAAACGATTCATCAATGATATAATGTTGTGAAACATCTGTACTTGTCCTCTCATAAAGAGAACACCTCACCTTGTGATAGACTCTATAAAAGTGAGAATATAAGTGAAATAAGTACTAAAGTAATGAGGGAGTTGTACGTGTGTGACAGATCTTGGTCGCATATTGCCAATGGGAGGATCTACATGGCATTAGTGATCTCAATATTCAAATGCTCATAACTTTCTTATTATTCATTCAATCTTCCTCAAACTTTCAACAATATGTTTCTTTGATTTTTCTCTTTGATATGGATTCAGCTGGTTTCAAGGGTTTCATTCTCCTTTAATTTTGCGTCATTTGAAATTCTGGGGAAGTATCCCAGCATGAGGGGTTGAATCCTAAATAATATAATTAATATCTTATTACTTTGAATGTTCCAGGCTTACTCTGGAAGCCGTAACACAAAGCTTAGATCATCGTAGAACATAATTGATTGCATTGTCTACAATTTACAATGCATCGTTAAGAAATTTGTAAAAATTATAGGAGTTCACATTTTATACCCTTTGAAATATAAAGTACACCGTCGACAAAAGGACCCTTTAGAAAATTAGGTGTACTACTTTAAATTCCGCGAACTTACGTTCAGAATAAACCCTTTTTTCGCAAAAAAATAAAAATAAAGGATTGTTCATGCATACTCATGGTCAATTGGAAAAAGCCACCGTCGGGTACAAAGAGCACATGTAATATTCATGAACATTATATACATATTATACTACATGAGGTCCTATATACATGTAGTTGAGCACTTTTCTGTAAATGCAGTTTTATATAGAAATTATCTGTTTATGAATATATACATGTATACTTATACTTTTATCAATGAACTTTATAATTTGTTCTCTTGGTAAATCAAGCAAGTCATGATTATGTTCAGGAAGTCATTTTTATGAGATTTTTTTTCTTTTTAAATGAATTGGTGAATATAATAGGAGCCTACAGTTTCACAATTTCACTTTACTTTCAGAAAGCAAAATAAACCGGTCATTGCCTTATTTACAGGGGCACTCCAGGCTAAAAATAATATGATTTGATTAACAGATTTTTTTTTAATGTAATAAACAAAACACTGAAATTCTTATCCAAATCGGACAAGGATTAACAATTAAAGTTAAGGCATTTAAAATGATTTGGATTATTCTGGCGAAACAGTTCTAGGCATGTCTTCATGAATATTCAATGAGCAAACTGATGTCATATCCCTACTTGTTCTTTTGTATTTTAAGTATGAAATTAGGTTTATTCAAAAAATTTCCTTCAAGAACCAAAAATATTGGTATTCATTGCTACAACTTCTTGCATTATAAGGCAGATATATCGTTCACACATATATGAAAAAGGGGAAAAAATTATGATTCCATGCAAAAACGCATGTGGGGTGTGACATCATCAGCCCAATAATGAATATTCATGCGACATGTATATAATCGTTTTCGCAATATATTGCTAAATTTTAAAATTCGATTTCTCCGCTATTTGTCATCATATTTCGATGAAATTTTCAGCATTATGCTGTGTACATTTTACTCTATATATTTAGATATACATATTTTTCAGCCTGGAGCATCCATTAAAAGTACGGTTCCTGTAGTAGATTTATCTGAATAATAAAATGCATTGATAATCGATTCAAAATACGCGTGATGAGTCTCGCTCGTTGACTCCTCCAGCTTTAAACACAATTAAATGAATTATATACGTACCTTACTTTCCCGTGCGTACATAGGCTTAACCGATTAGACGGCTGTACATGATTTTTAACATCGTTTAAAACTAAACACACATCAACGATCTACACTCTGGCGGTGTGTTCTTTGAATCGATTATAAACCATTAATTACCGCGTTATTAGTATATATCTCTATGTACCAGACACAACTATTACAGTTCTTCAATAGGATATTTACGGTATATTTTTACTTTCTAAGATTGCAGTGATTGAGTATTGTGTAAACTAATTTGAATCACAAAAATAATGATTAATTTTAACCAAAAATTACTAAAAATGCACCAAATATTGAGCGTCGTTTAATAAACATTGAAACTGTTTATTGCACTGTCAATTTTGAATAAAATATTTTGTATATATCGTTTCCCTTTGTCTTACGTCTCATCGATAAATTTACTCTATATTTTCAATAGATCTTTTTTTGCCCGAGATTTGAGCTTCGATCAAGTCTCGCACCTGACGAAGAAAAGAAAGCACCTGAATTATCCATCCATGAACGGGCTGTTCCCACTGCTTTATGTACCTTGTTCTTACTTCATATACTTGGTCTTTGAGTTCCACTATCTTTGTCGGTCAAATGCTGTCAAATTGCATACTATTCGGTAAATCACGATCTTTTTGCAATGCGATGGTGGAGAGCTCTCTGTAAGCTACCGACACTGATTAGAAAGTCCCGGTTTAAGGTCTGAATCTAAAAAGAATTCAGATTGCGCTTCGCGCTCGCATCATATTCAGTAAATATTTTGCTGAAAATGCTGCTTAAATTTCCATCAGAATATCAAAGATTTCCGCTCGCACTTCGCGCTCGCATTGAGATATTGTTTGATTACGTATGCATAATTATCTGAGTTTGTTCTTATATTATTTTTAAAAAAGTGTGAAAATTTTATTTTTTTTAAGTCAAAACATCAAAAGTTCTCAGCTCGCGCTTTTATACCAATAGTGATAAGATGGCCCCCGTTTTAAGTGTAAATCTAAACAAAAAAATCAGCTCGCACTTCGCTCTCGCATCATATATTTAGTGAAATCAATATTCTCTCCACATTTTTCCTTCTTGTTGATGTTGGACAGTGCTTAAAATTTCCCTTTTGAGTCAGTACTAACAAAATCAGCTCGCGCTTTGCACTCGCATTACGTTTATTGAGATACACAGCTTGCTCAATTACATAGGCAGAATCTAAGTTTGTTCTTTATACAAAACGTGTGAAAATGTTAAGTTTCTAAGTCAAGGTATTAAGAGTTGTCAGCTCGTTCTTCAGTACCGACAGTGAACCATTTTCCTTAATGTAGGAAAGTACTTGAAATGTCAATCAAAATTCAGCTCGTGCTTCGCGCTTACAGTAGGCTTATTGAGATACACAGCTTGTTCAATTACATATGCAGAAACTGAGATTGTTTTAAAGTAAAAACATATAAAAATGTTTAGTTTCAAGTAAAAATATCCAACATTTTTCAGCTCCCGCTTCACGCTCGCATAATTCAGTGATACCCTTCCTTTCCATGATTATAAAAACTGCATAGAACGTCCGATTTCAAATCTAAGTTTGATTAGATAACCATCATATTCATGATTGCGAAAAATTGTTAAATATGTCAAATTTTCAGGTTGTAAAAAATAATAATAAGTCCCATTGGCTACATTGCTTCAAATGTTCTGTTTTTAGTTCTAAATCTGAAGAAAACTCAGCTCGGGCTTCACACTTGTTTACTATGTTCTTTATTCTAAACATATTTAACCAGTCCAGTTTCAGGTCCAATATACAACAAAAACAAAAATCAGCTCGCGCTTTGCGCTCGGTCTATTTGATTAGTGAGAAGTGCATTATTATTCAAGAGTCACTGCAAACAGTTGATAAACATGTCCTTTTTCAGGAAGGTTATTCAAAACTATCAGCTCGCGCTCACATGAATCGCTACAATATTCATGCAATTTTCGGTGGCCAGGAAAATGTGTATTATGATAAATAATAATAAAACAAAAAAAGAAAATATCACCCCCCCCCACCCACCCCACCGATAAATGCTAAAATTGGTCCTGGGTATGACGAAAGAAAATGTGACTAAGGAGAATGTAGAACACTTCCAAGATTCACGGTTGCCGGACGTCGGTAATCGGTACTGATATTATTTTGTTGGTAATCAGGGGCCTCCTCACCCCCTTACTGCCTAGCGGCTAGCGAGCGCCCTCGACGGCAGGTCAACACCCCTGCTGCCACAAGGTTCCGAAATTATGCAACATTTCGTAAACTTGCACATACCAGACCAAATAATGATAAAAAAGAACGATAATTCGTTATCCAATGCAAATTGTGCTTTTAGCCAAAATTCGTTATTTCTATTTTCAACTAAATTCATATTGTTTATATGATGAGAAAAAGTCGCTGGGAGAATAGGGAAAAGAGTGAAATATATCTTTTTCTGAATAATACATACAAAATTATCAAAAGCAATATATCATTTACCTATTAAGAGGTCAAATATTTGCTTGCGCGCATCGTTATATAACTGTTCGCTCCATCCGCTGTATTGTCTTGCCATTTCAAAATTTATGGCCCATTGCACCACTGTAGTATGCTATCATAAATAATGACATGTGTTAACATATTATACATTTAAGTCACACATATTTTATTCACTTGTGTAATAGTTGAAAATCTGGCCAACACCATATTCAATCAGTGTAATTTTTCATTATATAATGAATTATTAGTATTAGCATTTTCTCTGTGAATTTGACTATATTTATTTAAATATAAATATTCTCTGCCCGGCGTATCCCTTCAGAATTCGGATAGCCACGAATTGTATAGCGTGCGTTCACCGGGCTTTACACAAAGGTTAGCGATTGTTGTTTTATAAAAACGTATCAAGATCATCTTTGCATGCTCATTTTGCTCAATATACTGACTAGGAACCAATCAGATAAGAAAGTTATGACATTTTAAAGTTTCGCTCATTTTCCACAAAACAGTTTTCTGCACAACTCAGTGATATGCAAATGAGAGAGTCGATGATGTCCCTCACTCACTATTTTTTTTTTTTTTTTTTTTTTATTGTGTGAATGACAGTGTTGACACAATATTTCAATTTTTATTAATATGACAATAATGACCAACTTGACTGAACCATAAAATGTTATAACAATCGTATTACCACATGTTCAGGAAGGAGCAGAACTTTGTTTCACAGTATAATGGTGCGGTATGGTGTGTTATCCCGTAGGGCTCGCGTGCCAAAATTGATTTTTTGGTTGTTTTGGCTTCAGTATGATCCCTTTAGACCACAAATGATGGGGTTCAAATTTTCAGCTCCCTCTTTCCCTTCGTGGGGGGTCCTTTTTGGCGCCATATTGGCCTGTACAAAGCCTAATAGGATAATCCATTGTTTTCAACCTTATTTCTCACTTTTCCTCGCCAATTTTATTTTTAAGTTGTTTGAGGTGTACAAGAATGAAAATTTGATGATGTTGTGATGTCAATTTTTTCACTTTTGCCATATGGAGGCGCAGGCGCGTAGCCAGGGGGGGCGGTGGGGGCGGTCGCCCCCCCCCCAAAAAAAAAAAAAACGTCCCCAAAAAGAAAAAAACGAAGGGGAAAAAAGAGAGGAGAAAAGGAAAAGGGAAGGGAGGAAAGGGTAGCTTTGTGTTTTCTTTTTATTCTTTTTTTTTTCTCAAAAGAGAAACTCCTTCACTCTTGCTCTAAATTTATATATGAATTTTGCTTCCGCGCGGTTAAATGACAATACTGAAGTTCTCCATTGTTTCCCAACTATGTTTTTCCACCTCAGCTATATGTGTTTCTTGCCAGTTAAAGTTCAAATGTATACATTAGGGCGTGGAATTAGAGTAAAGTTCGGCCGAAGTATATGAAGTTATCTTTTTTTTTTTTTTTGATCGCGCAACTTCTGGTCGGGTCGGCTCTGGGCGGGTAAAATCTTTTTATCAATTTTTTTCGCACTATTTTCCTTTTAATGAAGTTCAATAATCTTAGAAAATCAATTGAATTAAAGCCGATGGGGTATTAGAGATATCTGCATTTGATGAACGTCCGTTCTTTGAAATTCCAGAGTTTCATTGCTCTGCGCGGGGAGGAATATCTTCCTCCCGGCATATACACTTCTTCTCCTCTGTTTGCGAGTTAAAGATATGCATTGTCGCTAAATTGTTTGTAATCAAATCTGATCTTTCCAAGGGAAGTATTCAATATATCATTGAAAATACCCTTTTCTCGGGACCCTTTTCATGGCAAAAAAATATGATAAAACGCTTCAGCTTCCGCGTTTCGCGCAGGGCTATTATTATACATGTATTAATTTCCTCCATTGTATTCCCGTTTTGTGCGCTCACAAACACTTTTGAAAACAAGGTTCAAAATCACAATATAGTCAACTGAATTGGAGCTGATATAGGTACTAGAGACAAGAGAGACGGCTCCTTTTCATTTATGAAACAACAAAAGCTTCCCTGCACCCACCCCCTAGGGAGCGCGCTTCGCGCGCTCTGTAAGTGTTGGCACGCTTCGCGTGCATTTACCGCCCCCTCCAAAATGAAATCCTGGCTACGCGGTTGTGGAGGCGGATTTTTTGCGAAAATGTCCCCAAATTGTAAGATATTACCCCAAAAATGTAATTTTCCCCCTTTTTTGGCACTAGAATTAGGACGAAAAGATTACAAAATGAAATGCATATGTCTTGTTATACAGTCCAATAACAGAGGAATATATCATCACATGTAATTTATATGATTATTATTGGTAAATTGACGTAAAAGTCAACCCCATTTCAGGATTTTATGCAGTGAAAACCTTACTACAACACTAGAGGGAGCCATAACTTATCATGATGATATTAGTGTGGTACGGTATATCATGACACAGCTCCTGTAGGACTTTTGCGCCGATTTTTTTTTCTTTCTTTTTTTTCATTTTGGATTCGCTTGGGTCCAATCTATCAGGAAGTGATAGGGTTCAAAATTTCCCCACCCTCGCCCACTGCCTGAAGGGGGGGGGGGGGTCACGTATACCAAGCCACCAAGACCCTCTAAAATCAGGAGTATTAGCAATTTTGCGCCCGGTTAAAAATGAATTGTTTTATGGTATTTTATCATCCCTAGACAGCTAGAATGCTTATATATGAAGACTTCCAGTTAGACGAGCATCCTACCAACCATATCCCCTACCCCCCCCCCCCCCCCAACTGACTGGCATACAACTTTCACCATTCGACCAATCGTTCTACAGTACAATTTACGATTAAAGAACTTTTATTTGAATTGTCAATTATATACTTCTCGGCAAATTTCCAATTACTGATAGACAGAAAGAAACACATAAAGTATATATTTATAGCCCCCCCCCCCCACACACACACACACACACACATGCACATAATCATTATTGAAATAATATGTGATGTTTTATTAATTGACCTTTGGAGATTTTCCTAACTTACAAACCTGCATTGTGCCTCAATTTCTAAGGTAGGGCCTATAGACCATTCAATGTACGACCAAAATACCCTTACTCGGAAAAATTGCAGCAAATTGTTTTCCACAGTTTTTAGTACTAATTGACCTTAGGAATAATGTACTAAAAATATACCAAAATCCGCATCAGGGAAAGTGGTTATTTTCAAGATAGTATCCAAGATGGCCATCATTCACTTAAAATTAATGAATACGACTCATTCATTACCCACCCGAGAATCCTAATTGGTTTCATACTCCATTGTCTAGGAGTTAAAATAATTTGTTGACACGGGATAGAGTGAATATAAGGAACCCAGGATACCTGGCAAATCCAAGATGGCATGAAAAATGGCTGCCGTGTGCTAAAAATCCACAATTTGGTTTCCAGTCAATGATTTTAAGGGTGAAGTAGTAAATTGGAAAAAGTTACTAGGACAGTGAGTGGTCTGGTGGGTCCAAAAATCCATGATGGCTTCAAAAATTTATTCTGAAATAGCTGCTAAACTTAAAGCAGACATAGCTGATTTCATATCGTCCAGGGAAATGTGATTTCGATGTTTAATTTTAAACCACTGGTTTGAGTCAATTAATATATAAGGATAAGTTACAAGGACAGTCAGTGGTCTGGTAGGTCCATAAATCATAGATGAATTCCAAAAATTGATCTTAAAATGGCTGCTGAGACTTAAAGCGGACATAGTCCATTTCATATCGGCCTGGGAGATATCATTTTGGTGTCTAAACCAATGGTTTCAAGGGTCAAATAAGACATTAGGACAAGTTAATAGGGGCAGTCAGTGGTCAAAAATGCAATATGGCCTCCAAAATGCATGGTCTAAATTGACTGTGGTCCTTAAAAGTAGACGCAGTTCATTATAAATGCACATTATGGATTTGATTTTGGTGTCTACACTAGACATGCTATAGAATTTAAAGGATCAAGTATTGTTTCAAGTTGAAAGAACAGTCGGATGTCAAGTTTGTCAAAAATCCAAGATTGCTTAAATGACTGCTGTTACTTTAAAAGTGGGTAAAACATACACCTGGGGATATTATTTTGGTGTCTACAATAGTATTTCAAGAGTTAAAAATACTTATCAAGGACTGGCTACAATGATTATACAGTTATCCATTTTGCCTTAAAATCCAAGTTGGCTTTAAAAATTGGTTCCCGAAATGACTATTGTTACTTAAAAGTGGATACATCATTCATACGATATCAACCTGCGAGAAATATCTTGGTGCCCACACTTTAAATATATGGGATAAGTTATCATATTGATTCATGAGTTTGTAATAGCACCCATTTGATTATTTTTTCAATCTACCATGGAT
This sequence comes from Lytechinus pictus, assembly GCF_037042905.1. NCBI lineage: Eukaryota > Metazoa > Echinodermata > Echinoidea > Temnopleuroida > Toxopneustidae > Lytechinus > Lytechinus pictus. Next base: position 17,756,806 of record NC_087250.1, on the reverse strand, counting down.
TTTAGACAAAATGGAAAACCAAATATCCTTGTTATTTGTCGAATGTATTATCTGACCCTTTATACCACCATGTAGACACCAAAATTATTCCTTACAGATTAATATTGTATAAACTTTGACCATTATTAATGAGTTTTAGGAATCATTTTAGATGCAATTTTAAAAACTTTCTTGGATTTTTCGGCAAAATGGACAAGTGCATATCTTTGTAACCAGTCGAAAGTATCATTTTGATCATGAAACCATTGAGTGGACACCAAAATCATATGTCCTTGGTAAATTTTAAATGAACTATATCCATTTTTAAGTAACAGCAGTCACTTTAGACTCAGATTTCTTGAAGCCGTCTTGGATTTTTCGACATAGACAAATGACTGTCCTTGCTATAATATGATATAATCAATATATTTCCCTAGGGAAGCCACTTCAGTTCTAAGAACTGTTCTCCCAACGGGCCCTGCTATTATTATTACCCCTGCTTTAGATGGGCTGCTTAGGCGCTCAAGCATTCAAGGAATTTCTTCCTACCGGGTACCCATTTACCTCACCTGGGTTGAGTGCAGCACAATGTGGATAAGTTTCTTGCAGAAATTAAATTATGCCATGGCTGGGATTCGAACACACGACCCTTTCAAAATCAAAGGACTAATCCACTGGGCCACAACGCTCGAACGCTTGCAACTAATTTTCTGACTTTAAAAATCATGGTTTAGACATCACAACCATATCCTTGATGGATATTACATGTCCATGCATTTGTAAATAACAGTGGCTATTTTATACTTCATTGTTTAACATACTCGACCAACGACTCTCCTTGTAACTTATTCTAAAGTATTATTTGACCCACTTTTCCATGATAGACGCACAAATTCATATTCCCGGATATTGAACAAACTATATCGGTTTTTCAAGCAGCAACAGCAATTTCAAACTCCATTTTTGAAAGCCATCTTGGATTTTCAGCATATCGGACCACTGACTATCCCGGTTTGTTAAAAAATCCAAGATGGCTTCCAAAAATTAAATAAATAAAAAAGGAAACAGTATTCTTGTCCCAATTTATATCATTGAAACCATGGTCTAGACACCGATTCCATCTATCTCAAGTTGATATAAAATGCGCTATGTCCATTTAAAGTACCAACAGCCATTTCAAACTCCATTTTTGGAAGCCATCTTGGATTTCTGGGCACGAGACCACTTGCTGTCCTTGTAACTTTTCCCGATATACTTCTTCACCCTTAAAAACCTTTGAAATTAAGGCCACTTGAGTGGCCTTAAGTGGAAGCGCCGTGGTGTAGCGGTTCTGATTCTCGCCTTGGAATCAGAGTGTCGTGTGTTCGAATCCCACCATGGCCTAGCGTCCTTTGGCAAGGCGGCAATCCACACTTTGCCACTCTCACCCAGGTGCTAATTGAGTACCGGTAGGAAACAACCGTCATTGTGGTTGGTTTAGCAAGTTTGCGCCTAACAGGCTGCTTGGAATGCTTTGAATCCAGTGACCGGGTAATAATAATTGTGAACTTGCGCTTTGAACAGTCGTAGATTGATAAAGCGCTATATAAATGGCAATTATTATTATTATTGAGGGGAAAAAATGAATCCAGGATTTTTAGCCTAAGGCAACCATTTTGCGGGGGGGGGGGGGTTGAATCAAAACAAATTAGATGCCCATACTCTAATTTGGCATTGGTAATAATTGCTCTTGAAATGTGTCAGCTTTCAAAATACCGTATATTGATAAAATTACAGTGCCTAGAATTCGATTTTTTAAGGGAAGTGCTTATCATAAGTTATGGCGCCCTCTAGTGTTGTAGTAAGGTTTTCACTGCATAAAATACTGAAATGGGGCTGATTTTTACATCAATTGACCAAAATAATGATATAAATTATATGTGGTATATTGCTCTGTTATTGGATTGTATAACAAGACATATTCATTTCATTTTGTAATCCTTTTTCCTAATTCTAGTGCCAAAAAAAGGAAAAATAAAATTTTGGTGGTAATGTTTTACAATTTTGGGGCATTTTTCGTAATGTCCGCCCCCATATGGCAAAAGTGAAAAAATTGACATCACAACATCATCAAATATTCATTCCCATACACCTCAGACAACTTAAAAATAAAATTGGCGAATAAAAGTGAGAAATAAGGTTGAAAACAATGGATTATCCTACTGGGCTTTGTACAGGCCAATATGGCGCCAAAAAGGACCCCCACAAAGGGAAGGAGGGGTCTAAAAATTTGAACCCCATCGTTTTTGGTCTTAGGTGACCCTATTGAAGCCAAAACAACCAAAAAATCAATTTTGGCACGCAAGTCCTACGGGAGCTGTGTCAGTGACATACCGTACACACTATAATGAGGAGATATATAGAATATTTCATATTTAACATAATGAAATACAAAAGAAATTAGTGAGTGGGTGACGTCATCAGTCAGCTCATTTGCATACTGACCGGGAATGTTGTGTGAAATTAAGTGAAACTTTCTTATTTTTCATCCGAATTTCATGAATTTTTCAGTGCTATGCTTGTTGGATTTTTATCCTTTTATTCAAATCAACTTTTTATTGGAGTGGACATAGCAGGATGAAGAAATCGAAGTAGACGAAACAGAATGTTTTTCATAAAGCTGTTCATAATTTCTTACGCACTAACATTTAATGATGAATACAGTGCGTCCCAGAAAAAACGAAACCAAGATTTAGCGATGATTTATCATAACTTAATCATAAATACAATAGACAAATGACCTACCAATGTAAAGCTTAAAATCTCCTCTTTCATCTGATATTACTTAGATTATTCCTCATTCACGCATGAGTGAGCAAAACAATTTGAAGAAAGGATACCAAAAACTCATTTGGCGGGGGGTATCTGAGTTTTAAAAGGAAAATCACATGACTAAAAAGTTCAATATCTGCTCTTTTGTTTGATACCTTAATCACAGAAAATGGTAAAGAAATTATGATCCCTCGAAACAATGCTTGTATTTCCACAATTTCATTAAATAAACGTGTTTTCACCGGTTTCCCCACAGAAGCTATCGCACGGTAACATGGCTGATTGTAAACAAAACGGAGTGTCGATTGAGTTTGAATGCTAGCCTGTAAAACCTCTTCATTTTATGAAATTATTGAAATTCAAGCCTTATTTCAAATAACCAGAACTTTGTTTTTTCTTGACCATTTTCTGTAATTGAGGTATCAAAATAAAGAGCAGATATTGAACTTTTAAAAAATGTGGTTTTCTTTTTAAAACCCAGATACGACCCGCCAAGTGACTTTTTGGTATCCCCTTTTCAAATTGTTTTTGCTCACTTATGCGTGAATGAGAAATGATTAAAGTAATTTCAGATGAAAGAGGAGATTCTAAGCTTTAAAATGGTAGGTCATTTGTTTATTGTATTTGCGATTAAGTTATGATAAATCATCGATAAATCTCGGTTTGTTTCGTTTTTTGTGGGACGCACTGTATAATTTACCACAAGAAAGGATCACCAGTCGATCTTAAAGCGCCCTGCAATTTATTGACAAATCATTTGAATCGACACGAAATTTGCAAAAGGGAAAATTGGCTTGCATAATATAATACGTCCGTCATGAGCGCCCGTCGGACTAAAAAGACTTGAATCCCTTCTCCGTTCTGGGATTAGCCTTGATTTTCCCATGATGTTGTGATTTGTCAATGTAAGGTCGCTTTAAAGTCACTCTTAACTCACAAACTGCAAAATGAAACGGCCCCCATGTGACTAGAATAGCACACTGGTCAATGAAGTCTGTGATCAAAGGTATTTGTTGCATTTCTACTTTGAATGCATTTACACGTTGTAACACTACACGGCCAACTGTGAAATACCAGGCGCTAGTGGACGCATTGTTTTTTTTTTTTTTTTTTTTTTTTTGGGGGGGGGGGTTGTGGATCTAATGAAAAAACTAATTCAAAAAATATATGAATACTCAGAACATCAAAGTTGGTGCTTACCTCACTGAATATCAAACCATCATGTCACTTTTGTACCAATTAACGACCTTCTCTTCTGATCATGCGCAGAATCTCCTAATCATGCATAGTGGAACTACGAGATGTATCTCTCATCAGAACAGCAATTTGCCGGCTAGATTTATAATTTATTTTTTTACTCTTACTGATTGAACTCAATTAATTTCATCTTGTAAACATGGACATAATACCGTCTCCGAGTGAAAAGAAATGCAGGGAAAGGGTCAAATATATTAATTTCTGAATATATTAACATCATGCTGTCAAAATTTTTTAGTTTTTCTATTAAAAAGGTCGAATGTTTTCGTTTTTCCCCCTTCTTGCTCGCATCTTTATACAACTTTGGTTCCGTCAGCCAAGTTTGGCCACCTCAAAACTTGTGTCTTAATAAGCCACTGTAGTGTGCTCCTATATATGTGTTAACTTTCTATAGGACATTTCAGTCAAGCCTATTTAACCATTTGTGTCATTTGAAAATATTGGCAACATCCCAGCATGAGGGATTGAATCCTAAATAATAATATCTTATGGCTTTGAATGTTCCAGGCTTATCCCGACAACCCAAATCTGAAACCCGTTAGCCGTAACACAAAGCTTAGATCGTCGTAAAACGTAATTGATTGCATTGTTTCCACAGTTTACAACGCATCGTTAAGAAATTGGTAAGAATTCTAGGAGTTCACATTTCATACCCTTTTGAAATATCAAGTACATCGTCCACAAAAGGGCCCTTTAAACACATTTGGGGTACTACTTTAAATTCCACGAACTTACGTTCAGAATAAACCCTTTTTCCGCAAAAATAAAACAAAAATAAAGGATTGTTCATGCATAGACATGGTCAATTGGAAAGAGCCACCGTCGGATACAAAGAGCACATGTAATATTCAATTCAATTCAATTCAATTCATTTATTCAATTCCAATAAAACTTACACATATCATACAATTGCGTAAAAAGAAAACTTGAGCAGTGAAAATTTTTAAATATAATATTAAAATACGATATATAATATAAAAAGAACACATCATTATTGGAATAGGGCGGTCATAAAAAACCAAAAGGAATTGTCTGGATAACCACCCTTGATAACATAGTATAGAATTAGATTAAATCAATTTATAAATCATATTTAATAAAGAAAATTTATGAATAGGTAATGGGCATATAATTTTATAATGAAAACAAAGCAGAACACAACAAGATACAAAGACCGCACAAACCCAAAACAATAACAGGCAGTGCAGTAAAGACAGAATTTAAGTACTAGTGATTAAATATAATTTCAATTTTCTTTTGAAAGCATACATTGAGTTGAGAGACTTTATTGCAATGGGGAGATTATTCCACACGACTGGTGCATGATGTCTAAATGAAAATGATACATAATTTTTATTAACAGTCCACAAATGATATTTATTTTTATTTCTTGTGTTATAATCATGCACAGATGAATTTACAATAAGCATCGAAGATAATGATTCATGAAGTATATTGTGTTTATGTTTGAAAAGTAATATTGCACAGTGATATGAATTCAGTTGAAATACAGTAAGAATATTGAATTTGATAAATAATTCTTTTGAATGGGCTAATCTAGATGAGAATGTACATATGCGAATTATCTTTTTTTTGTAACATATATATTGGGTTCAATTTAGTTGGATATGTGTTAGCCCATACTACATTGCAATAAGATATATAGGGTAATATAAGAGTATTATACAGAGTAAAAAGAATATTTTGGGGTAAAAATATGCTGAGTTTGCGGATGATACCAACGTTTTTTGAAATTTTGTTTGTGATATCTAAAATGTGATTTTTCCATGAAAGTTTTTCATCAATTATGACACCTAGAAATTTTAAATGAGCTACACGTTTAATATTATGATTGTTCATTTTGATATGTAAAAAATCTGAAGTATTTTGAGAAGTATTATTGAGAGAGAAATATATATAATTTGATTTATCCATATTTAAAGATAGTTTATTAGAATGAAACCAGTCAGTTACGTTTTTTAGCTCAGTGTTTATAACATTATTTAAAGATAGTATTGAATCATCATCATATACATATATACATATTATACTACATGAGGTCATATATACATGTAGTTGAGCACTTTTCAGTAAAAGCAGTTTTATACAGTAATTATCTATTTATAAATATATACATGTATACTTATATTTTTATCAATGAACTTTATAATTTGTTCTAGTGGTAAATCAAGCAAGTCTTGATTATGTTTAGTAAGTCATTTTTATGAGAAAATTGATTTTGGCGTATTTCTAGCAATTTTTGTTTTAAAATGAATCGGTGAATAAAATAGGACCCTACAGTTGCACAATTTCACTTTACTTTTAGAAAGCAAAATAAACCGTCAATACCTTATTTATGGGGCACTCCAGGCAATATTCAAATGCTCATAACTTTCTCATTATTTGTCCGATTTTTCTCAAACTTTCTTTGCTCTTATTCTTTGATTTTTCTGTTTTGACACAAGCTTACTTGTTCCACAGGTTTCATTCCCTTTAATTTTTCTTCGACATGGTAGAGACTTGATCAAAGCTCAGGTCTCGGGCAAAAAGCAGCAAATATAATGTACGCTACGAAGCGCGTAGCGACGTGTGTTCTATAATAGAAGGGAACGGGAAATTATATATACAAAATATTTAATTTAAGATAAACAGTGCACAATAAACAGATTTATATTATTTAAATGACAATCATTATTTGGTATATTTTTAGTAATTTTTTATTGAAATTAATGAGTCATTTTTTGTTTTAATAAATATATACAATACTCAATCGCTGCAATCTTATAAAGTAAAACATACCGTTAATATATGGGCAATTCCATAAAATAATCAACCTTTTTGTACGTCCGACCCCCATTTTTCTCAAGTTTTACTTCGCTTCATAAACTGAGCAAGTCATGGTCATTTGAGAGCATTACAGACTTTCAAAAGAACCAGAAATCAGAGACAGAAAATGTCATGAAGGTCCCACATATAGGGGGTCGGATGTACATATTTTATGGAATTGCCCATATCTTATTAAAGTAAGCATAATAGTTGTACCTTGCAATTAAGGGGATTTATAATCGATTCAAAGAACGCACGGCCAAAGCGTAGCTCGTTTATATGTGTTAGTTCTTAACATAGATCCTACTGGAACCATGGTTCTAAACGATGATAAAAGTCATATCCAGTTATTTAATCGGCTAAGCCTACGCACGCACGGGAAAGCAAGGTACGTACAAAATTCATTTTAAATTGTTTAGAGCTGGAAGAATCAACGAGCGAGACTCATCGCGCGAACTTTGAATCGATTATCAAAGAATTTTATTACCGGATAAATCTACTACAGTATACGTACTTTAAAGGGATGCTCCGGGCTGAAAAATATGTATATCTAAATGAACAGAGTAAAATTCACACAGCAAAATGCTGAAAAATTCATCAAAATATGATGACAAATAGCGGAGTAATCGAATTTTAAAATTTAGCAATATATTGCGAAAACAATTATATACACGTCGTCGTGAATATTCATTAATGGGCTGATGATGTCACACCCCACATTTCTTTGTGTTGTGTTTTTGCATGAAATCATGTTTTTTTCTTTTTTTCATACATGTGTGAATGATATGTCTCCCTTATAATGCAAGAAGTTGCAGCTATGAATACCTAATGCACTTAATCATTTGTTATTCCAATATTTTTGGTTCTGAAGGAAAAATTTTGAATAAACCTAATTTCATATTTTAAAATACAAAAGAACTAATAGGGATAGGACATCAGTTCGCTCATTGAATATTCATGAAGACATGCCTAGAACTGTTTTGCCAAAACAATCCAGATCATTTAAATGCCATAACTTTAATTGTTATTTCTTGTCCAATTTTGAATAGATTTTCATTGTTTTGTTTGTCTTTTTTTTTTAATCTGTTCAAATCATATTATTTTTAGCCTGGAAAGCCCCTTTAAATAAGGCATTGACCATGTTTACGGTTTATTTTGCTTTCTAAAAGTAAAGTGAAATTGTGCAACTGTAGGGTTTAATTTATTCACCGATTCATTTTTAAAACAAAATTGCTAGAAATACGCCAAATTCAATTTTCTCATAAAAATGATTTACTAAACATAATCAATACTTGCTTGATTTACCACGAGAACATATTATAAAGTTCATTGATAAAAATATAAGTATACATGTATATATTTATAAATAGATAATTACTGTATTAAACTGCATTTACTGAAAAGTGCTCAACTACATGCATTTAGGACCTCATGTAGTATAATATACAAATATACAATGACACTCGAGGATCTGGCAAAAACTATTCGCATCGAAGGAACATCACATAGTACTATTCTCCCTCCCGAGGGCCATCGGCCCGAGGGAGAATAGTACTATGTGATGTTCCTGAGTGCGAATAGTTTTAGCCTGTTCCGAGAATGGGCCATTGTATATTTGTTTTATATCCCTTCCACTCATACCATTTTACAGCAAAACGATTTTTTGTATTATATCCCTTACTTAAGATTGTTGTATTGAGAGTGTGCACAAGGGGAAAAAGAATAGTTTTACTACGAAAAACGTTTGCCATGAAAGAGTTCATTTTCCTTGCTGACGTCACGCATAGTCCATTTTTCCCTAGGGAAAAAGTGAACTATACGTTTTTTTGACCCCCCCCCCCCCCCCCCTACCTCGCGATTCGAGAGCTGTGCGGCGCGATGCGAGCAGAGCGCTGCTCAGCCAGACGGTACTCTCCACTGCATGCCACGGGAAACTTTCGGCGAGCTGCACTAACCAGGTGCCGGGCCAGGTTCGCTCGCTGAACAGATGATCAATATACGGCAAGACCTTTTCTCAACTTCTCAACGATTGTTCTATATCGACCTATTAAAAATCGTTTCGCTGTAAAATGGTATGAGTGGAAGGGATATAAAACAAATATACAATGACCCATTCTCGGAACAGGCTAAAACTATTCGCACTCAGGAACATCACATAGTACTATTCTCCCTCGGGCCGATGGCCCTCGGGAGGGAGAATAGTACTATGTGATGTTCCTTCGATGCGAATAGTTTTAGCCAGATCCTCGAGTGTCATTGTATATTTGTATTATGTATATAAAGGGGTATATATATGTATATTACATGTGCTCTTTGTACCCGACGGTGGCTCTTTTCCCATTGACCATGTCTATGCATGAGCGTTCCTTTATTTTCATTTTTTTTTTGCGAAAAAAGGGTTTATTCTGAACGTAAGTTGTCGGATCTGACACCTTTCCCTGAATTCGATCAGTTGAAAAAACTATGACATTATCTTTATTATTATTATTATTATTATTATTAAATATTATTATTATTATCATTATTATCATTATTATCATTATTATTATTATTATTATTATTAGATATTATTATTATAATCATTATTTTTATTATTGTTATTATCATTATTATTATCATTATTGTTATTGTTATCACTATGGGAACTGTCAGAGAAAACTGGACTTTTCGGATAAAACGTCTGACTTGTCCTTTCATGAAACGGTCCCCTTTTGTCTTTTACCAAAGTCATTCTTACACATATGAAATGAAAATAAGAATTGTTCATAACGTGTCAAACTCCATCACTACGAATTAAATGAAGAAAAAAAAGTTGTCTTATTTTCAAACTTAAACAAAATGTTCGTGTATACACTGTAAAAAATGATGTGCTAATTTAGCACTTACAGTGCTTGTATAGTGATTGTATAGAGACTTGCTTATGATTAATTAATTAAATTGCGTGATGCCAACGACCGGGTACATGTTTCTAGTATGTAAAGGTCAAGTCCACCCCAGGAAAATGCTGACTTGAATAAAAAGAGAACAAATCAAACTAACATAGTACTGAAAATTTATTTCATCAAAATCGGATGTATAATAAGAAAGTTATGACATTCTTAAAGTTTCGCTTATTTTTCACAAAACAGTGATATGCACAACTAGGTGAGTCAGTCGATGATGTCCATCACTCACTATTTCTTTTGTTTTTTATTGTTTGAATTATACAATATATCATTTTTAATAGATTTGACAATATAAGGACCAACTTAACTTAACCATATAGTATTAAACAATGCTAATTCCACATGTTCAGGGAGGAATTAATCGTTGTATCACTTGACAATGAGGAGAAAATTAGAATATTTGATATAATAAAATACAAAAGACATAGTGAGTGGATGACGTCATAGTATCCTCATTTGAATACCAGCCAGGATGTGCATATAACTGTTTTGTGAAATTAAGCGAAACTTTGAAATGTCATAACTTTTTTATTTTACATCCGATTTTGATGAAATTTTCAGTGTTATGCCTGTTGGATTTTTCTCTTTTTATTCAAATCAACTTTTTCTTGGGGTGGACCTGTCCTTTAATGGGTAATCTGATTAAAGGAGACACGGTTGTACGCTGAGTACGAATGATCTGGGGCCCGTCTTACAAAGAGTTACGATTGATCCAATCAATCATAACTCTATGGAAATCCACCAGGGTAATATTTTTTTCTACAGGATCTTTGCACAATGTCTTTTGTAAACAAAGAGAAGCACAGTGAATTTTCAAGACAACGATGAATGCATGAATATACATCATAGCTAGAAAATATTTTGAACAAACGTGCATAATAGATGTTGACGTAGCTGGCCGTCCATAGTACTGTTGCGATTGATCGGATCAATCGTAACTCTTTGTAAGACGGGGCCCAGATCACCGCAGTGAGGCGTTATACCGCACGCAAATAGCATCTTCGTGAAACGACTCCGTGAAAAGTTTTTGGTTTTGCTTTCTTATTTATTTTCTACCTCACTCAATCTTCTCTTTCTATTTTTTAGTCCTATCCCCCCCTTTTTTTCTCTCCATCTACAAGTCCACCCCAACAAAAAGTTTTTTATATGAATAAAAAAAGAAAAAATCAACCCAGGACCAAAATCCAATTGGAACCAGTTGGATTTTGGTTTCAACTGGTTTCAATTTTTTTCAAGATTCTGATCGATCGCGGATCTTTGAATCGATTATTAACACGCAATTATCTATCATCATATTCTACAGTTAATGATTTATTTTACTTTGAAAAAGTATAGTGGATCTCTATAATATTTAAGAAAAAATTAAATAAATGTGTTTTTTTACCAAACTGTTGAAAAAAATGGCAAATTTTATTAATTTTATTAAAACGAAATAATCTAAATTATTCTCACTTTCTTTTAAAAATATAATTTTTAATATAAATATTTTTATTCATTAATCTCGTTGTGATACGCGTAGTCGTCAGCTGATCAACGCACCTTGTGTGCGTATACTCTTTTTGTCCAAGACTTGAATTATGTCCAAGTCTTTATTTAAATCAAAAGCAGTGATACCATGGTCAAGGGACTTCCATTCTTCCCGGATTGCAGGAATTCCGGGGGTCTCACAGGCCTAATTCATTCCCCATAGACTCGTGTGTTAAATTGGCACTTTAAAAAATTCATAAAAAATAAGGATGAAATTCGGGGGTCGAATGTTTACTACCAGTGGATAGGATATATATCTGGCAATCCATATCTGACCAGAAAAGGGTCCCTCGACCGGCTCATTTTAAAAATAAATTGGCGTGTTCGAAGACACCGTCGGGGGGAGCAGATTCATCACCTCAAACAGCAAAATAGCCCTAATCCTTCCGCCAGTCAAAATATAGTCCAAAATTTGTGATATTTCTTCCCAATTTGGGAAAAGGAAGTTCAGTAATTACCAAAAATAGAATCAGTGTTAGATGGACAATCAAATGCATACAATTTGTCAATCAGCCATATCAAAATAAAAAAAATAGCAATGGGTTGGCTCGAATGAATACCGCTTGCTTTCCCAATGTTAATAGGCCCGTGTAGCCCGGGGGAAGTCTGGCTACTTTCCAGGAATCATTCTAGGAATTTTTCCGGGAAGGTATCATTTACGGGAATTATATTATTTTCTGAATATGAAAGTCTTTCACAAGATTATTGGATCTTTGTTGATCAAAATGTCATAACAAGTTTTGATAAACTTTGACCGATACCAGGATTTTCCAAAAGGGGGGGTCAAATTTTTCGGAGGAAATTTTTGACAAGCCAAAAAATAAAAAAAGGTTTTCAACCACAAATTAAGGATATTTCCCACCAGAAAAAAATTGACAAGCCAAAAAAAAAAAAGGTTTTCAACCACAAATTTAGGGTATTTCGCACCAGATAAAATTGACAAGCCAAAAAAAAAAAAGTTTTTTAACCACAAATTTAGGGTATTTCGTGCCCGAAAAAAATTGACAAGCAAAAAAAAGATAATAATTTTGCTTCTCAAAAGGGGGGGGGGGGGGAAAGCGTGCCACCCCCCCCCCCCCCCCCCTGGATCCGCGCCTGCCCGATACGTCTATTTCGCACCCTCATAATTTTTGGCCCATTACGGCACTGGACCTTTTTTTTGTGTGTGTATAAAAAAGAATTACTAATAACATTTAATGGAAGACAGGGAAACATCTGTGAAATTCCAGGGACTTCCAAAGTAAATTCCAGGGACTTTCCCGACTGGAGAACACACTGCAAAAACTCCGGTGTTGATTTAACACCAGCCCGGAATCTATATATCTCCACACCAGAGAAGTGTTAAACAACACCAGTTTTTTAATCAAACCGATGCTGTTTTAATACTAATTGGTGTTGTATAAACATCTTTCTGGTGTTAGTCCAAAACGAAACTGGTGTTAGTCCAAAACGAAACTGGTGTTGTTTAACACTTCTCTGGTGTGGACATATATAGATTCCGGGCTGGTGTTAAATCAACACCGGAGTTTTTGCAGTGTACTCTCCAGTCGGGAGAGCAGACGGAAGAAGAATGAGTAATACTTTCTTAAGAAAGTTGAAACTGGTAAACATATAGTTTCCTGTTCTACTTCCTGTAGAAGTATTGATTAAGTATTGATTATGTATTGATTATGTATTGATATATTCTTGAATATGGGAGATATGTCTTATCAGTACGAATTATCAGATGAACACGGTGAGGCGTTATATTGCAAACATATAGCATCTTCGTGAAACGACTCCAATACATAATCATAAATAACATTGATGATAATAATATGCATTAAAGAATAAAACTTCTACAATAAATTCAACATATTGAATTTTTTTCCAGTGTCAAATATTAACATAAAAAAGAGACTTTCCAAATACACAAAAATAAATCATTAATAAAACCTAAACAAATTGAAGCCATAAGCATATATGTATTTTTAAACCCCCATCTTCTCGGCCTCTTCACTCAAAAAAATTAAATCTGAACAACAAAACTCAGCCCTGGACCATACCCCCCCCCCCCCCCCCCCACTCTCCCTAAAACACCCCCATCCCCTATCCGGTGGAGAACTAGCCCAGATTGGATCTTGGTGTTTGGAAGTTCCCTTTCCCAAAGCTAACATAGAGGGCTCATGTCTCCCAATCTCTAATCAGCGCCAATCCACTCATCTTCCCAGCCTCCCCACTAGTCTGCAGGCACAGACCCTCATTGGAACTTTGATCAACAAGTGTGCCTCCACGCAAAGACTAGCACATACAAAACTTGCTGTTCCAATAGCGAGAGAGCCTTCAGTACACAATGCATGAGTAGGCTGCACATTCAGACCCTTAACTCGAGCGAAGGGTTTGCTCAGCAGACTACCTCCCCACCGTGATTGCCGCTGATAAGAGATTGTGAGACATGTGCCCTCTATGTTAGCTTTGGGAAAAGGGAACTTCCAAACACCAAGGTCCAATCTGGACTAGTGGAGAACTGGCTCCGGGCTCCAATTAATGGTCTAATGTTTAAGTTTTCCCTTTTAGAGAAATGGATTGTAAGATTCCCCCTCTTTGTTGCTAATTTTTTTTCTTCTCTTTGATCCCCCAAATACTATTTTTTTATTTCATTCAATGACCATGATGAAGGAGGTTTTTTTTATTCTCGGTTTTTGTAAACTAAAATCAAAACATGATTAATTGATTGATAATATTTACCTTTACTTATTCCCTAATTCGACTCTCAATCGTGAATAAATTATTTTCAGTCACGCCTCACTATCCTTAAGCACAACCAGTGCAACAACATCAACATCTGAAATAGAAAACATTTATATACTTTACAAAAACATACCTGTTTCGAGGGGAGCGCCAAGCTTCGACGGCAAGACAGCACGAACGGTACTTACTGACGAATGTACTTGCTCACTCTGAGGCCTCCCTCTGAGTTCAGATCTCGAAGAACTCATCAATGTACTGTACATGCTGAAAGGCCTATCCATCCATCAGAATTCTCTTTGCTCTATCTTCTTGCATCCAGTCAATCGTCCACATATCCATCCCGAATAAGACGTCCGTACTGTGCTGTGTCGAACTCGGTCAGTGAATTCCGAATCGTTTAGGAATTCAGACACTCCTCACGCAAGCATTGTTATGCTAATCGGATATTTCTGCTAAGAAAAGAAAATGTATTTCTCTCCTGCTTCCCGAAAAGAATTTCTTGCCAACTAAATATTTATTTCTAAATTTAAACTTCTTGCACACAGATCCCAAAGTGATTTGGAAAATTCACAAGTTTAAAATAAATGCTCATACGTTTCTTCTTCCTTTTCACAAAATGAGCATAAATTGGTCGAGTCATGACCAAAACGGAAAAGGTGGTGGTTAGTGTATATAATATTGATTGATTGATTTTTTTTTTTTCAAACAAATTGACAAAGTAAGTAGGAACAAAACATAATATGAATAACAGAAATGAAAAAAGGGAACTCACTGGAAAGCTTCGCTTGTTTATGTGAGTCCCCTGAAATAAATAACTGATTAAAATTTATCAAATACAAATAGAAATTAACAATGTTCAATAGAATATTTTGAAGAATACTAATGGGGTCAAGCTTCGTATGTTTATGCGCTACACAAAAAATTAATACAATCATGACAATATATTCATACCCATGGTATACAAAAATATATATATATATAACGATTCAGATATTGTATATGAGATAAATTTAACAAGACAAGAGGGAATATTATGCAAGAGTTTATACTGAAACTCCCTTTAAAATCGACTATTCAGTGTGCAATATCTTAGTCTTAAAAATTTCCTTTCTATTGCCTTAATGGTGAGAAGGATTTCTTTCGATCGCGGATCTTTGAATCGATCATTAATACCGCAATTATTTATTATCATATTCCACAATTAACGATTTATTTAACTTTCAAAAAGTATAGTGGATTTTATAACATTAATAAAATGCAAAAAAAAAATCAACCAGATTGTAGACAAATTTGGCAAATTTTATTATTGTAAATAAAATGAAATAATCTAATTTGTTTTCACCGTTTACTATAAATATAATTTTTTTATATAGATTTATACTCACTTCTGAAGTTTAACCAGTTCGCTATATATCGCAATTCGTGCGGTTATTCTTTTTGACCAAGACTTTAACTTTGACCAAGTCTTTACTAAAGCAAAGACAGTGAAGGGCACACGAGTGTAATTCATCTGCGCGCAAAGCATGCCGGACAGGCGTAAGTAAAGATCACATGACTTTATTGATTAAAATAATTCATTAAAAATAGATCAAATGTTTGTATATCAAAAGAAAAACGATAGAGATAATGCTATGTTCATACTCTCATAATTAAGGCGTTTGGGGAGGCTAGACTGCATTTTTGTATTTCATTTTAATTATTATTACCCACAATGCAGTTCTGGTTTTTCTGGCAATGAACCACTGAACTGGCCGAAATTATGTTAGTCTTATTTCAGGCCATTTAACTTTTGATTGAGCTGGGCAAGTACCTGATTAACATATCAAGTCTTAATGTACTGTTAATTGTGACTAATGTCAGTGAATTAAAGCAAAATCTATCGAGGGATTGATTTTTAATGATTTTTTGATGAGCTATGATATAACACGTGAGTGAATGGGGGTCTGTAATACTCATGTGTGCCCTATAGCAGTACTTCAATTCTTCCCGGAATCCAAGAAATCCGGGAAATTTGGCTACTTTCCAGGATTTTTTTCGGTAAGATATCATTCACGGGAATTAAACAATTTTCTTAATATTATGTCGAAGTCTTTCACAAAGTTATTGGATCTTTGTTAATCAAAATGTCATAACAAGTTTTAATAAAATTTTATAATTATTTTCCATCTGTTCCTGAAGGAAGAATATATTTACTCATGGAACATTAAAAAGTGAAACTTATGCATTTCATATTACGCAACATATGAGGCAATTGCTCATAATGACATCACATATAGATAGATTCTAACAATTTTCTGAATTCCCATTGGATTTTCCTAAAACCTTCGTCAATATTTTCCATTCTTTTTTCTACTATTTTTCAACGACAAACTTTCGTCATCGTGAATATCCCCTTTAATGACCGCTTATAAATCGAAATATCATAATGATATCACAAAAAAAAAAAATTATATTAACTTTCTCAATCCCCCGGCCATTGGATTTTTCTAAAACCTTCATCAATATATTTTTTTTAGTATTTTAACAACAAACTTTTCATGAGGGTGAACTTCTCCTTTTAATGACCGCTTATAAATCGAAATATTCCAATTACTTGTTGATTAAGCATAAAAAATATTTACGTCATCAAATTTCGCATTACATTTGGTGTTTTGGGTATGTTCATGATCTGATTCTTGCTTGAGGTGCCATAGCTATGTGTTCTAAGGGGCCCGACTACACCGTGAAAGTCTGGGGTTCGAATCCCCGCAACAGGCCCTTGACCAAGGCATTTTTATCTACCTTGCATCAAATAAATGAAAATTCTTCACGCGTTATTGATACCAACGTGTTCACCTGTTTTCTTCTTTTTTTATATTCATAATGTCAGCGTGTGTGATGCCTCATTCTCAAACTACAGTCCAGTTATTATCTGGCGCGAGGTAGATTGTTGGTCTTATAATCGATCATGATATTGTTTTCTAAAGCAACTCCACAAGTTATGTATCATCGCGAACAAAATATAAACACCCACTATCAATAAATCTCTTTAAAAGTAAACTAAATATGTTTAATATATATTCAATTTAGTACAGAAACATTTCAATCTTAGCAGAAATTGTTATAAATTGTTCAAATTATATATATTTTATTATACTAACTGTTATTTTAAAATAAAATCTTTGTTCACATATTCCCCTGCACCCAAATTATTTAGAGGGCGCGAGCTATTATTAAAAGCGAATCGATTTATATTCGTAAACATTTTTGACCGAGACTTGAACTATGACCAAGTCTTCATTAACGCAAAATCAAGAACTAATGACTGGGGGGGGGGCGGGTGGGGGGACTGAGTTAGGTGTTTTAGACCCTTCCGCTACCCCCCCCCTCCCCCCCCCCCGTGCACACTTTGCAAACTGCATCGCTCGCTCAGTTTTTCGCGGCATCTTTTGAAACTAAAATCCGGTTTCCGAAATTACGCACCATTTCAAAAGTGAAATCAGACTCAAAATTGCTCAACAACTTTAATTCGTGTACAAATCCAATGCAAATAGTGGTCTTGGCCAAAATTCATAAAGGTATCATTATTTTTCCTTTTACTGATTTAATTTCATCTTGTTTATCGTTAAGTTAAAGTCCCCGACAATTTCCATTGAAAAAAATATAAAAAGTCGAAAAACAAAGAAATACATAAGAAATTTAGAAAAAGAAAAGAGAAATGAATGCGATGATGAATCTTTTTAAATGTACACTTGATGAGATTCCTGTAAATAGTCTGTGAACTAAAAATTTGCATTTTAGGGGCATTATTTAGTTGACTAGCGCAAACGTTTGATTTTACGCATGAATAAATAGTTAGCAGTGGAAATTTTCGCACAATTTGATCTCATAGTTTTGTATATTATAATGCCATGGGTAGCGCGCAGCCCAATTTTCTTTTTAGGGTTATAAATTTAGTTATTTGAAAGTTATTTTATAATGGGTTTCCACACGGGATGATGAAAAGACTTCATGTATAGACTTGTATACGTGCATATCGACAGTCGCAAGAACGCAACGGTGGTCCGGGCTGAAACAATCTCAATCTGAATAAATAGAGTAAAATTTGCCGAGCAAAATGCTAAAAACTTCCATCAAAATCTGATCACAAATAAGAAGTTATTAAATTTATTAAAATTATTATAAAATTTTAGCAACATTTTGTGAAATCATGTTAATATAAACGTTGTCATAAATATTCATTATAGGTGGGCTGATGATGTCACATCCCCATTTTCCTTTTTCTTATGTTATTATATGAAATCATAATCGATTTGTAATGCGCTTAATCCACTCGGCAGAGTGCCCAGGGCGCAGTGAAAGAAAGAAAGAAAGAAAGAAGGAAAGAAAGAAAGAAAGAAAGAAAGAAAGAAAGAAAGAAAGAAAGAAAGAAAGAAAGAAAGAAAGAAAGAAAGAAAGAAAGAAAGAAAGAAAGAAAGAAAGAAAGAAAGAAAGAAAGAAAGAAAGAAAGAAAGAAAGAAAGAAAGAAAGAAAGAAAGAAAGAAAGAAAGAAAGAAAGAAAGAAAGAACGAAAGAAAGAAAGAAAGAAAGAAAGGAAAAGTACGAATATAATAGATTCAGGAACAATAAGGAGTAGGAATCATTGAATTGACGAGTCTTATCCCATTTGAATGTAGAATAATTTAACATCTAATCAGTCAATGTGGGGGGGGGGGACATTAAGCCCACAGGGTGTAAGTTCTTCACACTATGTGCGCCCTGGCTTACCGTTTGTGTCGGAAGAGCGAACGGAAAAGAGAGCAAAAATACACAGTCAGATTTCATCTCAACTCATGCGACACAGTTTAGTATGGAAGCAGAAGACCGTCAAAAACACGGATATACGTCGTGTCGTAATTCAGTTTACTACACGACCTTAATTATTTGATGTAGCGACACTAATTCATTTAACGTCATGACATTAAATGGTCAGTAATTCGGAATTGCGTCGTGTAGTAATTCGAATTACTACACGACGTAAATAATTACGTCGTGTGGTATTTCGAATTACTACACGACGTAATTATTTACGTCGTGTAGTAAATTGAATTACGACACGACGTATATCCGTGTTTTTGACGGTCTCCTGCTTCCATAGTTTAGCGGGACAGGTGGCTGTGACCCACAGATGTAATTGCCAGTGATCTCACCAATAATCCATGTTAGATGCAATGTCGATTTTGTTTTTAGGGGAAAATTATACTTATAGATAATAATAATAATAGCCAATTTTTATATAGCGCTTTTCCCAGAATGGCTCAAAGCGCGATACAGCTTATTATTACCCCGGTCATTGGATTCATTTCAATCCCGCACGAAAAGTGCAAAATTTCCACTCCCTGGGGAGCATTCCTTGCATTCATCGCAGCCTCATTATGGCGCTGGCAAATTCAAACATACAATATCTTTCGCATCCTACCGGGTACCCATTTAGCACCTGGGTCGAGAGTGGCAAAGTGTGGATTAACGCCTTGCCAAAGGACGCTAGACCGCGGTGGGATTCGAACACACGACCCTCTGTTTACAAGGCGAGAGTCAGAACCACTACACCACGGCTCTTCCAGATCAGTAAGTTTGTTTGTGCCTTGAAATGTACTCGATTTGTTTGAAGAACCACTTTCTTATGTCCGCCATTTATACATCATGTATCGCTTCTCAGGATATATCTCGCCCGGTGTCTCTTCCATCGCGTCGCATTTCGGCTTGCGCCATTGTCACGAATACAGGCTAATGCTTTAATGGCGCATATTACAAAGCTGGAGGTGGGATAGCTGAAATGTCCTGCAAACTTATAAACTCGTGAGTAGGCGTATGGTATATTTGGACGTAATTGGCTGATTGTATGGACTTTCAACATACTCGATGAAAATCCTTTCCAAAATTTGACTTGTTTGTATGGTTCAATACCACGAACCCTTGTGGGAAATTGCATTTATATAATAAAATAATATATATTTTATACAGTGACAAATACAAAAGTCATAGTTGTTATGATATTTTTTAATCAATGTAACAAAAATAATTAATAAAAAATAAAATATTTTTTAAAAAATTGCAGTCATCATAAAATGATACTATTAAAACAAATGACACGAAGCCAGAATAATAGAAGCGATAATTATATAACTAAAAAAATCTAATGATTCTCAGTTCCTGAGATTTACTCATTTTCATACTTATATTTACATTTTTAACATAATATCCGCCGCATAAATAAAATCACAATTATTCGAGTAAATTTGATTTGGGGGGAATGTATTATATCACACGACGTTAGGGGAGCTGCTCGTCTCTGACGTCATAAAAAAAAATCTTTTTTGTTCTTTGACAGATTTTCATCAAACATTTTTTCCCTCTCCCATTAAAACCTACTTCTTCGTCACGATAAGCTTCCCCATAATTTTTTTATTGCATTTTTTCCCCAGAATTTATATCCCTTATTCAATTATACTACAATATCTTGTCAGTCGCCTCATAAGCATTGTATATCACCATAGCGAGTAAAAAAAAAACGCTATTTCCGATCGGAAGAGTTTTTAAAAACATTTTCTAACTTTTCTCAGTCCTCCTCCCCCTACGCAGACGGAGGACTCGTAATGGTGGTGGGTCATACTACGGAGCTTGAAAAAACTCCTTGATCTCACGACGCTTAACTACAGTATCTATGGGGGAAATGATGAGCTATCTCGCACTCTTTGATCATGTTGATGCCTATTGGATTATTCGGTCTGTGAAGGGGAGAGGATATTTCGGTCTATTTCGGCCAAGTCGACTTACAAACACTCCGCAAACGCTGTTTGACGTCAAGGCGAATATGTTATTTAGACAAGTCGACATAATAATAATACTAATTATTATAATAATCCGCTTTTATATAGCGCTTAATACATCGGAACGACGTGTCTAAGCGCTTTACAGATATTATTATTACCCCGGTCATCGAATTCAACCAGTCATTACCACACAATAATTGTGTGCACATCCTCTCCTCCTTGTATCTCGCCATGTCGACATCATGCTATTTTGTCGGCAAGAAAACATATTACCTAAATTACTTTCCATTTTTTTGTTGTCGCTTACTCGCTCTATTTTGGCATTTTGTGGATTATGTATTTAAAGGAGAATGAAACCTTTGGAACAAGATAGCTTGTGTGAAAACATAAAAATCAAAGAAACAGAACAACGAAAGTTTGAGAAAAATCGGACAAATAATGAGAAAGTTATGAGCATTTGAATATTGCGATCACTAATGCCATGGAGATCCTCAAATTGGCAATGCGACAAAGATGTGTGATGTCACTTGCACTGAAGGGAGAGATCAGTGGTCACTTGTGAACAACTCTCCCCATTACTTTAGTATATATTTCACTTAAATTGCCTCTTTCATCACATCTATCAGTAGATCATGTGTTCTTTCTATAGGAGGGCATGTAATACATATTTTTTTTAATACATCATGGATAAAGAGTTTGTATCACCATAAAAAAAAAGCAAAAAGATACATTTTGAAGGTATTTTATAGTCCATCAAAGGGAAATTTGTTCACATGTGACATCACCACTGAACTAAAAATACGTGGAAGTCGTGTTCACCCAAGCAAAACAGCGCCGGCGAAATCTCTAGTTCAGTGGACATCACACATCCTTGTCGCATTGCCAATGGGAGAATCTCTATAGCATTAGTGATTGCAATATTCAAATGCTCATAACTTTCTCATTATTTTTTCCGATTTTTCTCAAACTTTCTTTGTTCTTATTCTTTGATTTTTCTGTTTCGACACAAGCCTACTTGTTCCAAAGGTTTCATTCCCCTTTAAGTTCGTTTTCCGTCCATCTCTTGTATATAGATTATGTTAACTACTATTGGAACTAAGTTTAGAGACTTGCCTTTTTTACAAGCTCTGCTTTTCTTGGCAAGTCCCTCCGTTCAGATAATTTATTTTCAATATTTGTTATGAAATATCATAGAACTGTATGTTTTATTTTGAGTATGTATTATTTGAACATGTATTTTAAACTGTTAATCAGATTATATCATTTTTTGAACGGAAATAAATGAATCTAAATCTAAATCTATAGAAGTTACCATTATGGTATCTTTGGGCACCATCTTATGGTATCTTCCCTGAATTTCTTGATTTTGACTGGGGGTTGATCAGCGTTACCATGGTAGTTTCCATCGGATGGCAAAGTTACCATAATAGTAACTTTTATGCAACAGTAAAAGGGAAATGGGGAGGCCAAAAGGTGGAGGTTAAAATGAGTGTAGTCCTTGAAAGAACTGTCAGTCAGAAAAAGTAAAAAAGCTGGAGTATTAGAATGGGTATTAGACCAACTGGTTATTAAACGAAATGGTCATAGACGAACTCAACTGGTGAATAGAAGAAGTGATTATTGGACGAAATGGTTCTTAGACGATATGTTGATGGACGGAATAGCTTTAGTCTAAATGAAGCTAGACCTACATGATGAGTGAACGAATCGACAATGTACTCCTGTCACATCTTAATTTTGAGCTGATATTAAGCTACAGATACCGATGTATCCTAGCTTTCCAAAGAAAGTGTTTTATTCATTTGACGTCATTGCAAGTTCCAGAGATGTAAAAATATATATATCTTAATAAATTATTAATTCTGCGGTTAGAATCAGCATTATCTTTGAAAAAAATTAGTTTATTTTATATATGTTATGAATATATTTTTTTTTTTAATTATTTAAATTAGAGAATTAAAATGCAGTTTTTGATGCAATTGTTTGTGTAATTTTCTTTTGAAGAAATGAAAAAAAATATATTTGAATTGCAATCAGTCTTAATCGATTACAATGGTATTTCCCTTTCCTCTCTTCTCCGATTTTTGAATACTTTAGTTATTGTAATCAACTATATGGAAGAAGATCCATAATTGCGAATAGCTCTCTCATATATATAAATTCAGGGGGGGGGGTTAAGGAACATGATGTATAAAAACAAATTGTGGGAAGGAGGTTTGAAATGATGTGTCTGATGATATATCCCCAGCACAAACAAACTTGCTGTCAATTTATCGAGAAAATTTGAATTTTGGGGAATTATCACGTAATATAAAGTGGAATGCTCGTCGGCAACGTCACAGAACAAAAATCTATTTTCTTTTGTTCTTTGACAGATATTGATCATACCTTCAGCAATATTTTTATATTTTACTTTTTAAAACCACTTTTCATTAGGGTGAATTTCCTCTTATTTTTTTCTGCATTTCTTTTCTAGGATCTATATCCCTTATTCGATTATACTTCGTATATAGTATCAACTGGCAAAAATAAGATAAGGTATGTAATGGCAACATGTATAGTTTTAGTGTATGGTTAGGATAAAATATAATGTCATGTCATGTTATATGTGAAGCATTACACAATAACTTATAATTATATGTTTTCAGGTTATTTTAATGTATTTATATCTGAGACAAATTGAGAGAGAACGATCGCGAGCAAACACTATCGATCATGATTGAACCCTTACGATAGTCTCGTTATGAAATTATGTTATATTTTGAAGATCCTCTTTTCTCTTAAACGCTGTCTCATTTTCAGTATTTATATCTCTTTAAATTTAAAGCAAATTGCAATTAAATATAATATTTACTATAGATACAGATACTTCTTGTATGTATAAAAATTTACTGTAAATATGAAAATTTACTGTCAAATATAGATATTTACTGTAAAGATATTGTTTTTACATGCATTTTGTTCAAACTACAGTAAATAAATTAAAATATATTTATGAATTTTTGTTAAAGGTCTGTCTGAATTCATAAGTGATTGCTAGGTCGATGACCGAACTTTGTTCTTAGAAGCCAGAATTCTTTAGCGTCCATGGCCAAAGTTACTCTACAGTTAGAATGAGTTTCCACTTTGACGATACGGAATTACCAGATTTCTGGATAATTCACATTATTTTCAGATAATTTTCGGGTAATGAAAAAGATCCAGGTAATTCTGGGTAATCCGAAAATTACAATTAAACAACAATTAGGCTAAACGTTGCAACTTTTAATATTCATATTTTGTTCCTATTTTTAAAGAGGACGTGAACAAAAAAAAGTTACATTCCTTGATTTTGTTTAGTTCTGACTCCGCCCCTTTCGCAAACGCTTCGGTCTTCAATATTCCTTCTGGCCAAATGAAAAGGAGTTATCTAATCGTACCTTGACGGCGGTACGATGACCTACGATCAGATAATTCGTGTTTCTGATTTCGAAACGGAAAAAGGAAAGGAGAAGGAGCGCTCAATTGTCTGTTTCGCGAAGGCAAAACTGAAAACGGAAACAAGAGTTTCGATTCAATGTCCTGTGTCGTGATCGCGAAACAGAAAAATGAAACGAAAATAAAAATTAAATTTGTGTTTTTTCAAAGGAAAAACTAAAAATCAAAATATGTAAAAACGGTAATACGGAAAAAATGTACCGTTTTTCTGTTTTAAATCTCGAAAATAGAATCAATTTTCACTCACTTCTGTTTTTCCGCTTCGAGACAGTGCTTCCACTTTTCAAAACGGAACTTCCTGGAATTCACTCTGAAAGTTCTTGGAATTTTACAAAATATCCTGGAATTTTCTGAACGGATCTCCAGTCTTCCATAAGTTATCATTCTCTTCTATACACACAAAAAATGAAATATATAGGGCCCAGTGCCGTAATTGAGCCAAAAATTTTGAGGGGGCGTATTGGCGAAACATGACATAACGGGCAAAGTTTATAAAGAGTTGCGAGCGAGCGAAGCGAGCGAGCAAAAAAAATTTCATTTTAATAATAAAGATCCAATTTTATCAGTTTATGATAGATTTTGACAAAATATTCAGATAATATAATATAATTCTCGAAAATGATATACTTCCTGGAATTTCTCACTTCCTGGAAAACTTCCTGGAATAAAAATGGAAAATAGCAAAACTTCCTGGAATTTCCTGGATTCCCGGAAGAGTGGATGTACTGTTCGAGATTAGAATCAAAGCAGTACCTTGATTCTTTGGTTTGATCACTTTGTTTTTAGAATGTTTGGTGTGAATCAATGGACTTTCAACCATGATGGTGTGGAGCCCATGCCAAAATTTGGATAATATAGAAATAACATATTCTCAATTTGTCAAGAATTAATAGATTGGTCTTTATAGATTATTGTATATTTAAAACAGTGTGTGTTGCAAATTCATTTGAATTATGATGATTATGTCAAGGGAGTTAAAAAATTATGATTAAGGCATAACAGTTTAAAAGTAATAAAATTTTATTTTTATACTATGATAGAAATTGCTAAAAACATTCTTCAGAACTTGATTCCTTTTATTTGAACGACTAATAGTTTGAATCGATTGTTAAAAAGTCGATTTTAGGAGAGAGCTTTCTTCCCCGATATTGAAAGTCCTAAAATTCGGGGACATCCCGATAGACCGCGGGTCCGATAGACCGCGGGTCCGTTAGACCGCGGGTCCGATAGACCGCGGGTCCGATAGTCCGCGGGTCCGATAGACCGCGGGTCCGATAGTCCGCAGTGTGTGTAAAATTACGATCAGATATATCAAATGTCATCGAGAGGTCCAAAGGTCAAATGATACGAAGCCATGGGGTTCTATCAGGTGCGGATCCATGGGGGGCCGAGGGGGAACTGCCTCACCCCCCCCCCCCCCTCACCCCCAGCTCATAAAAGAGGGGGGAAGAGGGGAAAAGGGAGAGAATAAAAAAAGAGGAAGATGGGAAAAGAAGAGAATAGAAAAGAGAGTAAGAAGGAGAAAGGAAGAGAAGAAAAAAAGATAAGAAAAAGGGGAAAGGAAAGACAAAGAAAAAAATGGAGAAGAAAAGGGGAAAGAAGAGTAAAAAAAAGAGGAGGGAAAAGGAAAAGAAGAAAAGAAAGGAGAAAGGAAAAGGAGGAAAAAGAAAAAAAAAGAGGAAGGAAGAGAAGAATATTTAAATAGAGAGGAAGATGGGAAGAAAGATAAGAAAAAAGAGAGAGAGAGGAAGAGGGGAAAAGTAGAGAAGAAAGAGAGAGAGAGGGAGGAAGGGGAGGGAGAGAAGAAAAAAAAGATTAAAAGAGAAAAAAGAGGGAAAGGAAAGAAAAAGAAAAAGGGAGAAGTAAAGGGGGAAAGAGAAAAAAGTGGAAGAGGGAAAAGAAAGAAAAGAACAGAATAAGGAAAAGGGGGAAAAGAAGAAGAAAAAAAGAGGAAGAGAATAATATTTAAAGAGAGAGGAAGATGGGAAGAAAGATAAGAAGAGAGAGAGAGAGAAGAAGAGAGGAAAAGAGAAGAAAAAAGAGAGAGTAAGGGGGAAGAGAGGAAAAACGAGAAAAGAGAGAGAGAGGAAAAGAGGGAAAGAAAAGACAGAAAAAGAGAAGAAAAGGGGGAAAGAAAAGATGGGGGGAAAGAGAAGAAAAGGGGGAAAAGAAGAGGGGGAAAGAAAGAGAAAGGAAGGAAGGGGAATGAGGATAAGAGAAAGAAAAAAGAAAGAAAAGGAGATGGGAAACGGAAGAGGGAGATGTTGACCTGGACGTCGATTTGATGGCGCCAAAATGACGTTCAAACTATGGGGCGCTGAATTGATGTTCGATCTAGCGGGGCACCAAATTGATGTTCGAACTTGAGGAGCGCTAATTTGAATTTTGACCATAATGCGTCAAATACATGTTTCAGAGAGGGGGAGGGAGGACAAAGTTATATTTCACATGGGGGCGCCAAGTTTATGTTCAACCGAGGGCGCCAAATTGACCTTGAACTTTAATAGGGGGCTTCATGCAAATTCATTTTCGACCGGGGGTGCAACATTGCTCGTATTGCCTGTTTATAGTGAAATATATGTCCTGCCCAAAAAACTTAAATTAATGCGGCTGAATTAAAATATCCCGTTTTTACGATAACAGAAAAAACAATGTTTTCGAGTTTTAAGTCTGTTTAGCGAGAAAGATACACTGTTCAGGGTCACAAAAAAGGGTTATTATCAAATTCAGCTCGCGCTACGCGCTCGTAATATTTGATTAACGAGGTATTCATCCTCTGCTTCAATCCCACATGTAAGTATTAGTGTTTTTCAAGTCAACATACATAGGCCGATCTAGGGGGCAAAGATTTTGCCCCCCCCCCCCATGGTGGCGCAAAAAAGGGGTAAGAAACAGAAAAAAGGAAGAGAAAAAGGACAAGCAATTAGAATAGGAATTATACCTTAGTCCTTCTTAAGTCAGTATATAAAAAATTGAGCTTGCGCTTCGCGCTGGCATCAATACATTGTTTAGTTATATACGCATCCCGACCTTACAGTTTTTTATGCGAACGAGAAGCACAAGCTGAA
Source organism: Lytechinus pictus (assembly GCF_037042905.1). Classification (NCBI taxonomy): domain Eukaryota; kingdom Metazoa; phylum Echinodermata; class Echinoidea; order Temnopleuroida; family Toxopneustidae; genus Lytechinus; species Lytechinus pictus. The sequence goes on along the minus strand of NC_087250.1, from coordinate 17,729,395 downwards.
AATATTTGATATTCTAACCTGACAACTGAAAATGTATTTTTCATTTCATCATTATAAAAGTTTTCAGCTAGCGCTTCGCGGTCGCATTCATTTCTTAATAGATATGCATCGTGTTCATCATAACAACTACTAACATTGGCAGATTGAGGCGGCCCGAGGGCAACCTCCCCCCTATTGACAGAGCAAATAAATTGTGAAAAACGGGGAAAGAAAAAAGGGGGAAAGAAAGGAGAAAAAAAGAAGACAAAACATAAAAGGAGGAAGACGAGTGAATAAAATAAGGTCAGGAGAAGACTTGGAAAACAATTTTTAAAAATATTTAATGTCACTATATTAAAGTTTCGCTCGCGCATCGCGCTCGCATTGCCTGTTCAATGAGATACATATTTTGCTCAATAGGCTGATATGTAGTTTGAAATATCAAGTTTTTATATCAATATACAAAAAAAAAATCAGCTCGGACATTGACCTTTCATTATTTTGTTTTATTTACCAATTTATGTTTTTAAGTGCTCTGGAAAATGTCCGTTTTATGGTTTGAATCAACATTTGCAACATTTTGTGCGCTCGCACTATTTGCCAAGTAGGCCTACCTATTGTCTTTTTATATTTCATATAAGATTATCTAAATATACCTTTTCAGGTGTCTCGATTGTAAAAAAAATAATAAAGGCCTATGAACCAGCGCTGCGCGCTCGCATTTTGATTGGTGAGTTATGTATACCTATATATTAATTCTATAACAAACTACTTAAATCCCCCCATTAAGAAATTCCGGATCGCAATTTGCGCTCGCATTATTTGCTAAAAATATATCAACCAATGAATCCTATTTATGATTACAAAAATACTTAAAATATCAAGTTTTCTGGCTTCATGCACTGTCAACAAATTTCACACACTCATTAGGCTTAACAGATTAATAAATATGAAATAAGATTTGTATGAATTCATAATAACTAAATTGTCCCTTTTTCAGAAATAAATATCAACAAGTTTTAGGAAAAAAAATAGAAGATAGTCATCATTCTTATATGATGACAAAATGTCCTTAGGCCTAAAATGTCTCGATCCTAGGTCAAATAAATAATAAAATATCAGCTCCCGCTTCGCGCTCGCATTATTTATATAGTGCTATCAAATTTCCCTATATACACAGTGCTGTAAACAGTGCTTAAATTGACCCTTTTCATATCGGAATTTCAAATATTATTTCCAGCTCGGGCTCTGCGCTCGCATTATTGATTTTTATGATGAAAAATGAAATGTATTCAGATTGCTAGGATTCTGTCTAACTCTAAAACACGTGCACGCATGTTTTTTGAGATACAAAGCTTGATCTTATTCAAAACGTGCTAAAATTATCCAGTTTCAAATCAGAATATCCAAAATTTTCTGCTCGCGCTTTGCGCTCGCATTATTATTGTAGGGAGATACCAAAAATTACCCATCCTTTTTCATGATTGACAAACATGAATCGAATGTCCCATTGGGGGATTTGAAATCTCATCTTTTTAGGTTCGAATATCAAAAATGTTCAGCTCGCGCTTTGCGCTCGCATTATTATTGTAGGGAGATACCAAAAATTACCCATCCTTTTTCATGATTGACAAACATGAATCGAATGTCCCATTGGGGGATTTGAAATCTCATCTTTTTAGGTTCGAATATCAAAAATTTTCAGCTCGCGCTTCGCGCTCGCATTATTTAACCGTTGAAATGTGTATCGTCTTAATGGCTAACTGCAAAACATCTTTAACTGGTCCCTTTTCGACCAGGCCAGAACGAATATTTAACATTTCTGCTCGCGCTTCGCGCTCGTGGTAATTATCTAGTTACATACGCGTCCTGTTCAGGTTCACAAACATTGCCCAAAATGTTCAATTTTCAGGACAAAATACATGAAATTTCATTTTTAGATTACATAGGGCTTAAGAGATTATTACACATTTATGTTGCTTATAAAGTAAAGCTAGGAAATGACTGTTAAAAAAAATAGAGAGAATCAAGACTAAGAAAAAATAGAGAGAAAAGGAAAGGGATTAGGATGAAATATAATATATTTTTTTTCCAAATATTATGTCAAAATCTATCACAACCTTGTATTTTTGTAATAAAAATGTCAGCATATTTGCTTGCTCGCTTCGCTCACTGGCAACTTCTTATTAATTTTATGCGATACACCATATCGAGCCCCCTCGAAATTGTTGGCTCATTACGGCACTGGGACAACCCCTTCAAAGAAAAAAAAAATCAACTTTGAGCGGCCGATCGGGAAAAATATGGGTGAAAAAATGGCCCCTCACCCTAATGGCGGAAGCTGGGTCCGCCCCTGACTTAGGCTTTCAGGATATAATACATGAAAAATCTATTTTAAAAAAGATCGCGCTTCGCGTTCTCGTTATTTATTTAGGCCTTGTGAGATACCTCAATTTGTTTTTAAGAATGAAATTTCAGATTTTCTTTGAGGTCTACCCCCCCCCCATTTCATTTTTTTTTTAACTCGGTGCCCTCGCCACCCCCCCCCCCCCCCCGTGCACACATGCTGAATAAATACGCCACTGATGAGGATAATTAGTCGATTGCTTCGAGATTGCATTATTCCCAAGAGGTTATCATTAATATTATTGAAGGGTATTCTAACACAACAGTACAGAAACTACAGCTCCCGTTCACACAATATTCTAGTAGGGCCTACTCTGGTTAGAAGTTAAACCAAATTGAACCCCCCCCCCCCAAAAAAAAAAAAAAAATCCATTTAAGGCACTTAATTTAGCCTTCCCGGGAGGGAGTGGGCGCTTTTTTTCTTCGAAAAGTACACATATGGGCGCCAAAAATCAGGTCAAATTTGCCCCCCCCCCCCTCCCCACGAAATCCTGGATCCACGCCTGGGTTCTATAACAATAACCAAATTAGGGCAATCATCCCATGACCACTACTTCAAGGAAAATATGATCCCCATATTTTTACCGCCGGGGACTGATACCCCCCCCCCCCCCGGAAATTTACCCTCCAGACAATTACCCCGGATAATTATCCCTAGTACGGAGCCTTGGAAATGCCATCTTGCCATGTCTTAATTAATCATCGGCGGCGGAAGGCAAAAAAAAATTAGGGGGGTCCACCTGAAATTTTGGGATGGACACAGGTAAAAAATTTGACAAGCAAGTCAACCAAAATTTATAGGAAGGACCACCAAAATTTTTTGACAAGAAAAAAAAGGTTATCAACCAAAATTAGGGGGGGGGACAAAAAGATTTTAGGGGGGGTCCACCTCAATTTAGGGGGGGGAACGTAGAAAACAAATTGACAAGCAAAAAAAAAGGTTCTCAACTAAAAATCTAGGGGGGACCGTCCCCCACCTCCAATTTAGGGGGGAAAGGTCCCCCCCCCCCCCGCTTCCGCCGCCTAAGTAATTAATACGCTTATTATTTCGACATACCGATATATTCTATCTTGTCAAGTCGATATGTCCACATGGCGAGATATGAAGTGTACAAGTCCCGGCGAGAATCCCGATATATCGCTATGTTGACATGTAACTTATTTAAGTCGACTTGGCAAGATAAAATATCTCGCCATGCGGACCTAATAAGCTTATTTAGTCGACATGGCAAGATAAATTATCTCGCCATGTCGTCAAGTCGATGGCATTTTAGAGGCTCCGTATGGCGTCTAGAGGGTAAATTTCCGGGGGGGGGGGGGTAACAGTCCCTGACGATAAAAATATGGGGATAATATTTTCCTTGAAGTAGATGTCAGGGGGCGATTGTCCTTTGGGTCATCGTTATAGAACCCCATGGACTCGTATCATTGGCCTTTTGACCTCTTGATGGCATTGGATCTCACTATATCCTGACCATAATTTTACACACACCGCGGACTATCGGACCCGAGGACTATCGGACCCGCGGTCTATCGGACCGCGGTCTATCGGACCCGCGGACTATCGGACCCGCGGTCTATCGGACCCGCGGACTATCGGACCCGCGGTCTATCGGACCCGCGGACTATCGGACCCGCGGTCTATCGGACCCGCGGTCTATCGGGCTGTAACCATAGAGATGTATACTAGTAACGCTAGAGGGCGTACTTCGTCAAATCGCTGTGATTACGTGGAGACCGTCCGCCATTGCTCGATAGGTATTCGCAGCCTGCCATGAGCGTACAGTACCTATGGGGCATGTACACGGATGAGCACAGAACATGACAAATTGATGATATATGAGCACGAAAGCATATGGAAAAGCAAAATTGTAAATATTGCACTGGATTAAAGTTCAAATACAACAAAAATCTAGCAAAACTGAGGTCAAAAGGCCTATATAGGCCTATCTATAGCGCATAATATATAGGCCGATACAGCTATAATACAGGCAAACGATTTAAAGTCCCAATTGTTTTTGCTTAGGTAAAATTTCGATACATTAATATGACTTCTATTTTCTAATGATTTGGAAGAGATGAATATCAAAAATAACATTTAGGCCTAGGTCCTGATAAATAAATTTAATGTGTTTTAATATGATTTGATGTACATTAACCTAAGAAAATTCATAGGCCATATCACAGTGTCTGATGCATCTGAGACGCTGTATCGAAAAAAAAAACCACGATTGTATTTTTATAGTTCATAGTTTCCTAATTACTATTATGCTGATTGCTGATAATTTATTTCTTCACCTTAGATAATTGTTATAATTCATTTTCCATATATATCTACACAATAGGGCCTATAATAACTCGATCCCTTTTCCCCATGTCTTACACGCTGATGTAAACCAACATCACAAAAACTCGCGAATCATAAAATGACTTTTTATTGATATTTGGAAATGATTTACGCATTGATTCAGTTAAAAATTGATGATTTAGATTTCCTTTGCTGGCAACCATCCCATCATATTTATAAATATGTATATAAAAGTATACTTTCTTACAAGTTTGCGATCAATGTATAGAAAAGTTTGTTGACAGCAAAATTTGCATATCAAATGCGCGCATGCAGTCGTACAATTTTGCAATGTACAGGAGGCCTAATGGGGGGTTGGATGTTTATGTACAGTGTTATTGCCTTGCAAACATTTTAAAATTTCGGAGAGTAAACAAATCACAATGCGCAAAACAATTTTACTTTGATTTTCTGGAAAGTATAGACTTGATTCTCCCCGGCTGAAAATATGCTGATCGGCAAACTGGCTGAAATATTTTGTTTATCGCCGTTGTTTCTGATCCTATAATGATTGGACCAATATCATGTGAACAAATCAAGGATAGAATAATAAGGAGAGGAAGAAGGGGGAGAAGGAGAGAAGAAAAGGGGCGGGATTATGATATATAATTTGTATTATACTATAAAGAATATTATTACTACTGCAAGAGTGTATAAAACTAATATCATGAAAGACATCAATGCAAACTTATCATAATTATGAAAACGGTTGCAAAATTGTGAGTACTAAAACCAAACATATTATGAAACAATAATATTGCAAAAGTGACAATACTTGGAATAAGATATTAAAAATCCTAATTTAATCTCAAATTTGATACCTGCCTTGAAATTGTGTTAATTAACTGTGTCTGTGTCGCTTGAATAAATGAATTTTATGGCAAATATTTGTAAGCACTGGCACCGGCCTAACATATAAACAGATAAACACGCGTTTTGAATATCCAGTTTTGTTTTTCATTTTAAAAGTATAACTGAATTTGATTTTCTAGTTTTCTTCCTTTAATGTCATTTGCTGGCCTATGGACCTGAGTTTGGTTATTCGATCAGTTTTTTTTAAATAAGATTTCCATGGATGAACAAAATTATTATATTATGTTAATTACGGCGTCGCGGAATGATTTTGAAAGTGATGGGGTGCATAAAATCACAATCATTTATTATGTGAAATGTTCATTTTCATTTCAGGGAGGGGTCCGGTCGCGCCCCCTGTATTTTATTTTGATCAGTATGTTAAAGCGAATTTGCTTAGGTGTGTTTGTTATTTTAATTGCACACACGGCCCCTAAAAAGCGAATTAAAACAAATCTAACTTAAAGAGAAGGGAATTAAAACTGTCATTTTTGAAAAGTTTGAACAAATTAGGCTATATTCTCGACATTTTAAATCAATATTTTATTTTCGGGCCATATAGGCCTGCAGATTTTGGGGAATTTATTATGTTCCTATAAGAACAAAATCAGCACGTTCACCAAATAACACAAATTTCAACATTGATGGTGTAACGGGAGGCTCACCAAGAACAATAATGAGATGCCCTTTAATAGCGCATGTAGATCAAAACACTAACTTATACAGAATTATTGTACAACTTAATATATAAAAATGATAGGCCTATATTTCATACAAATTAAAGCAAGTTACATATCATGTAGGCCTATATAGAAATTACAAAATTATATCCAACATAAACATAGAATCAAAGGACGTAAATGTGCATGGGAAGGATGGAAGGAGGACGATGCAGTTAAAGGTAGGGAAATCCAGAGAAGGGCTAATTCACTGCAGTCTTTTGAATTAATTGTCAATCTTTCTATTAATGTCCGCTGTATGTTTTTATTTTTATATGATTGTTTATATGATAGTATCTCAACATTGTTATCTATTACAGGCCTATATAAACGGACAGGTAAATGCAAATTATTTAGAATTTCATCCCGAGAAATCAGGTTTTTAAAATGCCAAATTAATAGCATAATCCCCATGTAATCACTCTAATAGTGTATTGAGATGCAATTTGTCATTCATATTTTCGATTTTTATGAGGTTGTGTTTTTTTCTTCAAGAAAAAGGCCGGAGACGGCACCCCGGGGACGGCACCCCTTTTCACAGCGTTACAACGCACGAGCTATGGGTACATCCGGGTACTTTTGCGAATCTATACCTATCGAGCAATGGCCGCCACGCTCCACACAATCACAGACGTTAAGTACGCGCGCCTATGGCGACTCCGCACTCTAGCGTAGTTAGTATACATCTCTATGGCTGTAACCTAAAATTCAGGAAGAAAAACTGGTCATTTCTCGCTGTCGCTAACTATGAGACGCCGAATGTACCAATATTATATAGAACAATTATTTGTTATATAATCATTATTTATTAAATAATAACTATTATTTATATATAATTTACATTTTATTTGTAAATAACTACTATTATATAAAATATCATTTCTAATTATTTATATATAATTCCAAGTAATACTTCATTATTTGTAAATAATAATAGTTCGACATTCCATTATTTATAAATAATGATTATTTGTTTTTCATTATTTATAAATAATGATTATTTGTTTTTCATTATATATAAATAATGATTATTTGTTTTTCATTATTTACAAATAATGATTATTTGTTTTTCATTATTTATAAATAATGATTATTTGTTTTTCATTATTTATAAATAATGATTATTTGTTTTTCATTATTTACAAATAATGATTATTTGTTTTTCATTATTTATAAATAATGATTATTTGTCTTTCATTATTTATAAATAATGATAATTGGTTTTTCATTATTTATAAATAATGATTATTTGTTTTTCATTATTTACAAATAATGATTATTTGTTTTTCATTATTTATAAATAATGATTATTTGTTTTTCATTATTTATAAATAATTTGTTGAGTTTTCCATTATTTATAAATAATGATTATTTGTTAAATAATGAAAACGTCTACTTCATTATTTATAAATAATTTTTTCGAGTGCACCATTATTCTCATTATTTATAAATAATCATTATTTAATGTTCGAGTTTTCCATTATTTATAAATAAAGATTATTTGTTAAATAATGAAATATCTACTTCATTATTTATAAATAATAATTTTGTTTCAATATCCCATTAATCATTATTTATAAACAATTTTTACAGTTTGCCATTATATACAAATAATCATTATTTATATACAAATAACCATTATTTATTAAATAATGCCATTATTTATTAAATAATGCCATTATTTATTAAATAATGCCATTATTTATTAAATAATGGAAAACTCGCTATAACATGCAAATGTGGGACCGCCCATGATATGAATATTCATGATGCGATTTCCTTTTTCGTGATTTTTCTTCACAAATTTTTGTCCATTTCCTCTTCATAATGACATTTCTTGAAGCAATTTTCTAGGGATATGGTCTGATTGTAATATTCTTCATTTTCTATATAACTTCGTCTTCGTAGAAATATCAAAAAGTGTAATTTTATACGATTTTTCCTACAGTTCACAATCCCCATAGGCGCGCGTGTACGGTAGGGACAACCGGTGAATCGACGGAGTGCTCTTCATCGAAATACTACGTTGGTTGGTCCCCGGAAGTGGCGGGCGGAATTTAGCCCGAATCCTCGATGGAAGTCGATCAAGTGCATATGAGCTGAGAGAGTGAAATATCAGTGTACTTGTACAGGCCCTTCTACTTTTTATAAATATTTCTTGTTGCTTTTTTTGTTAAGTTAATTTTTCCTGGTGTAGAGATAAGTTTCAGTTCTAATAATGCACTTCAAATACATTTTGGAGTGTCTGTTTGAGGCGTTTGGGGCGATTTCACCCTGGCCCCAAAATGCTCGCAACGACAATACGGGGGCATGATATGATGACCCCTAAATTTTTAAAAACTTATTTTTCTATTGAAAATTATCACAAAATTCACCAAAAGTGTGCACGAAAGCCTTCGTATTTCACTTTTAAAACTCCAAAAAGTGCCCAAATGACAAGCTTGGTCGCTTCGCTGTGTCGCTTTCAACTTGAGAAAGTTTACGCGTCTGCTTCCCCCCCCTCCTCCGAAAGAAATTATGTATACGGCCATGCTCTAAAGAGCCTGGCACATTGATTTATGTTTACTTCATTTTCATTATTTTTATCTCATTATCATCATGGCCTTACACAGAATTTTTACCGGGGGGGGGGGGAGCAGCTAGGACGCGCGTAAAGTTTCTCAAAAAAATCTTGAAAGCGAGACAGCGACGCGACCAAGCTCAAATGACAAGCTTGGTCGCTTCGCTTTTTCAAGATTTTTATGAGAAAGTTTACGCGCGTCCTGCTCCCCCCACCCCCCCCCCCGGAAAAAATTATGCGTAAGGCCATGATGATAATGAGATAAAAATAATGAAAATGAAGTATACATAAATCAATGTGCCAGGCTCTTTAGAGCATGGCCGTATACATAATTTCTTTCGGAGGAGGGGGGGGGGGGGAAGCAGACGCGTAAACTTTCTCAAGTTGAAAACGACACAGCGAAGCGACCAAGCTTGTCATTTGGGCACTTTTTGGAGTTTTAAAAGTGAAATACGAAGGCTTTCGTGCACACTTTTGGTGAATTTTGTGATAATTTTCAATAGAAAAATAAGTTTTTAAAAATTTAGGGGTCATCATGCCCCCGTATTGTCGTTGCGAGCATTTTGGGGCCAGGGTGAAATCGCCCCAAACGCCTCAAACAGACACTCCAAAATGTATTTGAAGTGCATTATTAGAACTGAAACTTATCTCTACACCAGGAAAAATTAACTTAACAAAAAAAGCAACAAGAAATATTTATAAAAAGTAGAAGGGCCTGTACAAGTACACTGATATTTCACTCTCTCAGCTCATATGCACTTGATCGACTTCCATCTAAGATTCGGGCTAAATTCCGCCCGCCACTTCCGGGGACCAACCAACGTAGTATTTCGATGAAGAGCACTCCGTCGATTCACCGGTTGTCCCTACCGTACACGCGCGCCTATGGGGATTGTGAACTGTAGGAAAAATCGTATAAAATTACACTTTTTGATATTTCTACGAAGACGAAGTTATATAGAAAATGAAGAATATTACAATCAGACCATATCCCTAGAAAATTGCTTCAAGAAATGTCATTATGAAGAGGAAATGGACAAAAATTTGTGAAGAAAAATCACGAAAAAGGAAATCGCATCATGAATATTCATATCATGGGCGGTCCCACATTTGCATGTTATAGCGAGTTTTCCATTATTTAATAAATAATGGCATTATTTAATAAATAATGACATTATTTAATAAATAATGGCATTATTTAATAAATAATGGTTATTTGTATATAAATAATGATTATTTGTATATAATGGCAAACTGTAAAAATTGTTTATAAATAATGATTAATGGGATATTGAAACAAAATTATTATTTATAAATAATGAAGTAGATATTTCATTATTTAACAAATAATCTTTATTTATAAATAATGGAAAACTCGAACATTAAATAATGATTATTTATAAATAATGAGAATAATGGTGCACTCGAAAAAATTATTTATAAATAATGAAGTAGACGTTTTCATTATTTAACAAATAATCATTATTTATAAATAATGGAAAACTCAACAAATTATTTATAAATAATGAAAAACAAATAATCATTATTTATAAATAATGAAAAACAAATAATCATTATTTGTAAATAATGAAAAACAAATAATCATTATTTATAAATAATGAAAAACCAATTATCATTATTTATAAATAATGAAAAACAAATAATCATTATTTATAAATAATGAAAAACAAATAATCATTATTTGTAAATAATGAAAAACAAATAATCATTATTTATAAATAATGAAAAACAAATAATCATTATTTATAAATAATGAAAAACAAATAATCATTATTTGTAAATAATGAAAAACCAATTATCATTATTTATAAATAATGAAAAACAAATAATCATTATTTATAAATAATGAAAAACAAATAATCATTATTTATAAATAATGGAATGTCGAACTATTATTATTTACAAATAATGAAGTATTACTTGGAATTATATATAAATAATTAGAAATGATATTTTATATAATAGTAGTTATTTACAAATAAAATGTAAATTATATATAAATAATAGTTATTATTTAATAAATAATGATTATATAACAAATAATTGTTCTATATAATATTGGTACATTCGGCGCCTCATAGCTAACAAGTGATTTAGCGCACGCTGCACGGCATACAATGTCGCCATTCACTTTGCGCACGCGCAGTGGACTAAACATTCTACTTCTTGTTCTGTATATGTGACATTCGTGAATAAAAATTGCAAAGTTTGCACCGAACATCGCAAATTTCACGATTAAAATTGTCAAGGTTATAACGAAAATCGTGAGATTTACTACTGATGTCGTATGTGATCAACCGTATACTTCAGACCATACATGATTCTTGATCAGTAGCGGATACCTTTTGAGAGCTACAATCAAAATTTGTACACAAATTTTACACAAGTGTGCCCCCCCCCCCCCTCCCCTTTGAAACCGAGGACCTTCTCACATTTCCGCAGACGATCGGGAAAACGTGCCTCCCTCTATTCTAGATATCGCAAAAATATAATGTTCTTTGTACATTTCGCTAAATTTACCGATTTTCCAGTTACCATAATATGAAGGGATTTTGAAGGGAAATCCAATCTGGGTCACATAATGATAATAATAATAACTTATTCATCCATCCCTCCCTCAACACTTCATGCATCCGTCAATCCATCGATTCATTCATCAAAACATCAATTCATTAATCCATCCACCAACCCATCCATTCTCCAAGACATCCATCCTTCCCTTAACACTTTATCCATCCATGCACCACTCCTTCCACACGTCCATTATTCCATACATCCATCCATTTATTCATCAATCCATCCATCCCTCAACACTTCATCCATCTACCAATTCATCGATTCATTCATCAATACATCAATTCATTCATCCATCCACCAACCCATCCATTCTCCAAGACATCCATCCTTCCCTCAACACTTCATGCATCCACCAATCCATCTATTCATTCATCAATACATCAATTCATTCATCCATCCATCCATCCACCACTCCCTCCACACGTTCATTACTCCATACATCCATTTATTCATCCATCCATCCCTCAACACTTCATCAATCCACCAATTCATCTATTCATTCATCAATTCATCCATCCATCGCTCCATCCACACGTTCATTAGTGCATACATCCATTCATTTATCCATCTCTCAATTAACATTTCATCCATCCATCGATCTATTCAGCCATTCATCACTAATACATCCATCCATCCGTCTATCCCTCCATCCATCAAAACATCCCTCCTTTCTCCATCAATACAATCATCAACAACATAGTAATTGCACAAGCTCAAACAATGTTATTTTATGATTATTTTATTAGGTATAATAAGTGTAACTATTTACATCTATGTATCCTAAACAAAACACGCAATATCGCAGCTAGAAATTAAAGACCCCTGCCCCCGGGGAAAAAAATGTAACGGTAGAAAAAAGAAACGAATCAAGAAAAAATGTCGATATAGCGCAATTAGCCATATTTTCGCTATAATTATTCAGGGTTTATATATCTACAGAAAATAGTAAACTAAGCCTTTGGTTTATGTATTGGAGTCATTTCCCGCTTGCCATAGCCTACATGAATATTTTAAAATCAATTGTGATAATAATGTGTAATGTAGCACTTAATACAAATGTTTCTAAGCGCTAGATACTATTACCCCGGCTTTAGCACGGCTATCCTAATCAGGCGCATTGAGCATTCAAGGAATTTCTTCCTACCGGGTACCCATTTACTACACCTGAATGGAGAGTGGCAAATGTAGATAAACGCCTTGCCAAACGACGTAGGTGCTGCGGTTGGATTTGAACCCCAAACCTTGCGATTCAAAGTCCAGAGGCAAATCCAGCGAGCCACAATCCTTAAAAACCTTCCATTCAAATCGCTTTCAATGATCATCCATGAAATTCCACCATTGAATATATGAGTGAAGGAATAGATTAAGAACCAATTTCTATATGCAAACCAACCGTCTATTTGAACACTCAAAGCCACGGACGCATGAAATTCATTTATTTCCCAAAAAACAGAATTTGAAGGCATGCGCGTCCAAACAAAATAACATTAACAGAGTAGCACCTACTTTGAATTTTTTTTTTTTTAATGTGTCATTATTTTGATGTTAGAAAAACCTCCATCATTGTATGTTACATTGAAATCTTTATTTGTGCGCAAGAACAAACCATTACTACAAAGTACACTTAGAGAATACAATACACAGTCTTCAAAATGGCGGATATTGAAGTTTATGTTGGATGGATGGATGTTTAAATAGGGCTCCTCCGTCGATATCGACTATTTGAGCCTGTTTATGTTGTTTGAATAATGTAGCTATTTATAGAACATGCAAAACTATATTTTATGCTACAGTAACACCAATCAAACCGACCCCATTTCGAAAATGGTATGTGATTGGAAATACAAGTAATAGCTTTGGAGTCGGTTTCACATGTGTAACTGATGGATTACCCAAGCAGGGGTCCGTTGCAGAAAGAGTTGCTTTTAAACGCAAGTCAGAAAATCAATCGCAAGTCCCAAATGCGCGCTGTTGATTGGTTGAAAATCAAGTTGCGCATGATTTTTAGAGTTGCGATTGATTGCAACTCTTTCTGCAACGGGCCCCTGAGGTGCATTGTTACTTAGCTTATAACTTGACATTGATTACGAGATTTTTTGGAACAGTATCCTTACGGTGTTTCACAAAGAATGAAATGTGGCAATAAATCGCAACTTAATTCTCCGTTGCATGCCGCACATAACGCATCATCGCATTGGTCAGAATAATTCAAAGAGGACGCGCGCTACCGCACACCAACCAATGAGATTGCGCGTTATATAACATCTGCGCGCTGGCACTTAAACACGACTGTAAACAACTCCTATGTCTTTTTAGATCTTTGTAAGAAAACATCACCCTAATTAATCAAACCGGATCGTTGGAATTCAAATAATCATTTAAATGTCATTTTGGTCCAGGGAAAAACAACGTTATGTATCAAAACATTTAATAACAATACAAACATAACGCACTAACCAAGGCGCGCAGTCAAACTGCACATTTATTTGCATAATAGTTTTACGCTGAAATCACGGCGGCCATTTTATTTATATATACAATAATAAAAGCATAAAGATACATACACAAGTTTGCCACTTCTAATACAATGAACTTTGTTTTAAAGACACGAGTACAATATTTTCTCTAGTTTATAGCTAGTTCAGCATGTTTAAAGATCGACAAACTATAGGTGAGAATTATTTGTTTGTTAACGTTCGTACATGAATAAATGTAAACAAAACCATCGAGAAAAAAAATTGAAAACACAAATCGTTGAAAATTTGTATTCCACTGATTGAACGAATAATGTCCATATCTGAAGTTACTTGTATGCGAAGATAGAGCAATATTATACTAAAACACTTATGACTGTGTGGCCATTGTGAAAAAAATTCGATCATTATTTTGGTCACAAGTCTTGGACATTTGGTTGAGGCACTACAGGCGACAAGTCGGAGTGCGTGTTTCTGGGCGGCAAATATACCACCAAATACCTGAACCTCACTACTTTTAGACGATTAACACACCCGCAAGTCATACAGTCCACGAGTCACATAGCTTATGAGTTAGCGACCCACGAGCAAAAAAAAATTCATGAAGCTCATAGACTCACAATCTTGAGGTCCTATTCTCAACGAGCCTCTGATTCATGATTGTAGTCCAAGAACCATTCAGCAAAAAATTCGTTCAGTTCACGAGTCACACGATTCACGAACTAGACGCCCACGAGTAAGGCAGTCCACGAGTGAACCACGAGTTGTTCAACTCGCGAAGTAGGAATCCACGAGCAAGACCCGAGTCAAACAGCTAAGGATCTTTCTTTGTAGAAGTCTCACTCTCCACGACCTAAATAGCCTACGAGTTATGCAGTCCAAGTGTCGTTCGGCCCACGAGTCATTCGGCACACCACGAGTCAAACTTCCCAACGGTCTTACAGCTACATACGAGGCTCAAGACCAAAACGCCCGATATTCCGTGAACACGATCCCGGGTCTACGGGCTTCATACAAATTCGTGTTCCTCGCAAGTGGACACTGTTTAGTGGCCCTACAACTCACGAGTATTATGTTATTATGCTCGTGTGCCGT
The DNA here is from genome assembly GCF_037042905.1 of Lytechinus pictus. Lineage (NCBI taxonomy): Eukaryota > Metazoa > Echinodermata > Echinoidea > Temnopleuroida > Toxopneustidae > Lytechinus > Lytechinus pictus. The sequence continues at coordinate 17,714,365 of NC_087250.1, read as the reverse complement.
TTGATCCTTTGATGCTTACTTGGTGAAGAGGAAACGACATATTTATCGGGTAACGATTATCCAATTTCCATTTTGAAACTGTTAGATTTTTTTGTGATCTATACTACGTGTTGTTTATTCACCAAAAAACCCCAGATAATATGGTAGAATAGACCAGCAAATATCATATCAAGTGTATTATTACAAAGGAACAGTTTTACATTAACTGCGAGATTGTCTGAGCTTAATCTGACATAGCAATAAATAATGCTTGTCGACAAGTCTCGCCATTATTTTAACAGTGTAACAATTCTTCAAAAGGTACCAAGAAACTGACAAGAGGTCCACAAATTTCATAAGCCTCTTTAAAACGTTACTTGATGGAACGATATACATGAACAAAGAGCGTTGATCATGTTCATTAGTTTTGTGTGTACTCGTTACAACACCTATAAGCATAGCACACAATAACCAAGTTAATTTTTTACCTTTTTTTCACACACAATACCTAACGAAGTCGTACCGTCTATTCGTATGATACACAATGATGAATCATCACTTAGATCACTTAAATGGAATTTATAAACACTTCACATTTGTCTAAGAGAGCTGTGAAGTGGCTAAGATTTGTAGGACGTGTAACAGATGAACATTTAATTTTGCCTAGATATAAAAGGGATGTAGACTGGTATAGTATGGGACTGAATAAAAATGTGCCCATGCACACCCAATGGTTCAAGATCAATATTCTTTAGTTTCGTTCACGCTCCATTCCTCGTTTTCATGATAGAAGGGTACACATTATCTTTGAAAGGACGGACCTAACAGAGTCCACAAATGTTCAGGATGTGACCTTTGACCTTTAATCCCATTTAGACCGAGCTCTCCTAACAGGTATTTCCCGGTTTTCCCTGTCGCGGTTTTTCCGTTGACGATCGCGAGGGCGTCTCCTTTGTTTCCTCTCCCGCCTCGTGTTGGTCTTGGCCGGAGAGGGCGTCTCATCCGCCATGATCTGGTGTGTTGTAGGTACGCCATCGTTGACCGGAGTATTGGTCTGACCAACCAGCATAGCATCATCGGAAGGGGTAATTTCCTGCGGCTCTGTGTCCTGTGGGGCGACCTCCTCCGGTCGACCCTCCGTCGCCGTCTCCAGGCTCTCGCACATGCCCGGGTCTTCAAACCCCTTGATCGCGCGCCGGAAGTCGCGCGTCTTCACCCAGCTGTGGACGAAGGTCATGAACAACTTCCGGTTCTTTCTGCTGTCCCTGACGCCCATGACGAGAAGGTAGTTCCCACTGCGTTCTAGCATGTCACATTGGCAGTTGGCGCCCTCGCGGACGTAGAAGATAAGCTTTTGAAGATCTTTCGACTTGAGGGAACCTTGCTTAAGGATGTCGAGTTTTTCAGGGTTGGTATCGCCGATGTACTTTTTACCATCTTTGGAGTCACGAATCGTTTTTATCTTCAACTTCAGAACTGAGCGGGGTGAGAGAAAAACAGAGAATTGTTTTGTTATTTCATAAAATAATCATGACTTTGTATTGTGTTGAGGAATCTACTTATTGACCAGGGAGTTCAGATTGTATAAATATGTTTAGTATGGTCATTGCATACACTTTTATTTCCACGGAGTCAAATTTAACACGGTATGGTACCAACTGGGAGTCAAATCGACTCCGAGTTAAAGTGACTTAGATTCCAGTGAATTTGATTCGAAATGGTGTGGCATCCAATGAAAAAAAACTCAATTTCGATTAAAAATAATTAGGAGATTAATCAATTTGGAAACAGTTGACTTATCAGCTGGTAAACCAAAAAAAAAAATGTGTTGTTCCTGTCGAGAGAGGGGGCTAGTCCAGTTCAAGACGCACGCCGCGTTGAAAGAGCGTGCACCTGCCAAAAGACGGCAATACGGAAAACCTATTACATATTCACGACGATGCACCCGTCCGTCGATCGAATTGGTGTCAGTTTTATGACACAAAGATTATAAAATCAAGATATCGTTTTATTGGGAATAATCATTATTGTTATGATTGTCATTATGAAGACCTACCCAACATGGAAATTGGGAATGGAGTTAAAACAAGAAGGAAAAGAAAAATCGCCTATGATCTAGGGGCAGAACAAGAGGGGAATGGGACCCCCCCCCCCCTCCCCCGATTTACAATTAGTGCGAGAAAAAGAGAAAACGAGGAAGAAAAGTAGTAAGTAAAAACGACTGGTCCCTCATCCTTATCATACTCAGAGGGGCACTTAAACAGATTAAAAGAATTTATATTTATTTAATAACTAGATATTAAAAATGAATAGAATTATACCACTTTCCAATTTACATGCTCCGGCTTCCCTTCTTCCAAAAACCCAACCTTACATTTCTAGTAAGCAAAGCATGACAATCTCGTTTCATATTCATCATGATGATCACATCAGCGCTAACAACCAAGGATTCCTATAACTTCAAAATTGTTTATTTACATGAGTAAAAGTTAAATGGGTTTTCCGAGTCGGTCTCAGTCGCACACAAAGACAATTCATCATCCCCAAACGACACCGCGGTAGAAGCTAAGCACACATCGCTCAAAAATAGGTCAGTCATTTTGGCCGATAATTGGATGTTTTTACGAATAAATCCCCTCAAATGGGGCCTTAAATCTCCATGGCAATGATTTTTGTTGTGATTGTGAAATGCCAGAGCGTGGATCGTGTTTACTATGATAATAAGCATTGGGTTCGAGGTGGTAAAACACAATGTCAGTTATGCCGACAGAAAGAACTGGTTTAGGGTTGAAATCGGGATGACAAGTCTTCGTCTGCATTCCAAACTCGCAGTTCAGCAAAAAAAAATCCTTTCCAGAAAATCTTAGCATGGAGCCAGTAGCTCCATGATTTTAGCATGAAAGAAGAAAATCACCCGAATTTTTCATTGTTTTATGAGATGTAGCGAAAGTTTAAATTGTGACAATTTCATGAATTTACATCCGATATTGATTTTTCAAAATTTCCTCAAATCGACATTTTGCTGGGGTGGATTTGATTGACTTCTAATGTTAATCAACTTGTTTTGATGGAATTTTACATTTCAACCGGTTTGCTTGCCTTCACATTATTTCATCATAATTAAGAAATTTCAAAGATTTCTGACACGGATATCGATTTCGTTTTCAATTGCTGATACATGTACATGCAATTGAGAGAGTAGAATGATGCCACATGTAGATTTCTTTTGCATTTTTACGGAATGGATTATATGATATTTCGATTTTTGTGGATTCGACGACGAAGGAGCTCTTATGGTAAGCTTTGAGCTTATAACAACGATTCCACATGTTCAACATGTTAAACGTGAAGTCAAAGTATATTCGGAGGAAAAACTGAAATATTCCATATTTCATTAAAGAAAGGAAGTGTCTTATATCATCAGTTCCTTCATTTGCATACAACCAGTCTGCCAGTCCTGTGCATGTTATGGGGGTGGAATACAAGGGAAACGTTGAAACATTTTCTTTTTAAGTCCAATTTTGATGAAATCGTCAGTGTTGTGGTTCACTTTCATATTGCTCCAACTTTTGTGATTGGGGGAGGGAGAGGGGTTTGGTCTTTAACTAAATTTATAAAATTACTCACCAAAATCAGAGTTGCAGAATTTTCTTAGTAACGTTTCTTCTGTGCTGTCAACGTAGCACTGTGTAAACTGTGTCATGTAAGCCTCTTGCATTGCTGTGAAGAAAACAAAATAAAAAACAAAACGATTCAAAAGTAAGAAAGCATTACGAAAAGAACACAACGATATCATTAAGTTGAGGACCAAAACATGAAGAAAATATATACAGTAACAAAAAATAGCACGTTGTTTAAGCCTGTCTCTCTAACAACAAGTTGTTCAATCTTTTTAGCGATTGTCTACCTTTTTAAACAACATGTTTAAAAAGTTAAAACAGTTGTTTAAAAGTCTGAACAGTCGTTTAAAAAGTTTAAACAATAGTTGTTATATGGCTTAAACAACGTGCTAAAAATTGTAAGCATCGTTTTTACAGTGTAACATTCATGCCATGCATTTGCATAATCCATTGAAAAAATTTTTTTCTTTGAGCCTCTGTCTAAACGAGGTATTTTATTCATCATAATCGGCACAACATCACATCAACTTAATATCACAATACATTCAGCATTTACTGTGGTACCTCCTCCACTGAGGATGATAAACCTAACCGTACGAACATTTCATGAATATTCATTTGGGTGAAAAATCACGCAAGTGAAATCGGCTCTAATCTAGTGAATTTTATTCACTTCCTCCGTTGATATAATTATTAACCCTATTTTTAGACATTCATTTTCACGCAAGAATTCAAAAGATATGTGGTTTAGACTGACAACTCCGAATAAAAATACAGAAAAAGAAGGAAAGAGAGATAGACAGACAAGCAGAAACAAACAAAATAAGAAAAGGGGTATACCGAAGCTATGAAAAGTGCAAGTGAACGGGCGTTAGTCCCTTTTAATCTCGATCCATGTCAAACGTGTAATGATAATAATATCAGCGCAGCGATGAGGGGGTACATTCCAAACGTACCATCAGACGTCATAATAGAAATTTTGTTCAAATCTCATCTCTCTAATTTGATACGTCGTGCATGATATTGTACGCGATATGAAAACAAAACATATTTTATGTAAGACATGACTTGATACATTTTTATGTAAGCCAGGCATGACTTTGCTGATGCCATCATCGTCATTATTCTTGCCCATCGTCATATCACAATCGTCGTTGACATCATCATTTTTTTTATTCTTGTTTTATTGATCATCTTCATTAAAATAAACATAACAAAACATCCAAGATATAACGGATAACATATTAAAATTCAGATGACGTTGGCATATAAAATAAAATAACATCTGACATACAAAATAGTTGCCTTATGCCCGTATATTCTGAAGTCAGGTTTAACTTAGACCATGGTCTAACTCTGTGCTAAAATTATGGTAAGCCAAAAGTGTCAATTTTTTTATTAATTTGTATGTTTCTTATATTTACTGTGCTCTTTCCTGATTCATCGATGGTGAAGACAATCGTCTGTTTATACTTCCTAGGCAATTATGAATGATTTGAGAGCCAAATGAGCTGAAATATGATATCTCTACTGTTAGTGATTTATGTTACAATTGGCTATCCATACTTAAACCACAACTTTAAACATTAGTTTAAGTTAAACCCGAAGTATAACATAAGAAAACAAGGTCAGGCGCTTGGCCTATGAAGATAGAAAACAAAAACCGCCTTCTGCTTTTATCGACTCTTATAGTATTCAAAATGATAGCCCACTTGCCCTCATGTTTTTCTAATTTGCATTTCCTTTGTGCTTATGGTATGACAAACAGTTTCAAATGATAAAAGAAAGTTACAAAAGCAGGGGAGAGTATATAGGTTTTGTTTCGTCACATCGATCCTAAAAATATATTGTTTACTTGATAGATCATCTTCATCACAACTATCATCACCATCATCATACTCATCACAGCCATCATCATTGTCATCATTTAAACCACCATTATGATCCTCATCATATTTGTTATCATCATCATCCTCATCATCGTGATCATAATCATTGCTATCATCATCCTTGTCATCTTTGTCTCCATATATTCATCATCATCATAGTCATTTTATTAATATGAAGTGGACGATCAAATGAACCTGTTACACAATGTTATTGATATTTTTAACCGCAATTAAATTGGACAAAATGGCACTTCTACATGTCAAGATATACCGAAGTCGGTAGCAGAGTTCACGCACCCCCGGAGTTTGGCGGGTGCAGGAAGGTTGCGTGCCGGTGGAATTCCCAATCGACGAGTTATAGGGGGACTGCGTAGGCACATGCACTATCACGACTATGGTAGGAATGTTGGTATCGAAATGATTTCTGTGAATGTGCGTGCCGATTGTAACTCCACTCGCATGCCAGTTTAAAGGTAGATATAAGAGTATAAATGAAGGCCATAGCGGCTGAATTGCACAGTGTAGGCCTACTATACAACGAGTTCTTACTGTAAGCACGCTATGGCTGGGATTCGAACCTACGACCATGTGAGTGAAAAACGAGAGTCAGAACCACTAGACCACGATGTCCCAATACGGGAAAGGTTGATCCAACTCAAACGGGGAGGTTTTTTTTTTATATCATGACAATGCCTTGGTTTGAAGAGCATACAGACCATCAGCCCATATCAAATAGCTCCACCTCAAGTCCTCGAGTTGCCTTATCTGGCCTTGTTCATTGCCCACAATGCAACATTCTGAGCAGTGAAGTCTTGTGATACAGACCCACTTCAATGATAACACATTGATACACAACGTCAAAGAATAACAGAGATACTAATTTTAAAAAAAAATCGACTTATTGTGACGTCACAGACAAGCAGCTCCTCCGTGTCGTGTGATATACATTCTTCAAAATGCCTTTTTTTTTCTCAACAACAAAAAAAGTTAAACTGACAGTAATTTTATTTACGCGATGGATATCATCAGACACATCATTAATCCACATTCAATTTGTATTCATAACATTCCATTTAAAAATGGAATTTACGGAATTCCTATATAATGACAGAAATCACAAGTCACTTAATCTGAAATTTTGAAAATTAACATAATACATTATTCATTGATGGATTTGTATCAAACCTTTAACAATATACATGTATTTCCTCGAATTTTTCCTGCTATTACTAAAACGATCTTATCATGGGGATTAACTACCCCTTTAAGTGAATCGTCTGGCGAACACGTCGGGTGGGTAATAGTTGATTTACACCAACATGACAGCTTCTATTGGTCTGTACTTGAACCCATTCCCAGCAACCCCTGAAGTCATGTGACCTCGGGTCAAAGGTTAACTGGCCCACACGTTTTACCCCGTTTCTCCAGGCTACACACAGCACAGTTTACTTTAATATCGCGATCCAACATTTCAGAGGGGAGTAGAATTAAGTTATACTTTATCAACATCATTTAGATAAACAATTCATTTTTTAGATTTATAGTTAATCAAACTATCATTTTTTAGCTTTCCATACTCCTTCGGGACTCGCCAAAAAGACATCCGAACACTGTCTTGCTAAAGCATGGTGTATAACCATGTTTAACTAGGGACTGGGCCAGGGTATTTTTATTGGGGGCAAGACAATTTCACGGAAAAGTTCATCCTTGAGAATAAGCTTGTAAAAAAAAAATAGAGGAAATGTTGCAGAAGTTTTGATATAAAAAAACCCATGAAAGAATAGGAGAGTTATGGAGTTTTAAAGTTTCTGTTTAGTGACAGCAGTATGCGAGCGGTTCCCCAAAATAATCATGTCATATATAATTCATAAAGTCCAATATTTAGTGGAACATGAGAAATAAAGATATTTTTCTTATACAAGGGGTTAGGAAATGATTGCCCACTGTATCCACCGAAAAAATCACTCTATCTTGAGAAAATGGCAAGTTTGTGGAGTTTTAATCGTAAACATCACTCTAGATGTTGGCATTATTTCCTTCTTTTACACTGGGCCCCGCTTCAATCCATCTGTAGCAATCAAGGCAATGGTGGAAATAAGTCCCGGTGCATATTATGTGACCGTAAATTACGACCAAGTCCTGTTTATGGGTGCTCAAATCCTGTTTGATAGGGCAATGAAACGAAGTCAGCTGAAATACCACCAACCATTTATCACGCATCTCTTACGAGCCCTACGAGAATGCCAAAATATATTGCAGGCTTTGCAGCATATATAATACATGTACTAATATATCTTTCAACTACAGATATACACCTCATAGGCTGGGTGGGTAGAACAGGGAATTACCTGGTTAGGATAAGGCCTACTACTTGGAGTGGTTAGAGATAGAGGGACCCCCTCCCCTCGACAAAAAAAGGGAAATGGAATATGGGGGAGGAGGAATGGGAAATGAAATACTACTACAACTATATACTACTACTACTACTGTTATAATTACTACTACTACTACGTCTACTACTATCACTACTACTATACTACTACTACTACTACTACTTCTACTACTACTACTACTACTACTACTACTACTACTACTACTACTACTACTTCTACTACTACTACTACTACTACTACTAATGATAATAATAATAACAATTGTAATAATAATAATTATTATTATTATTAAAATAATAACATTAATAATAATAATAATAATAATGAAAATAATAACAATGATAATAATAATACTAATAAATTAATATCAACAATACAAATATTAATAATACCAATAATGATAAAAAACAGTAATAATTATGATAAATAAATATCAAGAAATACAAATCATGATGAGGGGTAGGAGGAGGAGGACACCAGCAGAGAACTTTAGAACATAAGGTCTCACACATCCCTCAAAAACGATAACAAGAACTGTGCGTTGCATGTAGGGTATAGGCATAAGTTTTGAAGACGTGATTTGAAAAGTGACTCCTCCAGTGGATTTCAAAAGTATCTACGTGAAAATTGAAGGATTTGTTGCACGGTAACTTGAGAAGCACGTTTATAACGACACCTTTTTTTTTATTTTGCTGGTGAACGTTGGAGGCATAGTCTCCCCCCTCCCCCCCCCCCCAAAAAAAAAAACGTACGCGCACATGCCATTGTCTTGCAAACTGTTCATGTTACATATCTTGCCAATTTATTGTTACATTTTATTGTCCTTATGCATCTCTTCTTTTGTAGAAATTTTGAATAAACTAATCTAAACTCCCACTATATATTGTAGCAGTAGATGCTAAATTTGAAATTTAACGTATCAATTTAATGAACCAACCAACTCTTGCTGACACTAGCCTCTTTGCGTTTTTTTTTCTAAATCTCGAAAAGTTCAAACGTCAAAATATTAATTTTTCATAGTTTTATCGATTGCAGTGATATTTTGACAATTTTCATATCTCTTGCAGTTTAAAAACCACATTACACTACAGAAATGAAGAAAAGGTAGTGCCATATTTCATGCAAAATATGAGCAAGGATTTCGGTCTCATTCCGATGCAGACCTTCCTCCTCTTCAAACATGACAAGGTCAATGGGTGCACGACAAACGATTGTCATTTTACGACCCAAAAAATGAAAGAGAAAATGCGGCACATGATGACTGAACTGAACAAAATATTTATAAATTTTGAGGGGACGAATTTCGGTGAAAGCGGAAAGGGAATATCCCAAACCCATTACTGAATTAGATCAGAGTTTTATGCCTTACATTATTGAAGAGGCAGTGGAGTGATTTAAGATTTACTGGCATTGACATTACCGACTAGTCACTATGGAAACGATTTCGCTCGATTTTAGATTGCCCTCTATTAAACAGATATATAAATCCAACTCTCTTTAATACAGTCATTATGGTCCAAAAAGGAAAAAATGTGAACCATGCCGTCATTATATAGTCATTTATACAGTCATTACGATTATCCAAAATGGAAAAAAATAATGTAAAAGTGATCTTATTCGAGACATGGACCTAAAGTTGAACAACAGTTTACTTGCATCAGCCTATATCTTCAAACTGTTTGAATATGTCTTAGCATCTAATTTATTTTACAATGTAGACATTGAATAATGACGAATAGCCATATAAATCGTGGTTCTTATTTGAACACCACACGGCAATCAATTGTAAAATTACGGTGCAAAATCAATTGGCCTAGTCGGAGTTGTGAGCAACGTCACGTGTTAACATACACCCCAAAGTTTTATTATAATTTTTACACCAAATATTGCGATCAGAATATAACAAAATAATGGGTACAATATACTGAATTAACACCACACAGTTAAAAAATATATATACAACGCTGTTTACTATGTGAACCTTACAGTAATTGCTTAAACAGTTTAACAAGTGTTTAAATCTTAAGCAACAAAGTTTAATTTTCAATATCTAATCTTCAATAAATTAAACATGATTGTTTAAACGGGTAAACAAATACTGTAAGGTTCATATAGTAAATAGCGTTGTATAAAATCTTAAACAGCGTATTTACTGTGCATTAACTTAATACTGGAGTAGAGAGCTTGGTATACCATGGACCTACTATGGGTAGGTACGCAGTCCGCTCATGACCTCGGCTTATGCAGGTGTAACTCCAATGTTTTTTTGCCGCGCAGTCCTTTAAACAGTTGCATGAAGATTTGTGTTTAAACGCAACTTTAAAATTCATGCACAAGCCCTTAATACGTGTTTCTAATTGGCTCAAAGTCAAGTTGCGTTTGATGCAATGGCCCCCAGACCACCTACCCAAACCACACAGACACAGGTGCAAGTAATGCAATAGCAATCTAATGTTCAATATTCCACATGACACAATAACAAGCACGGGCGCATAATAGGCACAGGAGGGGGGGCATGTCGGCACTAGCCTCATGTCCAGGCTAATATGGCATTCCAACTTGAACCTGAAAAGAAGTATCGTCAGTGAATGAGCAACACCAGCACCTCGGCAAAACCGTAAAGTCGTGTATTCATATAGACCCATGCAAGATAAACATTCTTAGCGAGTCTTCGTCAGGTTCGTGACTTCTGGAATTGAAAATGAAACATTTTCCTAGCAACAACATGACAGAAGAAGGAAATACAAAATGTACTCCTGACCAAAAAAAAAATGTCATCTGTGAACGGAGATGTAATTCCGAGTAAAAAGTAAACACATCCGAAGGGAACCATGCCGAGTTATAATATATTAGATTCAGCCGTGTCTGCGAATGTTTTGTCGATTGCGCTCCTCCACTGAAATGAGGGGTTACGCAGGGATATATGTGCCCCCTCTCTTGTTCTATAGTAAGAAGGTGCAGGCCCTAAGGGTCCACATTTTTCTTTGTTTTCACTTTCATTTGATTTTATATGATATTAGCAGATTAATTCTTTCACCGTGATAATGAAGTCAAAGGAAATCAATATAAACTTCATGGTGTAAAGAATAACACCAATTAATAATCTGAGATGACTCATGACTATGCCCTCAAAGTGTTAAACTGCACCATGGAGGGTGAGCATAACACCAAACCGTGTTAAAATAACATAGAAGATAACGTTAACGGGTTTGAACTAACACCGTGGATTTCAACAAAAGTGAAAAATCTTGGTGTTGTCCTGTCTTGACACTGACAGGCGTTGCGGTGTTTTAGACAAAGGATGTGTCATTAATAGGAGATACCATTTCACGGTGCATCTTTGATGAAAACCGAAACAGAAAAGGAATTTACTCTAAGAATCAACATGAATATTTGCGAGTGTAACCTCATTTTGCAAGTAGTTGTTTAATGGATGATAAATCACACGTGTCTCGGTAGAATTTTACTGAATGGAAGCAGACAAACCCACAAGGACAAATGTTTATTCAGCGAGCAGAATAGATTCTTTGGCTATCTTCAGGCGGTTTTAGGTTCAATTGTCACGTTAAGAGGTTTGAAGTAAGCACTTGTTTCTATTGTATTGTGGATTCGTGATAAACAGTGTGGGATGACAATAAGATGGCATGAAAATATTCGCTGGTCCTTTTCACGACCTGCCATAATGCATGTAATGGATGGGGAGTCATCGAAGAAATATTACCCCTTAGATTAACAAAGGCACTTTTAGAGAAAATGATACCTAAATACTAAATAATTAATGAAAAGTCAGTGAGGGATGGGTACCCGGAGGGTTAAAACGATCAAAGAGACATGATCATAATGGAGATGATTTATGCATAAAATAGATAATATAATTGGAATGAGTAATGAATCTCGGTATCACTATTTTAGTAAGACAGGGCAATGTGGCTAAATTCCTCAATCATTATGTTCGCCCTTGTAACTATAAACTCTTACAATTCTTACAATTCCAATATTCATCGAGATCCGACTGCAGCGCGATGCAATAGCCGCCTTTCACTTCAACTTCAATTCAGTTCACAAACAAAACTATCCAGTGTCTTAACTGCCCTCTTATTTCCATTCCCAACAAATACGTGATGTATCATTTTTGGTATATAGGCCAAGACTACATGTGAGTATTCTGCATTTCGATTTACGACATAAACGTCGTGACGACATAATAGGCGTCGTCGATGTCGTCTACATATCGAAATTTACTGCTTGCCTGTACCAAAAATATCCATCAATATTATGACAAATTTTTTTTTTGAAGTAATAGCAAAAATTTTATGATCACTATCACTGTTTTCGACTAGGGGTCCCATCCAGATGCGGGACCAGGGGCGAGTGGAGCCCCCCCCCCCTCCCCTCCCGCCTAAGAGATCTTGTCCCATCTTTTTTTTCTCTTAAAGTACCCCCCCCCCCCACAATCCGATCAGCACCATTCCCCTACGCCTGTCTACATCCACCCTGTTAACTCGACACAGACGCCCTATTTTAATTCATTTTCACACTCCGCCCACTGCATGTGTAAACACGGTTAGAAGAAACATAAACCACTCAACCATCTATATTCAGATAAACATAACACTTCACATGACTACTGTATATTCAAGTAGCATTAACGCTACACAGTCAGTCGCACCAATGAAACCGATTCCAACTGATCGAAGATATACCATCCGATATAACGGAATGGATTTGATCGGTTTAGAACCGGGTTCGCCGGTTCGACTGTGACAGTGTCATGATGCTACTGTACAGTCGCACCAACGAAACCGACTCCAAACCGGCCGATGATACGCCATCCGATATAACGTAATAGCTTTGATCGTTCTGGAACCGGTTTCGTGGGTGTGACTGAGCATTATACGGTTGGCTGTGGCATGGGTAAGAAATAAAGTATATTTAAACTGTCTCGGGGTGGAAGGTTTTCTTTGTGCTCCACTTTAAAAGGAATCAGTGGGGTTCAACAGAAAACCGACTACTAGGAATACAGCGATGGCTACTGTAGTTTATCTAATGGATGGTAAATGTTACTTGGTCTATTTTCGCTGTTTCTCATTCTGAATTGTCTAATCCTAGTTTGTCTTGTAACATTTTGGCTTGGAGACCTGTCTATATGCTCTCTACATGCAAAGGAGCTAATCTGCATGGTCCCTGATCGCACTCCTCTCAGAGTGAGATGAGGGACCAGTCGTGATGGAATGAGATTTCAATCTTTCAAGAGTTAATTTTACCCTTTTTAGTGGAAGTGTAAAAAAGATGCCCACTTTCACTCAAAAAAGGTAAAAATTCACTCTTGAAGGATTGAAATCTCATTCCATCAGGACTGGTCCCTCATCTCACTCTGGGAGGAGTGAGATTAGGGACCAGATTAGCTCCTTTGCCTTTAGAGAGTAGGATATAGACCAACACAATCATGATATGTTCCATTTGTATAGCGCAGCTACTATATTGCATATACTCTACCATTCTAATGCGCTTGATATACTTGGTATCATTATTATTACCCCGGCTGTAGCCGAGCCGCCGCATAGTTGCTCAAGCATTCAAGGAATAAATCTTGCCGGGTACCCATTCACCTCACCTGGGTCGAGTGCAGCACAATGTGATGATTGAAAACACGCTGTGGCTGGGATTCGAACCCACGTCCCTCTAATTGAAAGACAAGAGTCGTCACCACTAGACCACGACGCCCCCACATATCCAGACCACTTTCCTAAACATGCTAAAGTGAAGGGTTTTGCCCAGCAAACTATCCCAGACGCGTTTGAAGGTTTGAAAGGTTACACCATCAATTTCCTATAATCATTAAAACATCATCCAAGACATGTCACTTAATGGGACATTGCTCTTAGGTCTTGGCCTCGAATACACGTTTATCATCATACAAAATAAGATTTGATTTCCTACAAAAAAAAATTAATTTCAACTAGTTTGCGAAATCCGTTTCGCGAATCGTTTTCGCAAGACGGACAGAGTGATTTATAACGAGGAAATGATGATCACAATGTGATGATTGAGAAGCAAATGGAGACTTTTTGAAGTTGATAAACTGCATCAAGAAATCGTCATGACTGTCTGCAAAAACGCTTGAAACAACCTGGGTCCCGTAACACAAATGTTAGCGATTGATCGTACGCTTGATTTTCACGATTGATGACATTGTAGTCAATGGAATCAATCGTAGAAATTTGTTCTACGATCATTGCTAAGTTTTGTGTTACTGGCCCCTGATAATCACAAGAGACGACCGACCCCTCCCTGTATACATCAGTTCTCATCAATTCAATTTGAATAACCTAAACAATAATCATATCGAGCAATAGATCCTTGAATTATGTAATAACAGCACCGTGTCTATAAAAGTTAGATTCAAAGTGACAGCTCGCATTAAACTACTGTCACCTTCGCGAGCATTTCCGGAAATGAGCGAATTAGGGAAATCGGAACACATCGTGAAACATCGGAAATCGATGTTAGTATTTTGTTAAAATGCCTACCTTGTGATGGCGCGTATGGTAATTAGGAACATGAAAATGTTTGATTAAAGATATTGTTTTCCTCAAAGGATTTGAGAATCATGTGGAAAAACTGACGCATCAAGTTGTCTTAAAGGGAAGTTAAGGTTATGAATGAACCTATAACTGCATGTGCATTTGTTTGCCGATTTGTGTTATCTGTTGATGTTCATGATGTTGATGTTATATTTTTGCCCCCATCACACATGCATATTTATCATAGAGTTCTAAACTTGGTCAATGATACAAAGTGGTATGAAGAGGGGCCCTGTATCTTAATGACACCCAAGGCGTTTTTAGATAATAATAAATTATTTACCCAGGGTATAGACACTTCTACACTACAATATAAACTGATTTTCAAGTGGCCCTCCTGAAAAGTAAAAATCCTTCTCCATTCTCAAAATTCGAGCGCCTGACAAGAAGGCAGAAGGGTCCAATTTCTCCATTCTTTAGTATGACTTGGCCGGAGATCGAACCCATGACCTCCCCTTCATGAGGTGGGCTCTCTACCACTGAGCCACCAAAAAATCAAAGAGAGGGTGGAGAGAAAGAATGTTGGAGCAACATTTTGCCAGCCTCCGATCTAACAGAATTGCGACAAGAAAATAGAACTTTAAATGAATTTTGTCTAAATGAAAAATACTTTCACGTGGCAAACAAAGCTCTTTCTTCGGCACCGCCTCCTTAAGAAAAGAAGATGCCCAAGAAGTTTGGATTCCGAAAAAAACATGACAAGAATAGAGAGGAACGTTAAGGATTTTGACCTTTGACCTGACAGGCTCGTTCGCAAAAACAGCTGGGTATACTTTGGCTCTTTGAGGCAGAGCTTACTAAAATAAACTGCATTTGTCAAGAGATGACAACAAAATCCCTCCCGATTGGCTCGACTTCAAGACGGAGGAACTAGAGGAACATTACTATTGAGTATCGATGAATGTGAGGAGATGGGTCCAACCATCATGACCATCCCTACTGTAAAGAACACAGTGTGTAAGAACACAGTGTGCCACAGTGTGTTCTCAGTGTGGAACACGATGTGAAATCACCTTTACACCGTTAAAATTGAGCAGTGTGAATTACATATACACATAGTCGCGAAGGGAACACGACGAGGTGTCCACAGTGTGATAATATATCCACACAGTGTGATCACAGTGTGTTCACATAGTGACCTATGTGAAAATACTATCCACACTGTTAAAATGCTACCATTCAACAGTGTGGATAGTATTTTCACATAGGTCAGTATGTGAACACACTGTGATCACACTGTGTGACACCGTGTTCTTTCCAGCAAGGGCGGTTCCTTTTTTACCTCCATGGTCCAACTAATCAAGGCCCCGTTGCACAAAAGTTACCATTATGGTACCTTTGCCATTGAATGGTAACTTGCATGGAATCCTTGATTCTGATTGGCTGTTGATCAGCGTTGCACGGTAGTCACAACTGGATGCTAAAGTTACCATAATAGTAACTAGGCAACTCCGCCCTGGTCTATAGTGTTGATACACATAAAATCTTCGAGAGAACAACATTTTCATAAAACACAAATGAGTGTACTTCCGGAAATATGAAAAACAAAAAACTCGAAAAATGGTAATTCAAAACCACTTTCACTATTTCAACCACAATCCCAAGGTGGCTGAATTAGCACTTATTTCCTAACCTTAACCATAGGTCCATGCCTTAACAAACCAACATATACAATGAAATTCCAGATAATCTGAGTAGGTCCGTGATCTAAAAAGAGTTGACTTCGACCACAAACCACAGGACCAATCGGTCTAAACGTCCAATTGATGATGACCAATTATTATTAAATAAAGTGTTTAGCCAGCTGTCCCTGTAGCCAACCATTTTGTGTGTACTATTGTGGTTTGTACCTCTGTCTTCTTGTATTTGTTGTCAGTCTGTCTGTCTGTCTGTCTCACTCAATGGACATTATATCCAATCGTCATCCTCAATATTCGTTAGATAGTATTTCGCAATATAACCAAAGGTCAATGTGTTGAGGTGTTGTCATAGATTCACTTAAGTAAACATTGCAGCTTCTGCGTCCTCCTTTCATAAGAACTGAATATTGCAGCTTTTGCGTCCTCAAATGTGAAGGATAAGCGGAACTCTTGTCTATCGTCTACCGTCCAATGTGCATGTACCTTCCGACGGACAGGAGTATCTTGTCCTTCTATTCAGTATGTTCAGGAGTTGTTTTTGCGCCATCTTGCCATTCATTAACCTACAGCTACCACTGTCTCCGTTACCACATTTGTCTTTTCCAACATTCCTATAAGCATAATATTCAAATCAACTATTTAAAGAAAAAAATATATCTGTTAACTGAATTACTTAGGCATAAGTACCCCATATTATTTTTATCGTGTTAAACCTTTTAAAGGTAGCCAGTTGATTTTGAAATCCCCTTAACTATCTCGAACGTAGGTCCAGGTAAGTCTGTTGTGTACCTTGATGCTTGAGACATGTACACGTGCAGTAATCATCAGCGAATCGTGACAGTCAACTTAATTTTAGTTCGATGTAAATAACTGTTGCGTTGACCAGCTTGTAAATCTGTCTACAGCACATGTTAAAACCGTTTGCATTCACCGGTGGGCAGCTACCGGAGCCGCCGACATCTCCCCGTGGGGGAACCCACGACGTTCTGCTCTGATTCCAAAACCGCCGTGCATTCTACCGCGGGATTTCAATACAATGTGACGAGGGTCATTGAGGTGACGGTGGAAAAAAGGTTCCATTAGAATGTCTTGGCTAGAATCCCTCTAAAAAGAAGTTCTTTCCTGGAAGGATGCAATCACATATTCAAACAATTTCAGGATATAATTATACTATTGAATGATTTGAGGTAGACCCGGGATGGTTGTGTACACATCTTCAAACATTCCAAGGGCCATTATCCATACTGTTTCTGGTCATACTGGATGTATACATGGTATATAATAAAAGTTGAACGCCCCTATCATCAGCCACGGTGTTTGTTTGAATCGATAGGTTAGCCCCCCCCCCCCCATCCTTTTTTCTTTTTCTTAGTTTCACTGTCGAAATATTTGATACGAGTGACCGCACATGCATTACGAGAAAGAAAAAAAAATGTCCGTCAAAGTTGAAGCAATTAACGTCCTTTCACGACTCACATAATTTTTTTCCTGGCCTATTAGTAGATATGGTGGCTTGTTATGTTCAATATCAAAGAATATTTACTCATATGCGTTGGTATACAGACACGGTACACGCCTATTTATACATGTATATGTTTTTGGAACATATTTATGGTGGCAGCGGTGGGATCATTAAAGTCAACCACGGGACCAATAATGACACGAATAGTTTACACTCGTAAATGGCCCATGTAAAATGGCATGCGCATTGTCGACGCACCCGATATCAATATGAATAATCGTTCTGTTAGATTGGCAATCAATTACAACTGTTTGTGGTAAGGGGCATTGGTAATTAATCAAGACTATTTACATTGACCTTTACTCACGTACAATTCCCCAACCTATAGCTACACCATGAGCACAGTATCACCCCGATATTTTTTTTATCTATTTCTCTCGCCTTTCCCTTGCGTAAATACCCATCATGCACTTGGTTTTCACATTCTCCCACTTTGGGATTTGCAATCAAAGTGATTTAAGTTGTTATTAGGCCTATATTATCTATAAGCAATAATCATTTATGTTGAGTTTCGAATCGCCAGTGTTTTGCGGCAGTACTATGTTTATAGCAATCTCAACCCGCAATGAGCAGGAAAGTCTCCCAGATAGCTTACTTCGCTTCACAAACCACCGACTTACTTTAATTAAATAACTTCCTAAAACCTATATGAGCAATCAATCATTTGATATCATTAGGTATTATTCGCATTTCTTTAAATAATACCAGGGATATGATATCCCTGATATACACACCCCCTTGATAGCATCCCGTGTTCCCTTTAACAACCTTCCCGAAGCATATGGGGAATCGTGAACGTGAGCTGACCCTTGACCTGTGACCTCATAATTCAGAGCAATGTTATTGGGAATGTGTACAAGTGCATTGTCGGAACCCACAGATCAAGCCAAACCCAAACTAACAACATTCCGAAAGCAAGATATATTGGATTTCAATATAACACGACGCCCAAGGCGAAATTTCAATTTACACGCAAATGCGAGGACCCGCCAATTTGTCAATCCCAATCACGCCAATACACCGGGAGATAATATTTTCTGCATTTTTTAACAAGTGCACACAACATTGCCGGTCAAGCGCTTTAGACCTTAGACAAATCGCATAATACAAAAATACCATCCGATTGACCTAAACGCAATATTCACCAATTTCAAATCATTTTGTTGATGTAATACAGTTTCAGAAAGAGTTGCAATCAATTGCAACTCTTAAAATCATGCGCAACTTGATTTTCAACCAATCAACAGCACGCATTTGGGACTTGCGATTGATTTTTTGGCTTGCGTTTAAACGCAACTCTTTCTGCAACGCGCCCCTGCAATGTTTAGTGTGGGTATTAATACAGAATGTAGGGCTTTGTCATAGATTTGTAATTAAATGTTTAAGAAGAAATCGGTATCGACTGAGAATAATTATCTGGGTAGACGATATCCGTCGAGTTGATTTTTGAAGAGAGGTTCTAAAGCTTAATTGTCTTTAAGTGCGAATTATTGTCAGATCATAGAATGCCAGGAGAAAGTTTTGTCTGCATTTGTCATCTCACAAGTTAAAAAAAAAAAATCACGCGCAACTTGATTTTCAACCAATCAACAGCGCGCATTTGGGACTTGCGATTGATTTGTTTGGCTTGCGTTTAAACGCAACTCTTTCTGCAACGGGCCTTGATTTTGATCGGCCGAAAAACATTGGAGTCCGTCTGTTACCATGGCGTCTGTTACCATGGTAACTGTAGCATAAAACATACATTTTCCGGATAAAACATCCAAAATGTCCAGAAGACGTCCAGAGCTCGAACCTTGAGCCTCTGCATCGATTCACTTTGGATTTCAGGCGCACGCCACAAGTTGTTTGGAGAGTTTGGAATCCAGTCTTCACCCTAGACATGACAAACTTTGTTTAAGTGTCAAATTTTAGTCTGCGCTCACAGACTAGCCTGTGAACGAGTCGGGAAAAAAAGCCGTGCTGCTTGTCAAACTACTTTCTGTCCCTCCTGCCCTCTTCATGTGACCTAGCCGAGAGTTTACCAAACATTTGAGTTGTTTGACAATTAACTTCTTGGCATGTTTATTCACGATGTAGACACATGCACTCTGGGAGGACCTGAATTCAGTGACAGATCGTTTGTCTGTCAAAATTCGAATCGTAGGTTCGCTATCCAGTCGTTGAAATTCAAATTTTTTAAATCATCAAAATTCAAATTGTAGGTTTGTTATCCAGTCGTCAAAATGTCAAAAATCGCAAAAGTCAAATCGGAGGTTTATCCACTCCTAGAATGAAAATTGTCAAATTCGTCCAAATTCAAATCGTAGGTGTGTTATAGAGTCATCGAAATTCAAATTGTCAAAAATCGTCGAAATTCAAATCGTATAGGGTTTTTTATCCAGTTGTCGAAATTCAAATTTTCAAAATCGTCAAAATTCAAATTGTAAGTTTATCATCCAGTCGTTTCTAGCATGAAATACCCCTATTCCTCTGCAGCCACAGAACCTGATTGAAACTTTTTCTCCGTTCATGTTCTTGGTCGTAATGGGGGGCAATGCCCCCTGTCCCCCCCCCCCCCCCCCCGTGTCTACGCCAGTAACTGAGAGCAAAAACTGTGAACCTTCGAGCTTGATTGGTCAAATTTCAAACTTATAACTTGACAACCACTTATCAAGAACAGCCACCTAAAACCAGTCATTAAAGTAACTCTTAACAGCCATTGGTTTATCAAGTTATTATTAGTTTTGTTTAAGAGCAACCAAAATCATTATCCCCCTTAAAAAATCAACCTATATTTCACTATCGGCTTCTGGATAAAATGAGCTCGATTGGTCAAATTTCAAACTTATTCCCTGAAAAGCAAATATAAATAACAGACAATCGAATCCATTCATATGTATCAGTAACTCTTAACAGTCATAAGTTTATCAAGCTATCATTAGTATTGTATAAAAGCGACCAGGGGAGTGTTTCATCAACATTTTCATCCGACAAGTTGTCAGATCTGACATCTTTCTCTGATGTTGATTGGCTGAGAGGTACTGTTACTATGGTAACTGTCGGATAAAATGGGACTTGTCGGATAAAACGTCCGACAAGTCCTTTCATGAAACGCCCCCCCCCCCCCCGGTCCCCCTAAAAATCAACCTATTTCACTTTCGGCTTCTGGATAAATTGTGGGTTTTTTTTCAACTGGTGAGTGATTGTTGAGACTGGTGGCCAATCAAATGCTAATTGCTTTGTCCTTGTACTCACATGGTTTCAAATCGTCATACATAGCCGAAGATGGGAGTCCAGTCTTTCGCAAACAGAAAACAGTATGCCTATTCAGAGACACTGAAAATATTGAGAAATCGGTGACAGCAAACCCTGCAAAAACTTCGGTGTTGATTTTACATCAGCCCGGAATATATATATGTCCACACCAGAGGAGTATTAAAACAACACCAGTTTGGAATCAAACCGATGCTGTTTTAATACTAATTGGTGTTGTATAAACACCTTTCTGGTGATAGACCAAAACGAAACTGGTGTTGTTTAACACTTCTCTGGAGTTTTTGCAGTGCAAACATTGAAAAGTAGACCTCGTAAATCTATTCGTTAAACGTCAAAATTGGGTCAAATTGGAGATTTCTCTGGGAGATGAAATAAAAAAAAATCATGACCACTTCATCAAAAATGAGTGGATTAAAATGAGAAAATAAAAAAGCACGTAATATCGAAATTTACATCAATCGTATGTAATATAAAAATTTATGACGATTGTAATTTATGTATGTCGTATTTCATTGAACATTTTTATACAAACGAGTAAGACGAAAACTAATGGTACATAATCATGAACAGTAATGCAGTTGATATTTCATAAATACAAACTATTACATCGTACTATTAAAGGGGGATCTCGTTTATCTAATGCTACCATTAATTCATGAAATAGTCATAAAAATCATTAATTTGCTTATTTTGGAGATCATGCAGCTTCATATTTATGGGGAAAATCATAAAAAATATCGATTAATCGAAAATATATTGAATCAGATGCCTATTTGCCTTCATAAACCAAGTAGAGATTTTCTAAATATTATCTCAATCTCGAATTGGATATGACGCATGAAATTGAACTTATCTGGAACAACATTACCTACATGCCTGAACATTGCAGACATCATCTCCAATCCAATTTTGTTTAAGTACCACTCATTTCACCCCTCGTTTTACACATCTCCATTTTTCCCCCAAAATGCGGATATTCACCGAAATATCCGCAAGTCTCCATTCTCGGTCCTCGGAGGAATCGGCCCGGAAATTAGTAATGAAATCGAAGATTACAATCAAAGACCATGTTGATATACAGCGCAATTTGGTTCGAATTGGACTACATAAATATGTTACATGATACTACTAGTAGGTTCGCGTTCAAATCATGAACGTTAGGAGATTGTGACTCGATTTAGGCTTAATGTACACTGATGTATAGGTCTTATCCGGTCGAATAAAAGCGAATCTAAATTACCATTTAACATGCTTTCATTTAAAAGGGAAACATATTCCATTTATTAAATTGCTTGCTAAAAACGTAATTTGGTAAGGATATTGAAACTTTGAGTTACTTAGTAGGAAGTATAAAGTAACAGTGGTGTAATGGCCAACCTTTTTTTTTTTTGGGGGGGGCAAAAATGGTGTATGGAGCAAAATTTCTACTTAATAAAATAGTCTCGAGTGAGCGAAGCAATTGAACGATAATGCTGACACTCTTAGTACGAGAAGCTCACTTCGTGACAGATATTGACAATATGTTCAGAAAATAACATCCCATTCTCCCCCTTTTTTCCTTTCCTCTTCATTCTTTTTCTCATTATTTTTAGTGGTAGAACTTTTGGGGGCCATGACCCCAAGCCCCCCCCCCCCCCACTCCATCTATAAGCCAATGCACAAATAGCCCCAACATGTAGACATTTGAGCACTGACGTTTTGAGACCAACATCACAATCAGATGAATGTTGTTAGTTTGATTAATAGTGTCCGATTATAGGGCGATGAAAATTACACGCCCACTTTTTTTCTGCCTGAAAAAATACCATTCGAAATCAAAAAATAATCATAGAGAAAGATATCCGGGATATGAAAATAAACTACAACATTCATTTCCCTTTTTTTACTTTAACCCAGCATTAAAAGGGGGTTTTATTTTTAGAGCGTAAATTTCAATGACCGGTTTATGGACTGTTTTACGACTGTTTATCACACGTAAAAGAACATTTCTGACTTTCAGCTTTTATGAAAATATTGGATGTTACGCTTATTCAATACACTGAACAATTCGCTTCGCTTTTTTATTTCTTCTTCTTTCTTTATGTGTTCGGGGGGGGGTAAAGCAAAACAGTATTTTCTGTTTAAATACCATCTTGAATCATTAAAAGATTGATCGCACCTGAATGAACTATTAAAAAAACAAATATTCCGAGGTATTCCATGAAAACTA
This sequence comes from Lytechinus pictus, assembly GCF_037042905.1. Classification (NCBI taxonomy): domain Eukaryota; kingdom Metazoa; phylum Echinodermata; class Echinoidea; order Temnopleuroida; family Toxopneustidae; genus Lytechinus; species Lytechinus pictus. Next base: position 17,691,271 of record NC_087250.1, on the reverse strand, counting down.
TAATGTTGTAAAAAAAAAATGCGATAGAGTTGGTTTCAGCAATGAAAAAAAAATTGGGGGAGGGGCTCCGAGCTTCCGAAATTTCTGGTGAACACACCAGGGGCGAGTTGCAGAAAGAGTTGCGTTTAAACGCAAGCCAAAAAATCAATCGCAAGTCCCAAATGCGCGCTGTTGATTGGTTGAAAATCAAGTTACGAATGATTTTTAGAGTTGGGATTGATTGTAACTCTTTCTGCAACGGGTCCCAGGTTGTGTCCGAATGAATATGACGAATGGTCAAAGACATTAAGTCTACCATATCAGCCATATTACCTAGTCAGCTGTTGACCTTGTCCTCGTATTATAAATGCCATATTTCTGAAAAAAATTTGCGAGCGATTGAAGCAAGCGAATCAAATAATTTAAGTTTCTCTAAGATTTAGATAATGACAGAAAGCTGACCAAGTCAGTCAAGTGAGTTGTCCCATCGTGTCCTCGTAATGGATGCAAGACTAGACAATATTATTGGCGTGAATTAGACGGACTTTTCCATCGGACACCTGGCGCCTCATACAATCCCCTCTTTGTAACAAGTGGTCAAATCTTGACCGGACAAGTGGTCAGAATGGTTTGACCACTTGCCAACATCCATGTCCTCCTCCCCAAACCTCCGGCTCGTCGGAGACGGGTATTATATGGTGTCTGTGCATCGTTTCTCTTTCTCTCACGGATTCATTTTGCTTTCGTAGCTCTCATGATTAACATCGATCATTAGCATACGTAATGAGCCAAAAAGCGGGAGGCACTACGGGCGTATTGGGCAAAAGTTTTTAATAGCTGCAAGCGAGCGAAGCGAGTGAACAAATATTTTGATATTTCTTATTCAAAATCAACTTTTTGATGAATTTTGATAAAGAGAGTCAACAAATATTTTGATATTTCTTATTCAAAATCATTGGGGTTTTTTGGATAAACTTTGACTAAGAGAGAGAACAAATATTTTGATATTTCTTATTCAAAATCAATTTATATTTTGATAAATTTCGACAAAATAATATATTTAATCCTATTTCCTTTCTTACTTGTTCTCCCCTTTTTCTTGGTCGTAAATATTTAAGGGTTTGGGGGGACCATGCCCCCAAGCACTCCATCTGCACGCCAGTGATTGACACATACACACGCATGTAACTGATGAAACATTCATGTTCTGCAACTGTTTCGACATAATTTCCCCTCTAGCCGACGAAAGAAGAGTCACGACACCTAGCTCAGACTCGAAATTTGATTGAATTAATGACAATACGATGATCTAAAGATATAGGTTACTACCTAATTAGGCTTCAACAATCAAATTGCGGTCACTTGTTTTCCCGCAGACAGCAGAAATGGGAATGTGATATTCGACATGCTTTTCGGCTGCGAGGGACACACTGCCAGAAGAGATGTAAGAGTTTTTTTGTGGGGGAGGTGGAGAAAAAAAATCAAACATGTGTATAACTTAAGATATTTATAACGATAAAAGGTCCATACGCACGTGCACGTTCAAACAAGCCATCCCGCCCAGTATCTTTTTTTCCTTTCCGTATTTTTTTTTCTTTCTCCAATCTCGTAATAACCCTTTTAATGACTGGAATCATTGAAAGTAGTAGGGGCGCCCCCCCCCCCCCCGGGGGGGAGGGGGTAGCACCCCTTCCCCTATCATAATATCCTGCATGGCGCAGCCCTGGTTAAAATGTGAACCTGCATGCGAAGTGTCTGGGCAGAACAAAATATCATTTATGATACTTGTTTAACCATGCAACAGATGGGTACAGACAGGTAGGCGATAATAAAACTGATATGGTGATGGGTTAGTTAAAACTGAAAGGGTAGCAAAGTGAACTGCGTGCCAAATGTGAACTCTAAAATCAAATTTAGAAAAAATTAACCAATATTGGTTGAAAAGTGAACATGTATGTTTTGGGGTTAGATTTGTCCCATTATTAAGCGCAATGCATGTTGGGTAAACTTCAATTCAACAATGTGTATAATTTTGACAAGAACTTGGCTACTTTTGGTATTAGTTACCAACACGAATTTTCCTTTTTACCGAAAATCTGATCGACTGTCTAGAGTGTATAGACTGTTCGACTTTGGGTAGGAAGATTAATAATTTAAAAAGATAATTTAGCATCCTTTTATCGAACGGGGCCAAAATGAGGTGATCACGTGATTGAGCGAACAGACCACCTGACACTATGCACAAAAGAACCTTGAATGTAATGAATCAACATGAAGCTATATCATCATCGGTCGCACGAAATTCATAACCCAAGGTAAGATCAATGACAAATCATGTGAAAAATATGTTCAAAAGTTACAGGTGTACATTTTACCTGGTTTATCAAATGGCGACTGTCTGACATGTTCCAAAAGGAAAGGGCAAATATGATAACTTTTAAAGTCATGACTTACTTATTTTACTTTCGATTTAGATTTCAAGCTTTTTTTTCCACCCACCTATTCATTTTTTACTTATCAAAATCCTTTTAAAAATACAAAACCAATAGGCCTAAAGCGTCGGAAAAAAATTTGATTCATTATGGCGATCACAAAATTAGCAAGCGTTCCCAAATCAATATCAGAATTGAGTGCGGGCTTTCCAAAAGATTCGACTAAAATACATTAATATCAACGATCAGATTAAAGAAGTTACACTCTAAAAACTGGAGTGCTAATTTAGCTCTTACGGAGCGTGTATAGTGACTGCACTTCGGAGTGCTGATTTTCTCGTTCAAATTTGAACTAAAAAATCAGCACTCCGAAGTGCAGTCACTATACACGCTCTTTAAGAGCTGAATTAGCACTTCGTTTTTTAGAGTGTACAATATGCTAATTGTATACCTTTAGCGTGTTTATAGGACCACATTGCTTCGTTTTTTTCCCGTGCTTAGAAGACATCCAATTATTACGTTACGTGACAATAATACTTTGCAAGATCAAAGAACAAGAAAATAGGCTAAGTGTTTACGGTCTGCCGACAAAAAAAAACTCGATACATTTTACCTTGCCATAAATTTAAAAACGTCAAAACTCGACCTATTTCGGGCGCAAGCTCCTTTGTCAAATGAAATATTTATTGACTTGTCATTCTCATTGAAAAGAGAAGTCCTAAATGTTTAAAGGTTTCGTCAACACGAAGGCGGGGGTATTATTGTAACGATATGCTATGAGCATTAATAATCTTTGTAAATGTAAAACTTGTTTTAAAAAAGAAGAAAACAAGTAAAGAAAAGATGGAAAGGATATGGTGTCACTGCACTGAATACAAACGTTTTAAACATAAATCAAGGCGGATCACAGGATAACCAGACAATTCAAGTCTTCGTAGGACTTCGAGCTTCTATTTTCATTTGCGTTTAAATTGCACTGAAGTCTGAATAGTGTCTGGTTTTCTCATTTTTCATGTCACCGCGGAGGTGAAAAAGCTAAAGCTACCGTGGAAATCCCGTCGAAGGGATTCAAATGGATTTCAGGGATAGTGAGGGGTGCAGTGAGGTACCCGTGTTAATTGAGGGCACTGGTTTTATGGTAGTATTTTACAATCAGATGTCGAGATGTATAGCCCCCCCCCCCCTGACAAAAAAATCTGAAAATAGATATCACGTGCACGTAGAAGGCATACAGATATGGTACAGACTCCAGAAGATTTTTACGCTGCAAAAACTCCGGTGTTGATTTAACACCAGCCCAGAATATATATATGTCCACACCAGAGAAGTATTGAAATGACACCGATTTGGAATAAAACCGATGCTGTTTTAATACTAATTGGTGTTGTATAAACACATATCTGGTGTAAAACCAAAACTGGTGTTGTTTAACACTTCTCTGGTGTGGACATATATAGATTCCGGGCTAGTGTTAAATCAACACCAGAGTTTTTTCCGTGTAGGGGGAAGAGTGAGGGGTACAGAAATGTACCCATGCCAAGGACCCATGCCAAGAGAGGGGGCACTTATCGTATGGCGGGAAGTTACAAAGAGAGGAGCAGCGCCCCCCTCCCCACCCCCCACCCCACACACACACCACCACCACCACCACACTACCCACCCTTTTCCACCAGCAATGACCATCACAGAAACACGCTCCTAAATAAATTCGAAATTATGATTGAAAAACATTGATTTTGCATATTATTAAAGCACAATAAAAATATCAAATTTGATCCATGTTTTTTCTCTAATTTTTTCTTCATATTTCTTGGGTTTGTTGTATGTCGTTGTCAGATTGACCTACTTTTATAATAGATTTTAAAATTTTACCCCGATTGTCACTGGAGGGGGCGGGGCATGTCCCCCTGTACCACCCTTTCGGCTGCGCGATTGATTACACTCAGGTAAACACATCTAACACTTATTCCGTGAATAAAAGTCATTTTTCACCCGGTGACACCCCGAATAGGGATGAGCTCTTGAGGTAGGAGGGACGGAGAGGTCAAAAGCGAAAAACATAAAAGAGAAGTATTTGAAAAAACATCACGAATGCAGTTCTGGTCCTTCCCCAAGTCTCAAAAGTCGAGGGGTACTAGTTGCTGAAAGAGTTACAATTAAACACAACCCCCAAAAAATCAAACACAACTATACTTTCATCTCAAACTTTATTTTCGACCAAACAGAAGCGCAACTTGGTGTCAGCAGGGTGATATTCCCTGAAAATATTGTTATAGCCTATTGGAACTTCTGTAATAATAACTGATATCAGAAGATGTATCGTCAGATATTTCTTGTGAAGATAACAGCGTCTGTATACCCCACCTTCTCTCTGCCCCCCCCCCCCCCGTCTCTCACATCCCTCCTCTCCGTCACTGCCATGTCTCTCTCTTTCCCCAACCCACTTTCATTTGTACCATGGGCCATCTTACAAAGAGTTGCGATTAATCCGATCAATCGCAACTATGGAAAGCCAGCAATGTCAACATCTAAAATATATGTTTGTTCAAAATATTTTCTAGAAATGACGTGTATTCACACATTCACTATTTTCTCGACAATTCCACATGCGTCTTTTTGTTTTCAAAGGACATTGAGCAAATTTCCAAACGAAAACAATATGACATTGATGGATTTCCATATACTTGAGATTGATCGGATCAATCGTAACTCTTTGTAAGACGGGGCCCATGTCCCCCATTTGAATGAATATTTCTCAAACCGATGAATTATTTATTTTCGCGATGAAATACACCATCCTTCACGCACCTGTTCTATCTTCCTGTCTACCCAGTCAACATTCTACGCTACACTATAGGAGAATAACTCTTCACCAGGATTTCAATTGTTTACGATATCACGCCATGCAGTATTTGAAGACTATGAACCACCGACGGAAAATATTGGAATCATCATCCACTGCAAAAAAAAAACCGTGATGTTGATCATGTTTATTGGTGCACAGAAATGGCCACACCAGTAATTTCACTGCGCATTTTTTTTTTTTTTGGGGGGGAGCGTTTTTGGTGTTAGTTCACACCTGTGGGTGTTATTACAACACCTATTGTTGTTTCTGTTACACTCTTTGGTGTTATGTTCAATCTCTAGGGTGTTATTTTTAAACACCTCAGGGTTTGTTACTCTGGCGTTACGAACTACACTGTAAAAACTGCGGTGTTAAAACTAACACCAGTTGGTGTTAATAGAGGACCACACCCCGAGGTGTTATAATTACACCCTAGAGATTAAAAATAACACCAAAGCGTGTAAATGTAACAACCAAAGGTGTTGTAATGACACCTATAGGTGTAAAACTAACACCATCAATTCAACACCGGTGTAAAATAACTGGTGTGGTCCGTTATGTACACCGGTTAACACCACAGTTTTTGCTGCGTAAAAGTCAGTTTCACCCCTCTAGTTTTTACTGTGTCACATTATACAACACTATCGGCGAGGCATGGTAACCTTTACATAACTGTGATTGGAAACCAATTTACATGCAAATCAGGTGACTTATTACAACACTACTCAGTGTTTAATTAAAACCTTATGCATTTTTTATTCATCAGTGGTAAGGAAAACAGAAGTGGTGTAGTGAACCAAACTTTACCAAACCTGTTTTATTTTTTTTTTAGTGTCAACACTGTCAGCTTTTCTATAATTATAATGATTGTCTGTATTTCCCCCTTTCCGTAATAAACACAGCATTTATTACGCGCCATCTATCTAGTAAACTATTCCGAAGCGCAGAGAGATGGGGGTGGAATTACAGGGGAAAAAATGTTTGCTTGTGCGAGTGTATGGTCAGATCAAAATTACCTTAACATATTCAACCAAAGTAAGAAGAAACAGGATTTTAAATAATTGTTAAATGTTCAAGCGATTCAGATGATCGGACCCTCAGTGGAAGAGCATTCCAGACTCCAGAGAGATGGAGCTGAAGAGGCAAAGGCCGTTTCTCCGCTCTATTTTGTTCTCCTTTAAATCTGGTTCTCACTTGTAGGCTATCTGTCTACAAATACCACCTGCCTTTATCAATAAGACAACTTTTCTTGTTCCTTTTGAGAACTCTTTTTATTAAATGATTATACAGGTTTGACAACCAATATAACATAGGTCACCAGAGATAAAATGATTTCTCGTCACCCCGGCTATGGACGGGTCTCCATTAGGCTTATTTTTTTTTCATTACACTTAAATCATAGTTGGCATAGTTGGCAATCGTCATGGATATGGACAAATGTTATTTTATTTTTACCGCTCTTCACCCAGGTGTATAGGTTATCCAAAGTCTATGATTAATCGTAAATAATCAGTCCAACGGGTAATGACTGATCTAGATGTTAATCGATGCAACTGTGGTAACTGCCCCAGAATGACAACTACCATGGCAACCTTGATTGCTTTCTGAGACCCATTATCATAATAGTTGCCGCAAAGGCAAAGTTAATTGCAACGTTTGTTGAACCAAGCTTCTGGATCTGGACCGGGTCGTTGATTCGACCCAACAGCGGGCCCAACAGCGGCCCATGCCCCTCGCTCGACTTGCGCCCACGCTTGGCCTTGGCAGATTGACCACATATTACAAAAACATGAAAAACATGGTTTGATTAATGATTATATAATATTAGTAATCTATCACTAAATTTTACCGGAACGTGCCGTACCTGCAGACATCTCAAATGGCTGAGCCTCGACGGTCCCGTTCTGATTCCGCATGTTCAGTCGGATGCAGAGATCGTTGTCCTCGGGAAACTTGTCGCACCTGAGCATATCCGGCCACGGGAAGCAGTTGGACTCCATCAGGGGACCGCAGCCGGCTTGGACCTCCTCGCAGAGCGACCGGCACGGGTAGATAGGGCGGTCGAGGACAAGGCAGACCGGAGCGAAGAGGGTGCAGAGAAAGAGCTGGGTGCCTTCGTGACAGTGCTGAAGGAGAAGAGGAATCCAGCTCTTAGCTTGGTTTTTGACTTCCTCAATGGTATCATGTTCCAATAGATTCGGCATCCGCATCCGTGTGTATCCAATATTTTGACATAAGCTCAGATCCTCCGGGATGTCGACGCATACTGATTCCTTGGGGCGACCGCTGAGGTCGAGCGGGTACGTGCGGGAGTTCACCCCGAGCATCGCCATGTCTGTCTCCGTCTCCTGCCCCCAAACGACGGCGGGCGTCGACGCGACGAAAGCAAGGAATATCACGAGCAACCTCTCGATCATGATGTCGGTGTGTATCTCGTACTGAGGCGAAGGCACGGATAATGTTTCCTGAACAGATACAGAGCTGGAAACAGCAGTTTCTCGTCAAAACTGAAACCAAATGGATCAATCTTTTATCGACAACAAGAGTGTTCGACAGTCGTCTGCAAAATTGAGCAAGCAGTGACGAATCCGTGACCGTATTCACCTGTTGCGGCAGACGAAATCACAGCGGCGGACAGAATGAGTGATCGAGCGAGGCTATCGCGCAGGGCTGTCGTCTGCTTACTGAACACCTCATTCAATACGCGCGCACAATAGACTCCCCGCCTCAATTGACATTCCCTTTGTACGGGCGCAGTCAGTGTTCGCCCGGGCTATTATTTCAGTAACAATACACGAAAATTGTGTACATAGTTCTCCCTCTCTTCATCGGTGTGATTGGCAGTTTCAGTGGCCTATTGAGGTAAAGGAAAGATAGTTTTCCCTTTAAACAAAACGTACAATGGAAAGGCACTATTACGTATGTCAATCAGAGTTCGTGACAATCTAAAGTAGGTCTTGGAAGAAAAAAAACCCGGACGAGTAAAAGATGTCAGTCTTATTCATGTTTTAGAGAGAAGTATAAGATGCTGTCATTTTCAATGCATCTTGAGATGTAGTAGAGTGGGGGTGTATATGCTTTTGATTCATCAACTGTCATATTCATACTTTGGATCGCTAAGATGATCTTTTTTTTTTCGAATCATTATTTCCATACACTGAATGTTTTCCTTTTCGTCAGGTTCTTTAGAGGTGATTTTAATTGTACGATGTAATTTCTTTAACGATGATGATCCAATCATGATACAATTTTTTTGTATGTTATAATAATAATAATATAGAATATTTCTAAAGCGCCAAATCCACATTGATTATGTGCTCAATTCGCTGCGAAAAGGAAATAAGAGAAAAATTACATGGATCAGAAAGGGACAAAGATAAAAGAAGCACAGTCATGAAAATGAAAGGAAACTACTGGAAGGCAATTTTAAACAAATGGGTTTTTAGAGCAATTTTGAAATTAGCGATATTTGAAATACAACGAATGGAATATGGCAACTAATTTCACAAGGATGGTCCAGCATGTGCAAATGACCGACCCCCCCCCCCATGATTTCTTGGATTTAGGAACTGCAAGCAATTTTGAATCAGAAGATCTTGTGTTACTTAAATGGAAAATAAAAAACTTCTTGTAGGCCTAATGAAAACAATAAACAGATGAGCAGGAGGATCGGGGGCCTTAAAATGGCAGGAAAGCAATAGGGATCGATTCAACTCGACTACAAATAAAATATCTGGGGCCCGTTTCATAAAGAGTTACAACTGTTGTAACTTTGCCATTATGGCAACTACCATGATAACCATGATTATGATTGGCTGCTAAGCCCTGTTTCCATGGTAGTTGGCATTATGGCAAATTTAGAACAGTTGTAACTCTTTATGAAACGGGCCCCAGATTTCTCTATACAGTGGAATAACTGGAAATTTACAAAAGAACTCAATTCGCACATGTCATTTTAAAAAATATATTTTATTCATAATGATATTTAGACATATATGCCCACGTGTGTAAAATGCAGGTGGGGAAATATTTATATTATACATTCTATATCACAGACCTATGGATTGAAACTGAATCGATTGAATTAAATTGACACTTTGGTCTTATAGTGGCGATTTGCGAATGGAAATCATCCTCAAATTTTGACTTCATCTTTTTTATCAATAATAATAATAATCCGTTTTTTTATATAGCGCTTAATACATCGGAACGACGTGTCTAAGCACTGTACAGATATAATATTACCCCGGTCATCGGATTCAATCAGTCATTCCCGCACACAATGTGTGCACATCCTCCACTCCCTGGGAGTATTCCAGTCAGTCAATGATAGTCAAATTTCTCATTTATTATCAATATTTTTGTTTTCTTTTTAACCATTATTTGGGGGAAATTCCCTAAAAGCAATGAGCGCTTTTGCAGACCAGACGCCTTGCTTGCGTAGAGGCACTTTATTTCATTTTTGAAAATAAGTAGGGTACAATTAAATTCAAATAACTTAAGGAAATAACTTTTCCATTCAATGTGTTGATGCACAGGGAGGCTGTCAAGTTCATTTTTCTCGCAATTTCGTCGAATGCCAACATTGCCAATCCAGAATGTATTATGAAACGTGAATAATGATATAAACTGTCTTCATATCGCATATTGCCCCCCCCCCCCTTCTCCCCTCCCCCTTCTCCCCTCCCTCCCCCTCTCTCTCACTCTCACTCTCTCTCCCTCTTTCTCATCTTTCATCTCTCCTCCATACCATGTCAAACACAATCAGGCTTCCTCGTAATAAAGTAAACAAAAACCAAGACAGCTTCCTTTCCTTCCTTTGAAAAAAATCTTACAAACTTTGACATCGCCATTTCTCAAACGTAGTTGCTGTCTTCAATTTCTGTCAAAATGAAAAAAAACGCCAGCTAAAGATAAATTTATTAGATTTGATGGAAAACAATGACAAACAAAACCCCAGTTGACTTTAAATGCATGGGGCCGGTTGTGATTTCGAGACAGGTGAAATTTCTCTTGGGTACGCGCGCACACTCTGATTAGTCTTAATTTTTCAGACTTCATCTTGTAATCGATTCATCGGTATAGCCTAACTGCACTGCCAATTCCCCATTTTACTAATTTACAATTTTGTCTCTTACATTTTAATAGGTGAATGAACGATTTATGAACCAAATTCTCATGTAATAATAATAATACTAAGGCATCAGTAAACAAAAAAATGAAAAGCACGAAATACCTTTGGAACAGTTTTATGCACGCCCAAGGCAAAGTCGAGGGCGTTTTGGATTGTTCTAAAAATTAATGTAACATGTGCAATTATTCTAATAATGCCTGAGCAAATTGATATGTATTATGTAAGATCTCAAACCATGGCTGGTCAAAAGAACTAGTTATTACTTCCGTTCATTAGCAAATTTGTCTTTCGGCTGAAATAAATGTCTGGTCACGTGATCTAGATGTCAGCCATGGTCATTATTTTGATTGGGATCCGTATCATCATTTTAATGAGTAGACGACGTAATATTGAGTCAAATGTTTATCAGACCAAAATGGAATACCGAATGGGTTTAGACAGATGTTCTGAGATTTTATTTGGTTTGGTTTTATTTACCGTATGAGAATAAAAACAATACATTGTAAAGATATGGCATAAAAAAAGGATCACTCTATTCAAAGCCGCTGATATCATGGCATGACCCTGGGTAGCGTTGGTGCCGAAGCACCTCCAAAATTGTCCGTGGGGTATTGCGTGTGTGATTTCCATGGGCAGCACCCCTAGAATTCTGGTGGGTAATGTAACCCAAATGCACAACATTTTGGAGTGAAACCTCTTGCCTTTTTTTTCGCTTGTCAAATTTCTTGGGACCTAAACCAATCTTCATTTTTAGTGAAACTTTTTTTTTTGCTTGTCAAATTTACTTCAGCACCCCCAGTCAAAAAATCGTTACAGGGCCCTGTATAATGGCTGCTCTGTTCTTCCTATGAACACAGCGATAATGTACTCAAAAACTAGTGAACATTAATTCACTCCCCGGAGAGAGTGAATAAACCACTTTATTAAGATTAACTTTTGAGTGTTATTTAGTTAATTTCACCTTTTTAACCAGTGAAAATTTTGTGAACCGTTCGTTGTTGTTACTAAGTTCACTCTAAATTCACTCCAATTTGAGTGATCATTGACGTCACTACCAAGAGGAGTGAAAAGTGAGTGCAAAAAGAGAGGCAAATGCAAGAAAAATTTCCATAAAGACTACAATAGTCCACTATTCAGCGCAGTCTGCATGGGTCGTCCTTTATTCCTATTTCAGTTGTTGGAAACCGAAGACCAAATGTTGTCAAAATTGTTTCTGTCCCAAGTGTGGGAAAGAATCCCGTCTCAAAAACAAAAATCTAAAAATAATGTGACTGAAAGCGGAGACGAAAAATGTATGTACCGTCTTTTTTCTGCGTCAGTTTTGGTTATTTTTCTCTCTTCTGCTTCTTATTCCCCCGTTCGCCGCGGGGGCCGGGACGAAACGTCATAGCGGTGAAATGAAGAAATTGTGTTCCGAAGTCCACTAATTTGTCTCCTGAGAATCCCTCTGTAATATCGGGGAATGCCTACCCCGCGGCGAATAGTTGACAGGTCCTGACAGACTGGTGACTGGACTCGTCCATTTCCTTCGCACAACGTAGGGGGGAGGGGTGTGATTGGCTGAGTGGGGTGAAGAAAAAAAATGATTTTGTATAGGGTTGTTGTAATGTTGGTGTTATTGCTGTTGGTTATTTGGGATTTGAGGCGCGTACCATTCAGATATGAATATTTACACGCTGTCTTTAGCATAATCTCTATTTTCGAATAGTTATTTTCAAACTATAACGAAATATTTCAAAGTCGGATTTGACCTTTGGAATAATAATTCCACAAGTATTTTACACCCATTTCGATGAAATTATCAGTGTTAGTCGTGGTTTATTTTTATTTATTCAAAGCAACCTTTTGTTTCAGTGGCGTAATGAGCCAAATATTTTGAGGGGGGCAGATATGGCGTATCGGGTAAAATTCATTTTTTTTTTAAGTTGTGAACGAGCGAGCAAAAATTTCAACATTTTTATTAAGATAGTCCAATTTTGTGATCGATTTTGGCATAATATTCAGAAAATAATATCATACTAGTATTTCACCCTTCTCTCTTTCCTTTCCTTTTTTTTTTTGTTATCGTGGTCATGAAAAATTGGGGGGGGGCAAGCGCCCGAAGCCCCCCCCCCCCCCATCTGTACGCTACTGTTTTGTTTGGCTTGCTATAACTTTCCCAAATTGCAAATTTCAGTGAACTCATATAATGCCTTTCATGTTATTTAAAGGAGAATGAAACTCTTGGAGCAAGTTAGCTTTTGTGAAAGCAGAAAAATCAAAGAATAAGATCAACAAAAGTTTGATTAAAATAGGACTAGCAATAGAAGAGTTTTGAGCATTTGAATGTCGAGATCACTAATGCTATGGAGATCCTCCCATTGGCAATTTGACCAACATCTATGATGTCACAGATAAACAACTCTCCCCTTTTGGGCACTGAAAATATACCCCAAAACATCTCTTTTTGCTCATTCTAATCATATGACAAACGATTCATCAATGATATAATGTTGTGAAACCTCTGTACTTGTCCTCTCATAAAGAGAACACCTCACCTTGTGATAGACTCTATAAAAGTGAGAATATAAGTGAAATAAGTACTAAAGTAATGAGGGAGTTGTACGTGTGTGACATCACAGATCTTGGTCGCATTGCCAATCGGAGGATCTACATGGCATTAGTGATCTCAATATTCAAATGCTCATAACTTTCTTATTATTCATTCAATCTTCCTCAAACTTTCAACAATATGTTTCTTTGATTTTTCTCTTTGATATGGATTCAGCTGGTTTCAAGGGTTTCATTCTCCTTTAAATACTCTGTTATGAATTATCATGTAAGATATATTATGTTTATTGTCATGTTCCAAATGTAGATTGCATTGTTCATGTTAAATACATACAATTTGTTGTCTATCATTTTGCACGGCATGTAAACAAGAAGAATTTCCATTTATGAACAATGAATAAATACTTATACTTATAACCATGAACATGTACTTTATGGTTTTAGCAAACTTGTCTGCGGTATCAGACTAAACATACTTTGAAAGTGGACGATTCCATTTCGTCCAAGTCGTAACGAGGGAGGGGTGTTGACATGTCCCCAGACGTGTTGGAATGCTGCGATAAATAATTGTTTGGTTGACATGGGTCGTCGTAGTCTATATTCTCGACCCCGATTTCATCATTTTATGGCAGCGCTTCGTACAATATATTCGGGCAAAGGGTATTTTCATGATATGTCTATAATTTTATGTTCGCCGGTTAGGGGACTATATTTCGATATGTTTATTTTTTCTAGTTCACAATTTTATAATCTTATTCAATCTGTTTTATATAATTTTTTATTTTCATTTTTATGCATTTTATAATTTATTTACTTATTTACTTTATCTATTTATCATATTTTCAGTTTCAGCTTGGATACATTTTCATGGGTTAATCTGTGCAAACTTTAGGAGTCCATACGCCAAGCTGGTCAATGATATTCTCTGACCTGTCATTTTTTACAACAGCGCTATGGGTCTTCATTCATAGACTACAACTTTTTTATTCTTTCTCTTTTCCCCTTTTTATTAAAGGGCAGAAAGTCCTAATCCCTTCATAATTGTGAATCAGATTTGTCACTTAAGCAGTAAAAAAAGGGTTTTCATCGGGCACCGAGAAAAAAATATGTTTTATTGCTTGTCTGGGCCTGACTAACAGCTATGTCAAGATGGGTATAGAATTTTATGACAACTCGAAAGAAACAGAATACGATTTCTGTCGAGTTTGTGCCATTCGGAAAGGATGGTGAAAGTCTGTGAGTGGAAGGGGAGATAGATAAAATCTGCATCGCTTTCAATAGCTGCGTGATTTCGGTATGAAATGTAGGGCAGTGCTAGGACAGATCGCATCAATTTTTCTGATACCGGTCGCTCGAAATTTTAAATCGTCTAAAACTAATAGATAAACAATAAATTTCAAGGATTTGATATTAATTCAGCTCGGTTGTGAAGAGTGGCAAGCTGGATTTATTTTACAATCCTAAAGTTTCACCTTTAAATCTGAAGAGATTTGATTTCAAATCCGCAAGATTTAGATTAAATCTAAAAGGTTCAAATGATATTCCATGTCCCTGTACGTATAATTCGATTCGACTCAATTCATTTCTTATAATTTATTTCTCTATGTAATATCTATATATTTATTTTGTTTTAATTCAAATTCATTTCGATTCCATGCAGTTCAATCAAATTTAGTTAGTTCGATGCAATTCTTTTCGATTCAGTTCATTTTGTTTCGATTTCATTTTGTTTTTCAATTTCATTCTATTTAATTCAACTCGTTTTATTCCACTTAATCTTTATCTAATCCAGTTTGTTTCAATTCATTTAAATACGAATAATTCATTTTATTATTTTATTCAATTTAATTATATTAATTCCAATGTTAAGTTAATTCCGATTCCTTTCGGATCAATTTGATCCAACTCAACTAAACTTTATTCAATTGAATTCTTTCTTTTCTTTAAAACTCAATTCGTTTCGATTCATTCGTTTCAATTAAAAAAACAATTCAAGTCAGTTCAGTTCATATTACTTCGTTTCCATTCAATTAATTCAGTGTATAGCTCATCTGAGCTTAATTCAATTAAATTCATTTCGATTCGGTTCATTTCAATTCAAATCAATTCCATTCCATTCAGTTAAATTCAGTTTAACCCAACTTAACTTAGTTCAATTAGATTCAATTAGATTCAATTCAAATTTAATTCCATTTAATTCGATTCAAGCTCAATTCAACTTCGATTAAGTCTACTTCGATTCCATTCAATATGATTCATTTCAATTCAACTTAATTTCATTTAATTCGGTTCGATTCCATTCATTTTAATTCAGATCAATTCAATTCAGTGGACCTTCTGTTCAATTTCAATAGAAGCCGTCTCACATCCGACTGTAGTTTTTGTTCAAGAGTTCGAGTCTGATTTCACAGGCTAGCTACATGACTTTCTTTCTCCGAGAAAACATACTTGATACTGTAGCATAACCTATGTTTGAGGAAATGTCACAGTCTATAAATTTTTGTCTGTGAACCTTTTTCACGGTGTAAAAATATTTCTACGTGTTAGGGCGTCCACTTGAACATGAGCCGACATTCAAACATGTTCAGTCTCCCTGCTCAACTCATACATGTATTTATGTGGGATGATACGCATTCCATTAATAGTTTTAATAAATAAAGATTTGGAACTACAATTGAACTCTATATCAATTTATGCAGTAGGCCTATGTAATACAGATGTGTGTCCCCCAAAAAACAAGGAATTTAAATTGTATTTTTGTTAGTATTCATCTATGAATCTATCTACTTACCAGTATACAGTCTGTCTCATAACCCCATTCATCCATCTATCCATCTATCTATCTCTCTTTCTATCTATCTACCTACCTATCAATCCATCCATCCTTCCTTCAATCCATACATCCATCTACCTATCAAACTATCTATCTATCCATCCATCCATTCATCCTTCCATCTATTTATCTATTTATCTATATATCTATCCATCCATCCATCCATCTATCTATCCATCCATCCATCCACCTATTTATCTATCCATCCATCCATCATTCTATTTATCGTCTCACGATCGATTTTTCATTCCATCTAGCTATATTTTGTCTTTTCAACTTTCCTTTTATCTATCTCCAAATCTATCTATCTCCCATATCTCTCAATCTATCTACCTCTTATCTATCTTCCAATATATCTATGTCTCCATCTCTTATGACTATACCCCCCCCCCTTCTATTATCGACATACCCGTCTATCAAACCAGTTCTTCTTTCATCTATTTTGCTCTCTACCAAGCGACATGGGTCCATCACAGGTGCCCTAATACCCCCATTGAGGGGGATCAAAGGGGTGCTACTAATTGGTATGGGGTCAATTATAGGGGTACGATAATGAGGATGTAGGATAAAGATGGGATTAGCATGTCCAGGGACCGTCAATAGAGGGTGTCTTTTATTGATGTCCGATTATTGTTGTCTCTATTGTTGTTGTTCTTGTGTATAAATGGTATTAATCGGTCCATGGAGGGGGAAGCTAATCTTTTCAGATGATCAAAAAAAAAGAAGATGATTTAAGTTCTTAATTTTCCTGGCTTCTCTTTTTACTAATTCGTGTTGTTTTTCTTCTATTGTTATATTCTTCACTTCCAGTCATATACACTGTAAAAAAAACCCTGATTTTACAGAAAAAAGAAAGAAGATTTAGCAAAAAGCAATAACAGAATCATTCTGTAAATTCATAAAACAGGATTTTTTCTGCAATTTAACAGAACAGGTCTGTTTAAAAAGGGGAAAATGGTGTTTTTTTAAAGGAAATTTGTAAGGTTCCATACACCAAATACGAATTTCCTGTAAGATTACGCAATCTGGTAAGATTACAGGTGTTCTCGAGACTCTGCTGCAGGAACTTCTTTTATTTTAAGGATAAATTTTCTAACAATGTAGGTTGCCAACTTGCCCTTCCGCTCTCTCCCTCTCCCATCCCACCCCTTTATCTCTCCTTCCCTCCCTTTCTTCTTTCTTTTTTTTCTCTCTATCCTTTTCTCTATCGTCCTCTCCTTATGATCTCCATCAGCAGCACACAAAAAAAAGAAAACAAAAATAATTGAACGTTTTACGTTGAACAAACAAAATGTATTAATTTGCATTGTACAATAAGGAATACATCAATGAACACATCAATCGATATATGGGGCAGGAATTGACGAAATATTTTTCTCAGTGGAATAAAACGTATGATATCGTTTGACGACAGATAATTCCCTATTAATATAATCTTCTTCTTTTTTCTCCCCCTTTAATTTTTCACCCGTTTGTTTTTTTCGGTACTTGGAAAATCGTATAGGGCAACGTTGATGGGACGAAAATTTATACGCTTCATAAAAAGCTCATTGGCAATACGTCAATGCATGACTCATGCACATTTGTGACCTTTCACCCTGGGTGGGGAGTGTTAAGAGTGTGAAAAGGACTTGTTGATATCATATTATGACAAATATGATAATCTACACTCTTAATTCCAAGGATTTAAAATAAATCCAGATCGGCTGTGAATAGAGGCAAGCCGAATATTGAATTTAAACCTTGATTTAAATATAAATCTAAAAGATTGGAATATAAATCTTTTGAGATTTAAAAGTTAATCCTTAAGATTTAAAATGAATTCAAAATTCGGCTGGTCACTATTCACATCAGATCTGGATTTATTTTAAGTCCTTGGAATTTAGAGTGTATAGACTAGTACTGTTCACAAAGAAAGATTAATTATCATCTTTTCAAAGAAACACTTTGTCCTCCGTTTAGAATGATAACAGATAAAACACAAAATTATGCCCAAACCCTCTCTCCATAAACAAAATTTAAACAAAAAATCATGAACGATAATACTAATGATATTAATTTTTTTTTTAAAATATCGACTCTCTGGCATTATGTATGACCAGAAATACATCATTCATTGTTTAACTTACACTTGGCTATTTCAATAGTTCGGCACTGAATGAAATTTAGTAATTTTGCAAAGCTAGAATAATTTCAAGATCCGCTTGTTTTGTTGATGATCCAATCAAGGCGTTATCACTGACAATCAATATATCTGTATGTTCTGCATGGTGACACGACACTTGCTCCTGCGACAATTCCTGCGGGCTTAATTTCGACTAAGATATAGGGTTGGGGTTGCAATAGGGTTAATGTTAGATTTAGGAAAGGGTATAATTCCAGGGTTGAAGTTGGCGATTCCATTAGTGTGTGGAATTCACAGCGGAGCCATTGTCGCCGGAGCAAATGTTAAGAACCGTTCTGCATCAATGAAATTCGTTATTTCATCAGTTATCCATGTATTATGAAATTAATGAGTTTATTAATTCCTTCCTTTTACATATGGCAATATAATCGATTACAGAAAAAAAATTATTATAATTATGAAAAAAAAAATAAAACGATTGGTCTAATCTTATACTAAACTAATGTAATTTCCCTGGCATTTTCCCCGTTTAGCACACTCGTCTTTTTCATTAACAGAAATATAGGGATCAATGGTTTAGAATAAAAATAATCAACAGTACTATACAGAGGTTGTTTATAGATGGCGCTATATCTATTTCAGAATTCCAGCGAAGATTTCACAAGGCGTTGTGTCGGTCGGGTCGCGGTTCACAACGGAGTAGGAACAGGTTTCCTTATCCCAGACGGCTTCGCATTGATTCTCATCGAATATCATTGGTAACCAAAAGCTAATATGAGAGAGAGAGAGAGAAAGAGGGGGTGGAATTCGACAGAAAAGAGTCAGAGTGAGAATATTTATATGAAAAATACAATCGAAATACAAAATTTCATAAATATGGCACTCACAAACGTTTGCAGCTTCCATGATCAATACATGCTTAATATCAAGATGATTAAGAAAAAAATGAAATAACCATTATAATACTTTATATTGAATAGTGACGTCATTGGTAAATAATTATTTATTTATTAATATTCTCCCATTCACACCCATGATTTACTCCCTCCCCCTCCCCTTCCCTCGGATCCAGAGTTGAAATTTTACGGGGTGCTTCAGAATTCAGGATTTTTTTAAGGAGTGCCATATTTTATTTACCCATTGGAAATTTGACAAGCAAAAAAAAAAAAGGTTGTCACCTAAATTTAAGATCAGTAATTCGTCCACCAACAAATTAACAAGCCAAAAAAAAAAGGTTTTCAACTTTATATGCAAGGTCAATTCGTCTCTCTTTTTTTTTCTCTCTCTCTTGGATCCGCGCCTGTTCCTCCTTAAAAAAAAGATAATGTCCATTAATCTATATATTAGCACATTAGTGATAATGCCTATAAATTACCTTCTATTTCATCAAAACAAAGAGAACATTATCTGTTTTACACAGGGAAACAGTGCACATACTGAACATTTATTCGTTTCGATTACTCTCTGATTTGGTCACGAGAGGGCGTCACGCAAAATTGAGGATTGCACAAGATTGTGCGACGGATACAGGATTAGTGGACTGTGTGCAACTGTGTGGAGTGTAAAAAAATAATTTAAGAAGGTTTAAGCAGAATCCATCAAAGATTTAAAAAGTTATAAGAATTTTATATTTTTATCTAATACGTCATATGCGAGTAGCTGCCTAATATATCGTATAGAAAAAAATCCTATTAAAAAGATATCATATATTGTGTAATTAAAAAAAAAAAGCTCCTGAAAGAAAAAAAAATCATCATGAACTATAAAAAAAAAAATCGAAATTTATGGATTTTATTATGACATAACATAATGGGCAGCTGCTCGTATATGTCACAAAACAAAAATTTAATCTAATCACTTTTTTAATCTTTGATGGATACTTTGTGGAAATGTGAATTTTGCTTTTAGGAAGAAATATATTACACACACTCAAGGTGAGTGTGTGTAATATATATATGAATAAATAAATAAATAAATAAATAAATAGATAAAAAAATAAATAAATAAATAAATGAATGAATGAATAAATAAATAAATTGATAAATTAATTAATGAATGAATGAATGTATAAATAAATAGATAAATACATAAATAAATAAATAAATAAATAAATAAATAAATAAATAAATAAATAAATGAATGAATGAATGAATAAATGAATGAATGTATAAATAAATAAACACTTATCACTTACTCCTGGCAGCATTTATATCCATAGCCTTTCCCGAGACACGTACAGTCATAGCAATCATCGGTGGACCATGTATCCCATCGTTCGTAGCGTGTTCCTTCGTGTTTACACATCCTCCCTGGGAAGACAGATGAAATAAAAGCCATAGCAATATTTCAAAGCTTTACTAAATTAAAGGGAGCCGACGATATAAACGGGATAAGCGATTTCTAAATGAACTTAATTTAAGAGGCCGAGCACTGGCGTACATGCTATGGCTTAAGGCCATAGACTTCTCCCCCTTCCCAAAATAAATGAATAAATAAAAATTAAATAAATGAATAAAATAAAATAAAATAAAATAAAATAAAATAAAATAAAATAAAATAAAATAAAATAAAATAAAATAAAATAAAATAAAATAAAATAAAATAAAATAAAATAAAATAAAATAAAATAAAATAAAATAAAATAAAATAAAATAAAATAAAATAAAATAAAATAAAATAAAAATAAAATAAAATGAAATAAGATAAAATAAAATAAATAAATAAATATAAATAAATGAATAAATGAATGAATAAATGAATAACATAAAAAAATCACGACCAAGCAACAGAGAAGGGGATAATATTGCGTTTTGAATATTATTTAAAATCTATCACAGAAATCATATTTTCGTTTTTAAACTTTCAAAATTCGTATGGTAGATTTTTATTTTTCAATTAGTCTTGTGCGAGCGAAGTGGGGAAGCAAAAGTGACATTTAAAGATGAAATATAATTTTGTAACAAATAAATAAAAACATTCCAGAAAAAAAACGATCATAGTTTACACTTCCCGTTCACTTCAGTTTATTTGCTACCACATTTTTTTCATTCGTGTAAATTGTTGCATCTGTACGATCTGGCCCCGTCTTACAAAGAGTTACGATTGATCCGATCAATCGCAACTATGGACAGCCAGCAACATCAACATGTATTATGCATGTTAGTTCAAAATATTTTCTAACTATGATGTATATTCATGCATTCATTGTTTTCTTGAAGATTCACCGTGCTTCTTTTTGTTTACAAAGGACATTGTGCCAATTTCCTGTAGAAAAAATATGCCAGTGGTGGATTTCCATAGAGTTACGATTGATTGGATCAATCGTAACTCTTTGTAAGCCGGCGGGGGCCCTGGTTAAACTTTGAGAAAGAAATTAATTTAGACCAATTAGTGTCGGGTTATAGCACTTAGCAGTAATTCATTGGACCAAATGGGCATAGACCAAGTGGAAGTGTATCATCGTGATATACTCACTATAATATCTGCACCCATCTCCGCGTCCGGCATCAGATGGCATTAAAAGGCTGAGTATCGTTGCCATGGCAACAAGCATGAATAAATGCAGCCTGTCCATTATCTAAATAACAAAAAAAGCAACAATGTTAATAGTCACATTACTTACATAATTGTGCACGAAATAATTCAATTTCACTTTAGAAAATGCAAAAGTGCCCTCATGCCAAGCATGATCGCTTTGCTCTCTCACTAAATGACTTTCTTTCAAAAGCATTATGCGTCTTCTTCCCCTCCCCGATTTTTTTGTTTAAATCAGATACGTGACTGGTTACATTTTTGTGTATTTCCTAAGCATAATGTCGTCTGAATCAATTATCTGTAATGTAACTTGACCTCACTTCTCATCAAGCTATACTAGATTTAAAAAACAAACAATAACATCACATCATTCATAACATCTATCTTCCAGCTGAAATGAAAATTTCTATTACTTTCTTTTTAATATATTTTAAACAGAACTTTCTCAAGAGAGTAGGAATCGAAGGGTGAAAGTGGGAGACAAAGGAGATGGAAGGGAGGGGGACGAGGAGAGAGAGAGAGAGAGAGGGAGTGGAAGGGGGACCCCAAAATAAGACATATAAATTAATTAAATAAGTAGGTAAGTTAATGAATAAATAAATAATAAAAAAAAATAGATAGATAGATAGATAGATAGATAAATAAATAAATATATAAAATAGATAATGATTACTTAAAAACATATAAACAAATAAAATGATAATCTGAATCGAATATTCTTTCTGGAATTTTGTCCTTTGAAATATATATCATTTATAGAACTCTCAAAATTGAGAAATGCGGAAAGGAGATGAGAGAGATTTGGAAAGAGGGAGTAGAAGGTAAGAGAGAGAGAGTGGCGAGGGAGAGGGGGGAGAGAGTGGCGAGGGAGGGAGAGAGAAGATGAGAGATGGGGAGGAGGAGGAAGAGGAGGAGAGAGAGGGTGGGGAGAAAGAGAGAGTGATCATTTTCTATTCATGTCCATCGTAGGCAGATAAAGACAAATTTATCACCGCCCAATTAAATTCTTGCGAGACCATACACAGAGAAAAAAAAGACATCGCACCTAACATCATCATTCTTTCTGCGGTTATTTAATCACTAACCATCCTGGCTCCTTGGCTAGCACTACATAGTGTGTAACAAATTTATTTTGAAAAATAGTTTAAAACACGATCACGAGTCACAGTGTCCCCAAATCGAAAATAAAATGATGCTGCTATGTTTAGATATATAAACATTATATTTTAACTTTTTTCTGTGGTACCTTTACCATTAAGCGTCCTGGCTCATTAGTTTCACTACCGGGTATGTAGAAATCGTATAAAAATTTATTAGAAAAAATACGGGAAAAAATATCACCTGTATCCCCCCAAAAAAAAAATTAAATATTAAACAAGGCAGCAAAGTAATAAATACATGCCACAAAATATGAACGCATCGATATGCTTAATCATTGAGCGTCCCGCGGCTCCTCGGTTAGTACTACAATGTCCTCAAGACAAAATAAAATTATAATAAGAGCTGCCAATATAAGCTGTGATACGTTTTAAAAACAAGCTTAAATTCCTAATTTATCACATTAAACCATTAATTCTCTTCGTAAATCAGTTTTTATCCATATAATGTCAAACCCAAATTTCAATATAAAAAAATGGTTGAGATAACATGTAATTGTAGATGTCTTGAATAATCATGGGTATATTTATGTTTTTACGCATGCTCTGGTTGACCGTGATTTTCAAAAGTATACATTAGACCTAAACTTTAAATTGTAGGCATACATTGTTCACAGGACTCAAGACATGCAGGTCATATTATGTAGATTGGAAAGTTTGGGGGAAATAGTAACATACACTGCAAAAATTCCGGTGTTGATATACCACTAGCCCGGAATCTATGGAATCAAACCTATGCTGTTTTAATATTAGGCCTAATTGGTGATGTATAAACACCTATCTGGTGTTAGACCAAAAATAAACTGGTGTTGTTTAACACTTCTCTGGTGTGGACATATATAGATTCCGGGTTGGTGTTAAACCAACACTTGCAGTGTGCAAGTTTAAGATTATTCTAATCAAGTTACATCCATTTTCTACTTCCGTGATTTATTAGATCCCCAGTCGCATCTTTGGAACACCCTATACATCCAACTTCTCAGTTACGCATTTATCATTTTTCCTATTAATATTTTATCCCCTGCCTACGATGAATTCTATTTCCACCTTTAGGATGTGAAAATAGAATGAAAATTATGGCATAAACGTCATCATATCAATTTCAGTATCAGGGAGAGACTCCCACTTGGGAGAAACGATATTTTGTGCAATTTATTATTCAAAACAGAAAAAAATATTCAGTTTTACTGATCTAGAGGTCTTTGCAATCTCACCTCCTTTTAATGAGAAATTTATTTGCCCTCATGATTAGTTTGTTCTGATAAAAATAGACAAATTAGAGAGTAAATATTGCTGAAGGTTTTACGAAAAAGACGTAGTTTGTGAATGTTTACAGGTTTTATTCGTGTGACGTCATATAATGTGAGAGCAGTTGCCCCATATACTTATGTCATCAGGCATTGTAAATCCGAGAACATCCCACTTTGTCGATTCGTAATGATTAAAACTATTTTTCCCATTCATTATACGTAGATTATCAAAGTGTGAATGAAATGATATGTCTGATGGCAAACTACACACACGCAAACACTACACATAACCACAGAAGGGCCTCGAGAACACCTATAACTTGCTGCATTGTGTAAACTTACAGAAATTATCAATATTTGGTGTCTGAAACCTTACAAATTCCCTGTAATAAAACTTGGTTTTCATCTATTTTCAACAGACCTGTTCTGTTAAATTGCAGAAATTTTACTGTTTTAGCAATTTGCAGAATAATTCTGTTATTTTTCTTTGAAATCTTCTTTTCAAAATATATAAATCTTCTGGGTTTTTTTAAGTGTGACATTATAAGAGATGCTCGCATGTGACGTCATAAAATTATTCGGTAATTCGCTTCTTGAGTGGATTTTCGTCAAAACTTAATTTTGTTTTTCTATTTTTTATTGCAACAAAGTTGAAATCAGGATGGACTTTCCCCTTAAGCCCTCTCCCATCCCAACCCCTCTCCCCCTCCCCTCCCCCTTTCTCTCTCCCTCTCTCGATGTCTCATCAAGAATTCAACTTTTTTCTCCCAATCTCGTCATCCTCATCAAAATCAATCAGGCTTCTTTAGCTCATTCTCTTAAACCACCCCTTCTATTTTACGAATTCCCCCACTGATCTGTCCCAAAACGATAAATAAAAGAATTCAGGAAATGAATGGGATTAAAATATGGGAGGAAAATTAAAGAAATTTGACAAGCGATGAGATGCCTTCTCCCTTTGGAACACCCATCCCCCTCAAATACGTAGAAAGTGTCGATTTATTATATTATCTTCACGCACGAGCAAGCATTCACCCTACTACGCTTCGATGAAATCGCGGTTAATATTTCGCCCACCTCTTCGAGTCGGATGTGCGACTGTAATTAATGGGTCACATACACCGATAATACGCACGCTTTCATCGAAATTAAAAGATAATCAAAATTATATTATTTTACCGAATCCGGGACAAAAAATGAATAAAAGAAGATGAAACTAAAATCAATTGTCATAAGTGAAATTTGAACGGAAAATTAACTGACATCAATTATAATGAGTAGAAAAACGAAAAAAAAATATACACATTATGTTTCAAATAGAGTAATGAAAAACGATTGTGTAAATTTCACTGGTTCCCTCATAATTTGTAAACTAACCAGGATTTGCATATCATGTGAAATAATAGAGCGAAACTTAAAAAAACCCTCAGAACTTTCTTATTTGACATCCGATTTTAATTGAATTTTCATCGTTAAGATTGATTGTTTTTGTCTTTATAACAAAATCATTTTTTTATTGTTGGGGGAACACTTCCTCTTTGCACAGGGTTAAGGGAAACTTGTGTATAATAACTAATAATATAGAATGGAGGGGTTAAACAAAACTGCCCCCACCAGTGGCGTAGACAGGTTCGTACACCTGGGGGGGATGTCGGTGACCCGACAATTGCTCCGCCGACATCTGCTCCGCTGACAACTGCTACGCAAAATACGACAACTGCTCCGCCGACAATTGCTCCGGACAGTTGCTCCGCCGACAGTTGCTCCGTCGACACTTGCTCCGCCGACAGTTGCTCCGTCGACACTTGCTCCGCCGATATTTGCTCCGTCGACATATGCTCCGCCGATATTTGCTCCGCCGACATCTGCTCCGCCGAAAATTGCTCCGCCGACATCTGCTCCGATTATACGACAATTGCTCCGCCGATTTTTGCTCCGCCGACATCTGCTCCGCCGATAATTGCTCCGCCGACATCTGCTCCGCCGAAAATTGCATCGCGACAATTGCTCCGCCGATATCTGCTCCGTCAATGTTTGCTCCGCCGACATCTGCTCCGCCGTAAATTGCTCCGATATTGCGATATTTAAAGGACAAGTCCACCCCAACCAAAAATTGATTTGAATAAAAAGAGAAAAATCCAACAAGCATAACACTGAAAATTTCATCAAAATCGGATGTAAAATAAGAAAGTTATGACATTTTAAAGTTTCGCCTAATTTCACAAAACAGTTATATGCACATCCTGGTTGGTATGCAAATGAGAAGACTGATGATGTCATCCACTCACTATTTCTTTTGTATTTTATTATGTGAAATATGAAATATTCTAATTTTCTCCTCATTGCCAAGTAAAACAACGATTAATCCCCCCTGAACACGTGGAATTAGCATTGTTTAATATTATATGGTTCAGTCAAGTTGGTCCGTATTTTCAAATTTGTAAAAAATGAAATATTGTATAATTCAAACAATAAAAAACAAAAGGGATAGTGAGTGATGGACATCATCGACTGACTCATTTGCATTTCACTGAGTTGTGCATATCACTGTTTTGTGAAAAATAAGCGAAACTTTAAAATGCTATTACTTTCTTATTTTACATCCGATTTTGATGAAATTTTCAGCGTTACGCTAGTCTGATTTTTCTCTATTTATTCAAATCAACATTTGTCTGGGGTGGACTTGACCTTTAAATTAATTCGTACTTTCATGCGCATAACAATATTGTAGCACAGGATGAAGACGTCAATTTACAAATGTGTATATTATAATATATATATTGCAAAGTAAATTTGATATATTACATGACATAAACAGGGGCCGCGGAACGGTTTTCAAAGTGGGGGCTGACTATGCTAAAAATCACAATCATATGGTCATTTTTACGTTTTTGTACACGGTTTTGGAAAAAAAGGGGGAGGGGGGGGCTGAAGCCCCCAGCCCCCGGTTCCGCGGCCCCTGATACATAACATAGAAAGAAATAGAAAAAAGGGATAAGCACAAAGGAGGGATAGATATTCTTAATTCTTATTCCTTGGGGGGCATTTGTTTAAGTTTTATTTCGTGCCTGGTGATTAAAATGAAAAAAAAATACGCGTGTTCATGTAATTATCATGACGGGACAAAAAAAAATTCTTAGCGTCAAAATCGCTCTGGCGAAATATGCTCCGAAGTGGAGATATTTGCTCCAGGTGAAATTCAATAGGTATGCTTTATGTTTACAATAAAAAAAATGCGTATAAATTTCCCCTTTCCAGGTTAATAACATCTCGTGCTTCGTGCTCGCATTATAAATTCAGTGCGATGCGTTATTGGGTTTCATGAATATGTAACTATATTATTACTGGTATATATATGTGTATAATGTGTATTATTGTCTTTTAGAAACAACATTATTTGTTTATACGTTATGAGAGAGATACATACATATATTCATTTATTAAAATATATTTATATTGTTGCTATTGCACAGAATAGAAAAAAATACAACCGAAGTCTCGTCTTATAGTAACTCACCAGTAGCGTAATGAGCCAACAAAAAAAATGGAGGGGGCCAGACAAGGATGACATTTAGTTTCCTTTCCTTTATTCTTTTCTTTCATTGGTAGGGAGAATGGGGGGGGGGATCCGTGACCCCTAGCACGCCCCTCCCCTATCTGTACGCCAGTGATGATCATGCTTTCGTTTGAAACAAATTTAAAGAAAAAAGGTGCAAGGGTAGATAAGGCCCAAGACGTATTAAAAAATATTGATAAAAATATTAACAATTGTAATGCTGATAAATATACAATAAATCAAGCGGTAACCAATGAAAATTAATAGTGTGAAAGAACAAAACGAGAAAGAGGGAGAGAGAGGGGGGCGCAAATGTATGGTGTATAAGTTGCTGGAAAGCAGAAGGGCAGGGGCTGATCTAGCCTTCGCCAATAGGAGGGGGGGGGTTATAGCCATATTTTCCCCGATCGGCCGCTCGATGATGATTTTGGTTTCTTTGAAGGGGTAGTCCTAAAGTCACTTAGCTTTATTCTTATAAATCAACATAAATATATAATATCATAATCCTTATTTATATAATGCGAGCGCGAAGCGCGAGCTAAATTTTTAAAGGAAATTTTATGTGTTTTTTCTTCTAAAATTGGAACATTCTGGTCAATGTTTGTTATCATGAGAAAGATGTGTATGCAATTAAATAATCACTACGAACGAGAAGCGCGAGCAGAAATGAACTGATGGAAAAGGAACTTGTGAAAGATTGCTTGCAGATAGCCATGAAGACGTTAGATACTTTAAAAATCATATAAAGCGAGTGCGAAGCGCGAGCTGAAACATTTTGAAATGTCTACATAAAGAATGGAAAATTTCAATCAATTTTTGTAATCGTGAACAGGATAGCTATATAACTAACCAATTTAAGCGAGCGCGAAGCGCGGGCGGAAAAAAATCGAGATTTAGACCTAAAACGGGACACTCTATTCATGTTTTGTAAACCATGAAAAGAATGAGTAATATGGGATCTTCCTAACTTGATAATGCGAGCACAAAGCGCGAGCAGAAAATTTTTGATATTGTGATCTGAAACTGGATAATGTTTTAAATAGAATAAACTATTTGATTTTCCGACGTAAAAAAGAATCCATTTCTGCTCTATATTTCAAGCACTTTGTGAATTTGTGAGGTGGATATGGATTGCACTTAATGAAGAGCTGATATGTTCTATTATTACTTTGAGTTTTGACATATATAGGACCGGGACATCCTTAGGACATGTCATCATATGAAAATGAACGCTATTTTCCTATTCCTCTTGCTAAGCGCGAGACAAAACAAAAGGGACAATTTAATTTCTAAATTAATATCTTACTCATTAATGCCTAATGACGGCACGAAATCTGATGATATTATGGTCTGAAAACTGGACATTTCAATTACTTTCGTAGTCATAAATAGGATGCATCAGTTAATATATTTTTAACCATGAATGCGAGCGCAAATCGCGAGCCAAATTTTTTGATAAACTGTCATTAAATGGGGGCTCCCTGGGTTAATACCCACTATGCATTATATACTGAGTGCCCTCCCCGGGGGTATAGGTTTCTATAGGGTTTTTCCTCTTAAGTAGTTAATTTGTATATTCAATATTGAGAAATACATAACTCTCCATTCAAATGCGAGCGCAGCGCTAGCTGATACGTTTTGACAATCAGACCTGAAAAGGGGGATATTTTGAAAACTTTACGGAATACACGAAAATAATAGGTACCTGATATACATTTGCGAGTGCGCAGCGCGAGTAGAAAATGTTAAAATTCAGACCATAAAACTGACATTTTTACAGAGCACTTTTTAAAAATCAATTTGTAAATCACACAAAACAATGAAAGTTCGATTCCCGAGGTGAAATATGTTTTGTATATTGACTTCCAAACTTGATATTTAAACTCCATAATTATTGAACAAGATATGAAAAATCACCTAACAGGCAATGCGAGCGCGAAGCGCGAGGGAAAATTTTATACAGTGACATGAAAGATTCTTTTTATTTTCCAAGTCTTTCCCTCATCTTATTTTATTTACTCGTCTTCCTCCTCTTCTTTTTACTCTTCTCTTTCCATCTTTTTTTCTTTCTTTCCTTTTTTTTTCTTGTTCAGCCAGTGGGGGAGGGGCCCTCGGCCCCTCCCCTGGATCCGCCTATGGAAGAGATATTGTGTCCAGCACCCCCCCCCCCCCATTCTCTCCCCGCTCAAGACCGGATTGAAACCAATGATAATAATATATGAACAAAAATCCAGATTCACAATTCCAATGGGGAGTGTGTCATTCCCCTTCTGCGTTACAATTTGTCAAGACAGTGGCGGCGGCAGGGAGAACAATTTGGTTTTTTTAAGCAGAAAGCTGTGATGATAGGGGAGAATGAAATAAATAGATAAAAATAATAACAACACAACAACAAAACAATTTGTAAGATGTTCATGCAATTGTATTATCGGAGCACATGACGGCGGAGCAATAGACTGCGGATCAATTGTCGTGAAGCAAATGTCGTATAATTGGAGCAATTTTCGGCGGAGCAATTATCGGCGGAGCAATTATCGGCGGAGCAATTATCGGCGGAGCAAATATCGGCGGAGCAATTGTCGCGGAGCAATTGTCGTAAAATCGGAGCAGATGTCGGCGGAGCAATTATCGGCGGAGCAACTGTCGGCGGAGCAAATATCGGCGGAGCAGATGTCGACGGAGCAAATATCGGCGGAGCAAGTGTCGACGGAGCAAATATCGGCGGAGCAAGTGTCGACGGAGCAACTGTCGGCGGAGCAACTGTCCGGAGCAATTGTCGGCGGAGCAGTTGTCGTATTTTGCGTAGCAATTGTCGGCGGAGCAGATGTCGGCGGAGCAATTGTCATGGAACCGACTGGGCTGCCAACGCAAGTGAGGGCGCAAAGCGCCCGAGCGAGGGAGCGAAGCGACCGAGCGGGGGGAGGATGTGGGAGGGGGGTGTCCCCCCTCCCACGGTAGGGAGCTTTTGCAATTTTGAACTTGAAATCGTGCAATCTGATGCATACTTAATGAGGTAAAATAACACACACAAGCGCGCACGCACACACACACACATACTCACACACACACACACACCCACACACACACACACACACGGGTGCGCGCACCACACACATACTACGCCTTGAATGGACAGACATACATCGACAAGATCTACACATCGTGGCATACGAATACAGAATGGACTGACACATAGTATTGCATATTGAACCACACTACGTATTTATTTATCTCTAGCTCTGTGAATTTTGCTGTTACACCTCTTCAGAAAAAAAACCAATGTCAACTGTGTACACGCAGCTATAGTCTTTGTTGTCTTGATATGGGTATGTGGTTATGAATGAAAACAGCCTATGTGGCCATTTGTGAATAGAACACATAAACAACAAACAAATAACAATATGTCTGTTCATTATAAAGCATAATGAATACGTACATACTATGCTTTTTTTTTACCTCAAAGAAACAGGCATAGTATCCATAGATGGATATTGGCTGGCGGCTCATTAACATACAGATACAAAAAACATAAACAGTATCACTATGATCCATGGAGTAACAATACTGCTTTGTAAGTTTGTGAAGAAATCGGAACCATAACGGCTAATAACAATAAACACAATTACAATCATGATGAGGATTATTATTATCATCATCATAATTATTATTATTATTAATATTATAATTGTTATCATTATTATTATTACTATTATTATCATCATTATGACTTATTAAGTAACCAAATATCATTCCCCAAAACCTGGGGGGGATGATTGTACATGCCATCCCCCCCACCTTGTGAGGTGGGGGGGATGCATCCCCCTCATCCCCCCCGTTGTCTACGCCCCTGGCCCCCACCCTTCATCCCACTTACGTACCTAGGATTTTCCAGAAGGGGGCAAATTTCTTGGAGGATATTTCGTCCGCGAAAAAATTTGACAAGCAAAAAAAAAAGGGTCTTCAACCACAAATAAAGGATTTCTTACCAGAACAAAAATTGACAAGCAAAAAAAAAAAGTCTTCAACAAAAAAAAAAAAGATTTCATACCAGAAAAGGGGGGCACGTCCATTGTAACAGTTGTGACTCGTCAGGGGGGGCAGGAATACGTCCCCTGCATGAGTTGTGACTCGTCAGGGGGGGGCAGTCTGCCCCCCTGCCCTCCCCCGCCCCCTTGGTACGCTAGTGCTTCATCCTATTTTGTATCTTTTGTTTGTTAATTACGTGCAGCCGTATGTCTTGCGGTCTTTTGCCATTAGTGCGACGTAATTATGACGTCACGGATGAATGATCTGCTTAGTCTTTAATTACATCTTGTTCTTAAGAACCAATTAAAACGTCAGGGCAGATTACAAACAATAATGATGATTCCAGAGATAATTAGTAGGCCTAATTATTGGATCGTCAAGGGAGCATTTCACCAACAATTCGTCTGAAAAAGTTGTCAGATCTCATCACTTTTCCTCGGTTGTGATTGGCAGAGAAGCTCGATCAGGTTTCTAATTGTAGTCGAGAAATGACAACTTCTCAGTGTTAGGCAACTTTCGTGAAGTAGTACCCAAATTCTCATTATTTCAGAGTTAAACGGTTCATTTGATATGGTTCAATCAGTGGGGCAATGATCCAAAATCTTTGAGGGGCCAAACATGGCATAAAGAGGAAAACTATCGAACCAGCAAAACGAGCGAGCAAAAATTTGACGAAGAACTGGTTTGGTGATAGATTTTGATAACATATCATTAGAAAATGATATCATATTTCAACACTTTTTTTTTTCTTTCTCCACATTCATGGATTTTTCTTGGGGGGCACCCCCCCCCCCCCCAACTTACGTCAGTGGGTTCGGTATTTATGGTAATGTGTGACTTGGTGTTTTGAGTATTGAACTATACTCTGTCAACCGGATCAAAAATAACTACAGTGCATAACTAATTTATGTTGACGTAATATCGATTCAGGCACCCCCCCCCCCCCCCCGAGAAAAAAAATAAGAAAAAAGAATACGTGTTTCAAATCCGTCTCTGAAAACCACTGGTAAAAGACCCATATATTAAAGGGAGTGAAAAAGAAGAAAAAAATCAACCATTCGAAGATAGTGTAAATTCCCCCAAAACTACATCCTAGTGCTACACATGCACACAAAGGGGGAAACTGACTTACATCATGACTTGTGACCATGATTGTTACGTAATTGCATTATTAAAATGTGATAATGAATACTGCGTGGAAATGGTTTTACATTTGCAGAAAGCACTGCTTTTCACTTAATAAAAGTATTCCCTAGCATGAGTTTCTTCTTCTTCTTCTTGTATTTTTCTATAAAATAAAGTTAACAAATTACTTCGGATAAAATAGATAGATTGCGAAAAATAGCCTATAAATTAGAAATGTACATGTACAGCGTAATCTACTTTTTGCTAGAAACCACCTTTTTTTCGAAATTCAAAGCAAAAGAATTATCAATATTGATAAATGAATTAAAAAGAAGACTTACCAAACGGATATAATAATTGATGTCTCCGGCAGAGGTGAAATAAGCGGTAACTGACGGCAATCGAGATCTTACGTTCCGCAGATTCTTATCAAATACTGCTATAACCGGTATCTAAATGATATAGGCCTGTTCATTTCATATTAATTATGATTGAAGATCCGCTTTCCTTCCAGCCTCACACAAAAGTGACCGCATCCCCGATATAATTGACGCGTTCTGTCTCGAAAGTGATTCTCGGCGTTTATTAGCCGGGTGTCAAAATGACCGATAGTATTTCACTATCGATCATGAAGATTGGAGGAGATGCAGTGGTGTTGACAAGGGGGGGGGTGGAGTGGGGGTGGATGTGTGTATTTGAGTTTTGTCAGACGTGTATCAATCAGATATGATTATTTACGTCTGGGACCGACCTTTAACGTCACCATCCGAAAGACGTGACCAGGGATCGAACCTCGAATCTCTGCATCAATTTGTAACTTCCCCACATAGCTTGGATTACAGGCGCACGCCCACAACGCCCAGATGCCCCCACCAGTGGAGGTGGGGGCATCTGATAATAATGATGATGATGCTATAATGATGATGAGGTTAATGATAAAAGTGATGATGATGAGGAGGAGGAGAAGGGTGATGACGATGTTGATGATGATATTGATGATGATGATGAAGATGATGATGATGATGATGATGATAATGATGAAGATGATGATGATGGTGATGATGATGAAGATGATGATTATAATGACAATAATGAAAGTAATGATGATGATGATAATATTAAAAGTGATGATGATTATGATGATGACGATGAAGATGATAAAGATTTAATGATAATAATGAAAGTGATGATGATGATAATATTGAAATTGATGATGATTATGATGATGATGATAATGATGATGATAATAACAGTACCTATGATGATGGGGGTCATCTAATGTTACTAATGATGATAATGATAATAATGGAAATTATTATGGTGATAGTGATAATAATGATAATGAAAGTGATGATAATAATAATGATATCCCTTAATGGTAATTTTGACAACTATATGTTAATTTCGTGATGGTGGTGGTGGTGGTGGTGATGATGATGATGATGATGATTATGTTAATGATAGTGCCAATGTTATGATAATTGATTAATTATAATAGTGATGATAAAAGCTTATAATGATGATCACAATAAAAGTGATGACAGTGTTAATGATAATCATAATAATGATAAAAAAGCTTATAATGATGATGATAATAAGAGTGATAATGATAATGATAGACACTAAATGATATTTTTTAACTTTAATATTATGCTAATGATGCTCATGATATAATGATGCTAATTATTGTTATGCATGCTCATGGACGATGATGACGATACTAATGATAATAACGATAATTATGGTATAGCAATAATGATAATGATCATGGTAATTATCACAATGACGACGTCTATAATCATAATGAGTAATAATCATAAAACAAAGAGAAAAGTAAAAGCGAACAAAGGAGATAGAGACAAAAATTAAGATAGGTTAGGCCTACTAACTAAAGGCAAATCGGGTGGGCGAAAATGGTAATTCTATCACATTAATCATCACATTCGCATAACATCCTCGCATAATCTTATCAACACACTTTTTTTCTCCCTTGATTCACAGTAAATTGCTTTTCTGACAAAATCATCGCTAAAATCTATCAATCTTTCTGCCGCAGTGGTGACAACATTATACTCACGCCATTCGAGCATGGAGCGTGTTTTAAATACGGAAAAGGCACGGAGCAGTTGGCCATGATATTACATCTCGGAAATGAGAAGAAAATATCCGGAAAAAACGACTTTATCCACCTTCTTTATCATTTGTGAAGATTCCTCTTTTTCCAATCTCGCCTTTTCGTTTACAGTCATGAGTGTCGTAATGTAGACATATTACAATAATGCTCCCCCCCCCCCCCATTGCCGTTATATAGAAGCCAGTTATAATGGCGAGACGAAGGATGGAAAGATTGTACGGCAGTACAAGAAATGGAAGACTGTGTACAGGCATGGAATCATGCAGGGGTCGCGTAAGCGGGGTGGGGGCTGGGGGCTTCAGCCCCCACTTTTTCCCATCACCCGTGTACAAAAAAATCGTAAGAATGACCATATGATTGTGATTTTTTTTTTGCATGGTCAGCCCCCCCCCCACTTCGAAAACCGTTCAGCGGCCCCTGGGAATTGCATTTAAAAATAGAAGGGACATGGAAGGGAGGAGGAGGGGGGGGGTAACGGAGAAAAGGGGAAGAAAAGGGAAAATAGAAGAAAAAAAAAGAACTACAATTTTTTTTAATCGGGGCAAGGTACGGTTTTTGGCGATTGAAGTCATTTTAGAAGTTTACATTATTTATCCCAGGATCAAATACAAAATTAGAACTGCCTGGAAATCATAACCAAAATATATTTTAGTTCATCACATTTTCATCATTGGCCTCTCAATTCAGCAATCAATATCTCTACGCAGTGACGTAATGAGCTAAACATTATGAGGGGCCAGACATTGCGTGTAGGGTAAAAATTGAAGAAGAAAAGCAACAAAAAAAAAAGAGCGTGCAAACTTTGGTTTTTATACAAAAATCAAATTTGTGATTGACTTTGACATAATATTTAGGATATCTTAAAATTTCCTTTCATTTTCTTTCTCTGAATTTCTCCTCTTTTTTTTTTGGGGGGGGGGTAGACTTTTGGGGTCAATATGGCCCGAAAGCCTTGACACCCCCCCCCCCCCCCATCTGTCAGCCAGTGCTACTACGATAAATAAAAAAAAATAGCTTTTTTTTTGCAACTCACATTTTTTTTTCACTTTATAGACTTCGCTTTTCTCGGACCTCCCTTTAATATTGGCAGTTCTCAAATGTCCTCAAAACTTGAATACCTGAACCAACACCTTTACTGCTACAAATAGAGAAAAATTGTTAATTTCGCATGCCAATTCACTGATCAGATTATTTTACGGTCAATAAAAATCATAAAAATAGATTAGCGTCACTTTGACGTAGGTTGCTATACCCATAGTGGTAATTAAATCACGCTTACAGAAGAAAACCACACTAATCATGGTTAGAGAAAAATCCGCTATATTTTTAGAGTCAAACATGAAGTAGTCCTACATCTTTAATTTGGTAAACAAAAATTCACTATACTTATTTTGTTTTTCATATGAGTGAGTGGCAAATAAATAAGGGGAAATCCCTATCGCAGTGTTTCACTTTGTACATACGGGACTTTGTATTTCACCCATTTCACAAAGGCAGATAGCACTGGAGCTAAATAAAGTCAGAACATTATTTACGATGTAAAGCAACTCATTTATGAGTAAATCGCAAATTTACATCAGTAGGCAATCATAGCTATATAGGCCTTTTTCTATCCCTTACCCCGTTTGCAGCTGACACAGGCATATTGGGTGCATATTGCCTGATCCGTGTCTGATTAAGGTTTTGAACTTGAATTAAAGCACTATAACAGTGGAAAAATGATGATTAATACAGCATATTATTTACAAATTACTATACACTATCCATTTTCGTCAATTCCTGGGGCAATGCATGGGAGAGGGGTAAATGCCTTTTTTACCCATGCCTCCCCCACCCCCTTTCCCCTCTTCTCGGTCCCTTTTTTCTCAGCATCATCCCTTCGAGGTGGATCATCCCGAAAGAAATATGAAATAAAGAGCTCCCTCTCAGTTCTAATTTACACAGTCCTGCCTGCTTTCTTTTGCCTTTCAACATGGCTGATCAGGTGCGTGTGTGACAAAATATCCTTTGAATAAATGTAAAATTTAGTGATTTTTCCATGCCTCAATAATATAATAAATCGTTAATATGATAAAAGAAGACATAAAGATAATATTCGATTAAGATAGAGTTAGTATGATACCAGTTTAGTGGGGTAGAATGGGTGGGAACTTCTTGACGAGAACGGTGAGGGAAACCCACGACCACGTCCGTGTGGAAAACGGCATGTTCGTGTATGGTGTGCATGTGTGAGCGAGCGGAGCGTACATTGCTTATTCCTGGGGCGGGCAGCCGGCAGGGCAGGCACACACAACCTCTCTGGCAGTGAGTGTGCAGAGTGGAAGTGAATGAGACTTGAGAGCTATGGACAAAATGTTAGGGTATTGTGCATTGCAGTGTTTGAGTGAATAAATAGAGGGTTCGATTGAAAATCTGAATGTGTGATCATAATCGAACTTACAAAGGAAAATGGTGAAATTCAGCAAAATCCTGGAAATAAAACCATCTGAGACTGTATTTCACAAAAAAGTTGAGAATGCACGAGTCTTGTCTTGACTTAACATATGTTCAAGGTATCAAGGAAGGAAAAGACCACCCTGATATTAAAGGAGAATGAAACCAGCTGAATCCATATCAAAGAGAAAAATCAAAGAAACATATTGTTGAAAGTTTGAGGAAGATTAAATGAATAATAAGAAAGTTATGAGCATTTTAATATTGAGATCACTAATGGCATGTAGATCCTCCTATTGGCAATGCGACCAAGATCTGTGATGTCACACACGTACAACTCCCTCATTACTTTAGTACTTATTTCACTTATATTCTCACTTTTATAGAGTCTAGATCACAAGGTGAGGTGTTCTCTTTATGAGAGGACAAGTACAGAGGTTTCACAACATTATATCATTGATGAATCGTTTTGTCATATGATTAGAATGAGCAAAAAGAGATGTTCCTATATTTTCAGTGTCCAAAAGGGGAGAGTTGTTCATCTGTGACATCATAGATCTTGGTCGCATTGCCAATGGGAGGATCTCCATAGCATTAGTGATCTCGACATTCAAATGCTCATAACTCTTCTATTAATTGCTAGTCCTATTTTACTCAAACTTTTGTTGATCTTATTCTTTGATTTTTCTGCTTTCACAAAAGCTAACTTGCTCCTAGAGTTTCATTCTCCTTATAAGAAAAGAGGTAATTTAGAATACAATTTGTATATATTGGATATAATTCCAGTTTTACAATGTGTATTATGGTAATGACAATTATGAATGAACTGAAACAGCAACAGACGTTTTGATGGAATTTGGCAAAACTTGGGGGCTTGAATGAGACAAATGTTCGATACTCGATGCAAAACACAAGAATAATTCAAATACTTTCACGAATGGCTTTATTGACAATGGGCGATGATTATATTGATGTTATCTCATGATGGTCTACAGACCCTGTCAAGTGTCTGCTGAATCTAATTTTAAGCTTTATACTGTGTTTTTTTGTTACATTGATAGGATATCAAAGAACAAATTTAAAAAAAAAGATATTATAGAAATGCATTATTAAAACTGTTGAAATTTGTTCATGAATGTTGCCATTTCTTACTCTTAGATATTAAAAAAAGAGGCAATTTAGAATACAAATGCTGGAATTGGCTATCTTAAAGGAAATTGAAATTGGATCGCGTCCACAAAATGAAAGGAGAGAAAATAAAAGAGAATTATCTTTTTTGGCAAAAGAAAGTCATATCCCTGGTTTTCATATTTCCAGACAGGTTGTTTGTCCAGGCAAGAGGACAATTTAAGGAATATTTCGTGTTTGATATTTCATTAATTGATTGAAAGTAATATCAGACAATATTACAAAGTACCAATATTCATAAATATCCTTGCTATTTAATGCATTCATTTTAGGAAAATCCAGAGCAAAATGATGATAATGACGGTGGTGATGGTAGTGATGGTGATGATAAAAGTTTAACAGTGGGCATGATATATAGTGCCATTTGTGCCAACTTTCACAAAATGTCACACTCGCACAGTTGCTGGTAAGGACATAGGTCTTTCCATTTTGAAGGTTTCAAGGTTGTTAATTTAAAATGGCTTTTACAATTTTCTGTTGGAGAAATGATGACGGTTAAAATGTCAATTTTCTTTTGTTTAGACGGAGAGGGCGTACCAGAAACAACCCACCGTGTTCCAGAACAACAAGCGGCTATTGGCCTCCAACAAGAAGGCCAACAGACTCGTCCGCAATGTTGGTCTAGGGTTCAAGACTCCATCTGAGGTATGTCATCAACACACTCTCTTCAGGGGCAGGGGCTAAGCAAGGTTCACTCATGGGGGGGTACTATGGATGACATGTTAGGGTAAGATATGTGGAGAGCTGCACTAGGGTCATCTTTATCTCTTAAATATTTTCTTTAAGGGGATTCCCCCCCCCCCCCCTCATGTAGTACCAAGTATCTGATGAACTTAAAGGTCAAGTCCACCCCAGCAAAATGTTGATTTGAATAAGTAGAGAAAAATCAAACTCACATAACACTGAAAATTTCATCAAAATCGGATGTAAAATAAGAAAGTTATGGCAATTTAAAGTTTCGCTTATTTTTCACAATGATGATATCCATCACTCACTATTTCTTTTGTTTTTTATTGTTTGAATTATACAATATTTTTACAGATTTGACCATAGGAACTGACCTGACTGAACCATATAGTATTAAACAAGGCTAATTCCACATGTTCAGGGAGGAATTAATTACGGTTTCACTTGACAATGAGGAGAAAATTAGAATATTTATATCTCATATAATAAAATACAAAAGAAATAGTGAGTGGATGATGTCATCAGTCTCCTCATTTGCATACCAGCCAGGATGTGCATATAACTGTTTTGTTAAATTAAACGAAATTTTAAAATATCATAACTTATTTTACATCCGATTTTGATGAAATTTTCAGTGTTATGCTTGTTGGATTTTTCTCTTTTTATTCAAATCAATTATTTTTCGGGGTGGACTTGTTCTTTAATGAAATATTTGTTTAACAGGTGATCAC
This sequence comes from Lytechinus pictus, assembly GCF_037042905.1. Lineage (NCBI taxonomy): Eukaryota > Metazoa > Echinodermata > Echinoidea > Temnopleuroida > Toxopneustidae > Lytechinus > Lytechinus pictus. The sequence continues at coordinate 17,651,552 of NC_087250.1, read as the reverse complement.
ACCAGTTAGTGCCTCCCCCACCCCCCTCTTGAAAATGAAATGTCCCAAAGATAATAGAGTGTCACTTGGAAGTGTTAGATTGCACATGATGTTTCTCACGATGGTCTTCATATTCCCTCCAAGTAGGGATGCTGACATTGCTTTAAAGCACTTCACTGATGCAATCTACGTTGTAACAATCCTCAAATTGACACCAATAGGTAAACCCAACCTTATCATAAATCAGGGGGGCGTTTCATCAAACAATTAGTCGGTGGTTTTCTCCGACTAAATGTGATTTTCACCGACTAATTTCATTTTCACCGACAATTTTGCCATCACCGACTAAATTCCATTTCATGAAAATTTGTCGGTGATTTTCTCCGACAAATTATTGGAAACCACCGACTAATTTGGTCGGTGGCCTTCACCTACCGACAAAACTTATTTTCACCGACTAATCCAATTTTCACCGACTAATCAGCCTTTTGAGGGCCTTTGCAGCTAAAATCGATCAATTTCAGTTGATTTTGAATATAACATTTTAATAAATTGCTTATTTTTCATTTCATTGAGAAAATTCAAAGAAAATGTATTTACTTTTAGTCAATGACAAATAAAAAGTAGACATTTCAAGAATAATATTTTCATCTTTAAAACTATATTATATCAATCAATACATAGGAAACATCTTCAAATGTACACATTTTTTCAAACATAATTTTCTTTAACCCAAATAAATCATTGTGCATTTTTTAATCAATAATGTCTGATAATGTCTGAAAAATGCGACCTCATTGACTTTTGTACAAGTTTTTTCAATGTTCATTAGTGTTGTTGGTGTTGCTGCTGCTGTTGTCATCGTGATTGCTGGAATTGCTGTTTGTTTTTGCTGCTCTTGGTGTTGTGGGTGTGGTTGTTGCATCTCCTGGTGCAATTAGTTATTTTTGCTACTGATGTTGCTCAAGGTGTTGCCTGTGTGGTTGCTGTTGTCATCGCTGCTACTGCTGCTGTTTACGAGTGTGGCTGTTGCATCTCCTGATGCATCTATTGATGTTGTCGCTTGTGTTGTTGCTTGTATGATTGCTTGTTAGAATCCTTGCTGTTGGCTTTGTTTCTACTGTCGTTGTTGCTACTGCTGTTGATGTTTACCACTGTGGTTGTTGCATCTCTTGATGAAGTTATTTATGTTGCGCCCGATGTTCTCTGCATGGTTGTTGGAGCTCCTGCTGCTGTTGATGTTGTCGGTGTGGTTGTTGCATCTATTACTGCAGTTGTAGTTTCAGCTGCTGATGCTGTTGTTGCTCCTGCTGCTGTCCATGTTCATTGAAGTAACTGAAATGGATTTAATTTATAGAGCATGTGATATTTTATTAATAAAGATATCAATTTCCATCATTATTGATATCAGTCATTTATTCTTAATTTAATTATCATTGTTAAAACTTACATTTTTTTATTTCTAATGTTTGAAATAAGAACTTTAAGTTCTAAATGGTTAAAATATTGTCACCAAAGCCTTATTAAACAATGAAAACAAAAAAGTTAATAACAAAGAAATGCATAAGAAAATGATTAAAATTTCCTCTTTTTTTATACACAATTGATTTTAATGACTTGGGTTTTTCTCATTGGTTTACCAAAGAAAGGGAGTCAAAATCCAAAATTATCACATTTGGTCTTTATTTCTTGAGCCAAATGCTGATTTCATGCAAGAGTCATGTTATCATATTAAATATTAAAAAAAACCATCAGGAACAGCAGCATGATTTCTGAAGCGAGTGCACAATCAACAGGCAAGATCCTGAGGCACCCCCCCCCCTACCAAGATCATTTGAATTAATGAGGTTTCATGACTGCTTTTGTAGGCATTACATTTATACAGGCCTACAAGAGATATAATTTTTTTTTTTTTTTTTTTTTTTTTTTGGGGGGGGGGGTAATCTTCCAGTGTTACTCCCATACAAAGCAGATGGTGATGGGGCGGGGGGGGGGGGGGGGGGGTCTAATAGGAATGCAGAACAATGGAACATTCATTTACTACTTTGGCAATAGAAAGCAAGTCACACCATCTAGCATTGATTGATATTGGTTGTTTTACAACTGTCCAATAAATATCACCATTAATCCATTAAGCATCTAAGCACTTATAGATGTCATTGTTTTCAAATATTTGAGTAGACCAAATAAAGAAGAGAGCAGTACCAGTAATTTAATATTTTTTTTAATGTGACTTTACTTTCTTCGCCAAAGTGAGGCAGTCATAAATAAGTGTGTTTTAACTTACAAGTGACATCACATTTCCTGCCTTCTTGTCTGGCTCTCCTAAACCTTCAACCATTTATACTTGTGTAACTTTGTATCTCATGTCTGTCTGAAAAGTTTGGTTGAAGCCTCCACCTGAAGGAAAAATAGTATTGAAATAACTAATTAAAATATTTGCCATAATCTGGTATTTCTTCTCACATGTATATGTACATGTCTAAAAACAGGAAATAAAACATCTTTTGATTACCAGGTTTCATATAGAAGGGGGTAAATAAAGGGTTCAAGTTTTTATTATGTTAATAAAAAATACAAACAATAGTAAATGACATATGCTCTGGCTGAGAAACTTAAAAAGTGAAATTATTCCTCACAATGTAGCTTGTATGTACATACACATGAGCAAGTAGTGCTAAATGGATTGAGGGGTGAGAGCAGGGGCTCCGGAAACCGGCGGGGGGGGGGGGGGTGCATGTTAGCTGCAGGGTCAGCGGAACGGTTTTTACAGTGAACGGGCTGACCATGCAAAAAATCGTAACCAGATGGTCATTTCATATTCTTCAGCCCCCGCACTGTTTTCCAAAACCATGTACAAAAATGTAAAATTGACCATCTGCTTGTGCTTTTTTGCATTGGTCAGCCCCCCCCCCCCCCACTTTCGGCTCAGCCCCCTCACTTTCAAAACCGTTCTGCTGACCCTGCAGCTAACATGCAAAATATATTGAATCTATTATGTCTTTCATGCTTATGTAATGTTTGCATTTCAAACTGACTTTAAATAGAAAATCTGGTCACAGTCCGATTTCATTGTCATTGATGTGGGTTTTTATGATTTTACATTCTGCAACCAAAACAATATCCTTCATTATTTTTTAATCATTATCGCATTTTACTAGTCTACATGTTACCTGTGGTTGCATTTCAATCTCAGTATTTCTTCACCCATTGCCAAATCTTCTGTCACATGTTCATCAGATTGGCCGCTGGCACATTCCTTGCTGTAGTAGACCAGTCAGAGCCTTGCTTTCTAGTTCCAGATCCGTCTTCTTCTGCATACTGTTCAACTGTCCATAGTCTGAAATTAAAATATTAATAATATCACATTGTTATACATGTAGCAAAGAAAATATGTAGATTTACAGTGATCATTGAAAAATACTGCACTTTCAATGAATATTGTTGACATTTCATAAAGGGGAATGATCGAATATACCAATCATTTTTCTTCTTTTATTATCCTGAAATTTATAGAATTTACCAACAATCGGTCAACAATTTATCCTTGTTAATTCATATAATTTTCACTTGATTATAAACAAGACGGTAATTAACACATTAACTATACAAAATAGTAAAACAGCTTTTTCAATAATTTTTTTTTTTAATTCAAAAATAAAAATAAAAGTTTTTTTCTAACTCAATAGCGCTTGGATACCTTGCCGGTTAAAAGCCACGATCAAATTAATAAAAAATATGAATAGGCTCCTAATTCGTAACTGCAGCAAATTGCATCCCCATCAAACTGTCAACTATTTCTGGACTGTGACCTTTGTTCAATGGAACTTTAATATGAGATTCAAGGCAGAAAAATACTTGGGATTGATGAGATCCATTCCATATTCTCCTATATTTTTTTCTAATGAAGAGACCTTTAACCTTTACATGCTATTTAAGGTTAGGTATGACTAGACTCTAACTTTATGTGGTACAACAGTATTTTTCAAAAAATAGATTAAGAGACATTATCAACAATAATTTAATTTATTTACCCCAATAACACCGATGCTATTGCAGATTCATGCTAAATAGTAATTTGTCTAAAAAATTGACTTAGAAAAATAAAAGCAAAACAAACTTCATAATCGCACACAAATGAAGAGCATTATTTCCTCTCCCCCAAATTGGACGATCAATCTTTTTTTTAAAAGGGAGCTATGCAATGGCTCGATCATTTCACTTGGGTGCGCAAAGTCAAAGATAATTTAAGATAGATCTAGATCTATAAGCTATACCAGTACGGCCACGGGCCGGTTGCACTATTTAAAACTTAGTTAGATCTAATAATTTTTTTATATCTAGATTTTAATTTTTATTGGGTGTGAACGCACCTCTGCCACAATCGCATCACCCCCCCCCCCCCGAATCCTCGCCAGCTGTCGAGAGCCTTCACTTCATTCGACTTGTGACTTGCTAAGGCTAAGCCTACATTAATAGTTGAGAACATCCACTTTACAAATTTACCACTCACACTATTACCATGTGATTTAGCTCCTGTTCAATTCCAATTTCTGTGACACAGAATTAGGATGGCCCCATTGGATATGTGTACATTTACAATTGCACACGCTGGTTTGCCTGGTGATCAATGATAATCTCCGACCACACCGAGCAACAAAATTATTACAAAACCAAAGGAAATGAAAAAATATGATTTGCAACATAGAATGACATAAAGGTAGAACAATATAAAGAATTCTCTTTGCAAAATTTATAAAATTGCAGCCATGTGCGGATCATAAAAACGTGACAGCCGTGAGCCGTGTCGTTAGTTTGGACCTGAGATAGTTCTACAGACACAGAAACACGGGTATGGGACTAGACTGGATTTTGTACTGTCAAGTTCACCGATCGTATCGACAGGGGTCCTGCCAGAAGATCCTCTTTTCTTGTAATTCATTTGATAATCACGCACAACGAATAATTCAATCACCTTACATACAATATGAACGACATTTTGAAGGGTTTTACTTACGGTAAAATCCTCATTCACCTCTACGAGGACCTTCGCTTCTTCTCATGTCTTCGTTTCATTTCGAATCGTCGTGGCGAAAACATCAACCAATTTTACATCTTTTTCACGACTTTGTGAGTGGGCGTGGCCTAATTAGTCAGCGAACCTCGTTCAAGACGATTTGTAAAATAAAAATTCTCTGACAATAGTCAGAGAAGCTCCGAGAGTTTGATGAAACGAATTTTTGTCAGCGCTGACTAAATTGTCAGCGCTGACAATTTTAGTCAGCGCTGACAGTTGTCGGACGAAAATATTGATGAAACACCCCCCAGGAATGCATGGTATCCCGATGAAACACATTTAAGCATGATTTCTTGACTAACACTGGACATTTCGTGTTTTCTTTCGCAGGCTCGCGATGGTCACTACATCGACAAGAAGTGCCCGTTCACCGGCAACGTCCACATCCGCGGCCGTATCTTGACCGGCGTCATCACCAAGATGAAGATGCAGAGGACGATTGTCATCAGGCGCGACTACCTCCATTACATCAAGAAATACAACCGATTTGAGAAGAGGCACAAGACCATGTCTGTCCATCTCTCACCCTGCTTCAGGTAAGCCGACACCCCCCCCCCCCATCTTACAAAGAAGAATAAGGCAATAAATTGCTGTGTAATCAAAAGATGAATGAAGGAAATGGATAAGTAATCCATAAACCAAGTTAAAGATTCAAGTAAAGGAATGAAAAGTAAAGAAGATATTTAATTTGTTTTGTCATTACTATTATAATCTGACTTACTGTTGGATGATGACAATTTTGTTTTTAGTGAGAATGAAAAGAAAGAGTTAATTTTTCTATATAGTAAAAAATTACATGATGAAAGATGTCACGTAAAGTTACCAAGGCCAGTTCAACTGAGTTAAACCGTTGTTTTTATCTTGATTTTATTTACGCTTGAAGAAACGTTCATTGGCTAGTATGAGATGGGAATATTGCACATGATGTTTCTCACGATGGTCTTCATATTCCCTCCCAAGGAGGGATGCTGACATTGCTTTTAAGCACTTCACTGATGCAATCTTCCCCTTGTACTCATGCCAAGAAAATCACCACACTGGGAGAAAAAGCCTGTACAGATTATCTTGATTAATTTTGATCAAACAGCTGGATACCTCTGTCAAGAATGTATAGTGATCTTAGTGGTAATAGCAAAAATCAAAATAATAATATCCCACTTAAATATAGCACATATCACATTGTCATCTGAGGTCTATTGCCACTTCCAGCAGACAAATCCACCTTCCATAAGATGAATATTTGCTCAAGACGCAGTCTTGTAAACCACATGATGAAGGACACACATTATATTTTTAGTTGAATTTCTCCAGAGTGAAAACGATTGTTATCCTAAATGATTTGACTTAGTCGTAGGCTAGGTTACATGTACATAATCATATTTATCCCAAGCTTAGCCCGGCAAGCCTGAATACATATTCACTGTTTTTCTTCTCGTGTTCTTCCTCGCAGGGACACCAAAATCGGAGATATCGTGACCGTTGGTGAATGTCGCCCTCTCAGTAAGACCGTTCGATTCAACGTCCTGAAGGTGACACAGGCTCCAGGATCAGCAAAGAAGCAGTTTGCCAAGTTCTAAAGGCTGTCTAGAGATTATTTGGAGGGAATGTAGAAATAAATTAACATCACATCAACATGCACTGTTCTTAGTATTGGTCTGTCAAGTGTTGTGTATAATGAGAATAGACCTTTTGGTAAACTGCCGATTCGTCTATTGCCAACTTGTCCACTTATCACATGGTCTACATTCATTTTGTCAAATGCCATTCCGTCCATCAACATTTGGTCCAATCATCACTTCGTCTAATCACCAGTTTGCCTATTACCATTTCATTTCATAACCACTTGGTCTAATACCCATTTTCTTTTCATTCATTTCGCCCAATCAACACTTTAGTCCAATTAGATCAAATGGTTTATGGACTAAACGGCTACTGGACCAACTGGCTATTAGATGAAATGTTGAGCGGATGAAACGGGGATAGTGGATGAATTGATAGAGACCAAATGATAGTAGACGAATCGGCATTATAAACCATTTTGAAATAAACTGACCTTATCTAGACCTTGTGCAATGACGTCATTGCCCTGCATGTGTTGGTGATCTGCAGCTGGCACATCTCTGTTTACACAGATCCCTATATCCTCTGAGGGAGGGCGCTATGACATGTCATGCATTAATTTTAATCACTTGGGAAATGGGTTTATTGGGAGAGATACGATTTGAAAAAAGAAATACTTATAAGAAAGGGAGGCTAGAGAGGGAATGGCAGTCATGAACTAATAGGCATTAGTGGGAAGGTAAAGAGAATAAAAATGGACATAGTAAGATTTTGATGCGAGCGAAGGTTAAGAAATTGAGACGAGTGATGCGTAGAAGAAAGAAAGGTTAAAAATAAAAGGGAGAAATGAAGATTTGAAAGATGAATGAACTTGAGAAGAAAGAGAGTAAAGACGACGAAAGAAGGCGATGATTAAGCGATCAAATTTATAGAAACGAGAGGAAGTCAGAATGAACAGATTAAAAAGACAGAGAAATGCATGAAGAAATGGGTGTAAAGCCTTTTGCACAGGGGGTGATGGAGTTTAACCAGTACATATCGGCCATTTTGTTCTTGATTTTCAACCTTATGAGGATATGCATACAAAAAGGCTGGAAATCAAAAACAAAATTGCTGATAACTGCTAGTTAAACTACACCCCTGTGCAACATGCACTATACCATATAAAGTACACCGAGCTTCTGCAATTTCTGCCCTATTCTGTGTACATACATGTATTTTGTGTTTAAAGGAAACCAAAACCCAAGAAGAGAAGCAATCTTATTGGGTAGAGTAAAAATAACAAAATTGGTTATGAAATAAGCAAGTTATGGACGTTTAAAAAGTCTTGTACTTTCTATGGGGATCCTCAAATTGGCAAATGTGCTTCAAAATGGCTGATTTTGTGGACAACTCTCCATTTGTTTCGTACACAATCATTCAGATTTTCCCCTTTATTTGACATATTTCACATCATCATCTCCTGACCTTGACATATGTGGTGTGAATTATATTTTCCCATGAATTATGTTACGCTGAGGAGGCAAGATGCAGTTTGAAAGATGAGGAAAATTTGTGTACAAAACAAATGGAGAGTTGTCCAAAAAATAAGCCATTTTGTTATACCGAGGTTGTTTTACCTGACTGCTAAGAAAGCATGAATGCCTGTGAGCAAGCAACCAGTGGACCAACGGCTTAAGGTCCTCTCCGAGGGACCTGGTAATGAGGATAAATGCCTTACCAAAGGGCACTAGTGCACCACTTGGGAATCGAACCCGGGTGACCGAAACCCCTGAGCTATCGCGCCTCAAAGCACGTTTGCCAATTTGAGGATCCCCATAGAAAGTGCAAGACTTTAACTTGCTTATTTTATAACCGATTTTGATGAAATTTTTTTAAATTGTTCCTCTCATTTTACTCTTTCCAATAAGATTACTTCTCTTCTTGGGTTTTGGTTTCCTTTAATTGGCACATACAGCCCATAGAGGGAGGGTGTCACCGTGAAACAACCTAAAAGCAAGATGCATTCACAGCTAGTACCATATTTGTTACCAGGGCTGAAATTTTAATATTGACTTGGAGATTAGCAGTGCCCCTCATTATTTCATTTTGTAAAAATTGTTCTGTACCAAGAAATATGCCTTGTAGAAATGTGGATTTGCATTAGAAATATGTAAATATATGTTCTAAAATACGGACAGTTTCTACATTGATGACCTCCCTATTAGTAATTTTTTGGCAAATAATTATTTTGAAAGAAAACAAATCTTTCCATCTTCATCCTCCCATCATTTAAGTTTTCCTTTGCTCGTTCCTCTTTATTCCGTCATGCTCAAAACTATTCTTCACTCTTACACTTTCTTATGTTACTAGTCTTTCTTCAATCCACACTGATTAAACTTTTAATATAACAAAGCATGTCAAAATGAATTATGCCCAAAATATGGTGTAAAAGTGAATAGAGTACCTCCATTTATTTTTTTTTCTTTGGTGCATGTTAGTGTTTCTGATACTGTCCCATATTTTGGCGGAGCATGATTACACTCCTCCACACAATAGGGTTTATTACGCATTCATGAGTCTGAACACATTATTGGGGGCCGCTGTGGTTCGACTCCCACCAAATTTGGGTCGTGAATACAGTATATTTCATCCTGCTTCACCAAGATATGGTTTCAAAAGCGCTAAAATATACAAGAAATTTTTTTGTAAACTTGCGCCATCATCACTCTGGCACTTCATAACTCTTGCCCTATTCTATGCATTTATACAGTCACATAATCGGTGTATCATCAGTAGGAACATGATTGCAATCTGAGCATCAATACTTGCAGAATATATTGATATTCAAATAGTTAATGTAAATCGAATGAAAGGGACTTCTTGTATCGGTATTTTGTGGTAATTATCCTCCACAAAGGCCTATGATTCATTGACGAATCAAAATTTACGGTTTTGTGGGAGTTTCTTTCTGAAACGGGCCACAGATTGTCAGTCTATCATTTCTCTTATTGGACAAAAACGCATCAAATTACTGCTGTGATAAGAAACATTCTTTTTTAAACTTTTTTTTTGGGGGGGGGTCAAACATGACAATCAATTTCAAAGGTGTTTTCAATTTTAAAACAACATTTCACTGTAGCAGACATGCACAGAAAGAAATCCAATCACCTATAAACAAAATCAAAATATAACTGACACATTTTTCTTCCATTTTTTGTTCATACCTGAATACCTCTTTAAGAATCATTCTTTTTAAAAATTGTGGGGTTTTTTTTTGGGGGGGGGTTCAAACATGACAAATCAATTTCAAAGGTGTTAAAACAATATATTTCACTGTAGCAGACATGCATAGAAACAAGTCCAATCACCTATAAATAAACCAAAATACAAATGACACAGTTTTCTTCTATTTTTTTTCATACCTGAATACCTGTTTAATTTTTCCTTTACATGTACATGTACAGTCCAAAATACAATTCTTTCTGTGAAATAGCAGAGAGTATTAGAACATACATATTCTAACATTGAAATTATTGTACAATCAAATCAATCGAGTTCAGATCATTCATTCTTTACATTCATTACACACTATTAAACAAAAACAGGAGCTGGACAAACAAATTTGGCTGCATTTGTATTTTGTACATTTACATATATGTACATGTAATCAAGATTGAATCATTACTGTCAAATAAAACAACGACATGGTAAGTAAATAATTACCATTGGCAAAGGTGATGGGGCGCCATCATGAGGGCATTTTAATTTGCTTGTTCACAAGTAGACTGCTAGTAAAGTATGGCTTAATAATTAATATTTATGCATTGGCCGATAATCTTTAGTCTGGTTTAACTTAGGCCAATGGTCAAACTACGTGCTAAAATTATGGGATGCCAAAAATTTTAAAATCCTGTAACATATTTATGTTCTGTGTGCTCTTTCATCATGTTATAATGGTGAAGAAAACAAACTTAATTACTATTCTCTGAAAGAATATGAAAGAATAATCTCAGTAACAGATGAGCTGACAAACTGAACTGATTTGTGTCACAATTGGCTATCCATAGTCAGCCACAAATTTATACTGGAATTTAAATTAAACCAGAATTAAGAATACGGGCCATTGTGCTCTTGGCATGCAAATTAGGTGGAGTGAAGCAATGCACGGCACGCACAAGCACCGATTGAATCCACTGCCTGTCCACTTTCAAGGCTAAAAAACATTATTTGGGAAAAATGTTTTGAAAGGGGTACTCCAAGCTGAAAATGAAATATCTAAATAAACAGAGTAACATTCAAAGAGCAATTTGCTCTGAATATATTGTACCAACGTCTGACATAATAATGAAGTTGTTGAATTCCTAAGTTAAGCAATATTCTTTAAAATGAATGTCGTCATGAATATGCAATAGATGGGCTGATGATGTCATGTCCCCGCTTTCTTATTTTATTTCTAGAAATATTTTTTTCGTATTTTATACACGTGTGTGTACATGTAACAGAAATAGGTTCAGCAATGATTACCGTAGACAGTAAATCAGTAGTCAATCACATATTTTTTTCATTTTTGGAGGACACAATATTCATACAACAATAAATAAGGATATGACATCATCAGCTGGCTAATTACATATTCATGAGGACATGCATAGAACTGTTTCACAGAAATAATGCAAAACTTTGAATTGTCATAACTTTGTTAATCCTTGGCCATTTTGTTAAGATTTTCGATTTTGTTTTACTGATTTTACTCTGTTTATATCATACAATTTTCAGCCTAAATTATCCATTATTTACTTCAGATTGGAATGCTTAAAATTGTACTGCCATTCCTCAACATAATCATCAATGCAAGAACAAAGCCAGCTAAATATAAAAACAAAATCATCATCAAACTTTATGCATACATGTCCTTATAAATAATGATAATTTTTTTAGAAAACTGAAGCTTGGCATAGGCTTGCTGACATAGCAACATGTAATGCAAACTGGGGAACAAGTCATTTCTAGAGCTTCTCGCATTCTCTGGAAAACATTCAAATGGAACAACTTAAGTTCAAATCTACATGTATCATTCATACCTGCTCATAAAAGTATCCAAAACACTAGGCCCTGTAACATATAGCTTAAAGGGGAATGAAACTTTTGGAACAAGTAGGCTTGTGTCAAAACAGAAAAACCAAATAAGAACAAAGAAAGTTTGAGAAAACTCTGACAAATAATGAGAAAGTTATGAGCATTTGAATATTGCGATCACTAATGCTATGGAGATCCTCCACTTGGCAATGCCACAAAGATGTGTGATGTCACATGTGAACAACTTTTACTTTGATGGACTATAAAATACCCCCAAAGTGTCTCTTTTTGCTCTTTCTTATGGTGATACAAACTCTTTATCCATGATGTATTCTTTAAAAATCTGTATTACATGCCCTCCTAAAGAAAGAACACATGATCTACTGATAGATGTGATAAGAGAGGCAGTTTGAGTGAAATATATACTTAAGTAATAGGATAGTTGTTCACAAGTGACATCAAACATCTGTTGCATTGCCTATGGGAGGATCTCCAAAGCATTAGTGATCGCAATATTGAAATGCTCATAACTTTCTAATTATTTGTCCGAGTTTTCTCAAACTTTCGTTGATCTGTTTCTTTGATTTTCTGTTTTCACACAAGGTTTCTTGTTCCAAAGGTTTCATTCTCCTTTAACAATTAATCGCAAAGCTAATATTTATGATTGATTGCATTCATAATCAATCATAAAAGTCAGCCAAACAATCAATCGCAATGCTTCATGTGACGGGACCCAGATCTTTCCCAAAGAAAGACGATCCCTTGACAACATATCTTCTCAATATTCAATTTTCTTCCAAAACTCTATTATGGCCCGTATTCTGAAGTCAGGTTTAACTTTGACCATGGTCTAACTCTGTGCTAAAATTATGGGGAGGCAAAAATTCAAAAATTCTGTTCATATTGTATATTTCTTTATGTTTACTATGTTGTTTTATTTTGCTTTCATAACAAAGAAAAATACTTCAGCTACCATTCTCAGGCAATTATGAACAATTTTGGTGTCAAATGAGTTAATAAATTGAATGTATACTGTAAGGGATTTCATTTGTGCTCCAATTGGCTCTCCATACATCTAGTTAAACCACAACTTTCAACCTGAGTTTAAGTTAAACCCGACTTCAGAATACGGGCCTATGTTTTGTCACGAACTGCTCCAAGCATTATATCATCTACAATAAATTAGTATACTTCTACTACTACATACTACTACATCAAGGAAATAGGTACCCAGGTACATGATTATCGATGTAAGACGGTTTCATACAAAAAATATTATTCCAGGTCCCCGTTTCATAAAACCTGTTATAATAACAAATTTGCAACAACAGTTACAAGCTACTGAAATCCTTCAATTTGATTGGCTGATAGTAAACTTGTAATAGAAATTGTGCATTTGTTACTATGACAAGTCTTTTGGAACTGGGAACCTTGACTTTCACCACTTTGGTAGCACATAATGTATATAGAATGGAATTGCAGTTAAATTGAAAAAGAGGCAAACCAGGGGAGAATTTCATCAACATGTTTGTCCGACAAGTTGTCAGATCTGACAACTTTCCCTGATGTTGATTGGCAGAGAAGCATTGTTACTATGGTAATTGTCAGACAAAATGGGACTTGTCGGATAAAACGTCTGACAAGTCCTTTCATGAAACACTCCCCAGGGCCCTGTTTCACAGGGAGTAACTTTAGACTTGAGTAGCAAGTTAAGTCTTAGGGGGGTGTTGCAAAGAAAAAATTGAAATTGATTGCAAATTTCCAATCCAAAAATTAGCAAGTGATATATACCAATTGTAACTAATGCAAATTGATTTTTACTGCTTGTTGCAAAAAGCAGACCAGGGGGGGGGGGGTGTTTCACATAGATTTAAGTATGACTTAGATTCACACTTAAATGCCTATTTTCGTGCGGTATAAAAGGCATGACTGCATTGGTCATATGCTAGAGAACGCGCACTACTGCATATTTATAATCAATAAGATTGTGCATTGCATATCATGTACGTGTGGGCACTTCAGTGCGACTCTAACTCATACTTAAATCTTTGTGAATCACCCCCCCCCCCCCCCATCAAGTACAGATTCAAATTTGCAATTTATTGCCTGACTGATGATTGATTTTTTGACCCAAATTTGACTAGTGCAGTGGATGGCAAGTTCCTTCCAATGCTCCACGAGTTGCACCAAAATTTTACACAACATCTTATTGGGCTTATCAAACTTGTGTAGAAAAATACAAATCCTCACCGTAATGGTCAACTTCTACAAGGAGTCCAGACTCTGTGGCAAAGTCTACCAATGAAATATGGAAGTTAGATACTATGCGTTTCGGCGTCGACGCCTGACTTTATTATTATCCAACTTACCGTTTGTGAAACTGTCCCCTGGGTCCTGTTACACTCGGCTAATAGCAACTGATTGGAGAATAAACTTTTATGGTTGATTGAAATGACCACAATGTACATAAAACTGAATTGTACGATCAATCGCTAATAACATTTTGTGTAAAGGACCCTGGTCAGTTTGTCATGCTATTATGGTGACTTTCCATTACAACTAAAGGAGTGTTTTCATGAAGCACCTCGTCATTAATATTAACTGACAAATTTGCTCTTAGCCAATCTGATGCAGGGATTTCAGAAGCTTGTAACAACTGCTTCCAGTAGAATCAATGACGAGTTGGTTCATGAAATGCTCCTATAGTATCCAATTTTGGGACACTTAGAGAAATTACTACAACACAACAGTGGAAATGGTGGCCAAGAATGAAAATATTCTACAAAAATTGCAATATTCATTATGACAATTTAGTGTGTGGTAATTACATTGAAGTGGGCTCCGCTTAGAAGCAATGCACATTCTTTCAACACTGTCCACTTGGTTCAAACAATCCCTTCACTGCAATTTGCTGCATTGACGGTTCCGGTGCCTGTAAAAGTAACCCAGAAGCCGACGCCGCCTGTAAGATAACATTATCTGATGGCCCCAAATGTGTCACTTGCTGAGTGACAGGGGAAAGCATGGGCGGTGCCAATGATGGTATTAATGATGGTGCGCCAGCTGGCGCCATGGTCGGTGCTCCTGACGCTCCAACAATGCCAGAATCAAGGAGGTGCACCATCTGGCTTGGCGCAGCTTTGGAAGGGCTCCCTGCTAGCATGGTAGTTTGATTCACTGGCGGTGCTACCAATAGTGGACTAACTGCTGAAGGAACCTGGATGGAAGGTGCCATTTGGACTGAATGTGCTGATATGACTGATACTGGTGGAACTGGTGGTATCGGAGTAGATATCATAGTAACTACACTGGTATTGCTACCTGCAGCTGGATTCACAACCTGCGGTGCCGCTACAGGACTCTGAAGCACCACATTCTGCAACGCTTGCGCCTGTAGAACATTCTGTGATACCAAATTCTGTACCACTTGCGGCTGTTGAGTGTTTTGCACCATAAGTCCTTGTGGGGTTCCCCCTACAGCCTGCATTACAATTTTATTCCCACCCTGTGGTAACATTTGAATCTGCACATTTCTGCCAGAGGTAGCGGCAGGGATCGGTTGGATAGGCTGCTGCAAAGATACCAGAGGCACCGAACCTTGAAGAGTACCACCAGGTGCAGTTGAACCATCTGTGTTGCATGGTTGAAGACACAATTCAGGTTTAGACGCACCAGGCTTCTGCACGTACAAAATCTTATATTGCTTGTTTTGCATATTGACTTTCAAGTTGGTCGGCAGAACTACGGTTTTCTGGGCGCCGGTACTTGAAGCACCTGCAGTCAGTTGCGCCACGATATTTGGCACTCCCTTGATATCTTGCGCCGTCGGTGAGGCAAGCTGTTGAACCCCTTGTTGCTTAGGTGAGAGGGAAATGACAGTCGCCTGAGGTTTCATACCTTTGGCTCCTGTTACTCCTGGGAAATTGGTTCCAACAGCGTTAGATTGGATGATGCTCTGTGCCTGATATCCAAAAGAGAAAAAAAAGACATTTAATTCAATAAGGTTACCCCATCAGCATCTGCAATCGCAATATAGGACTACCACATTCCTAGCTAAACGAAAATAGGCAGAGTATTCTAGGTTTATCAAATATACACCAGGAACCCCATCTTACAAAGAGTTAAATGGACAGCTAGCAACATCAACATCTAAAATGCAAATTTGTTCAAAATAATTTCTAGATATGATGTATATTCATACAATCATCAATCTCTTGAAGATCCAGTATAACACTATTTGTTTACTACGGAGATAGTGCTAAATTCCTGTAAAAAAATTACGGTATGGATGGATTTCTAAACATTTGAGATTGATTGGATCATTCGTAACTCTTTGTAAGACGGGGCCCAAATATATGGTGAACAATTTAATATTTTTCTTTCAATTCAAGAATAAACATTCCTATTCCAAGAGTGAAGGTTCCACATAACAGACAAAGTTGCTGCTAGCCAATCAGATGCAAGGATTTCAGTAGCTAATAACAGTTGTTCTGTGAAAATCACTTTGTGAAATCCTCTCCTGGGGACAGTAACACTAATAGGGTGTTGCAAAAAAACTTGTCAAGCAATGGGTGATTTCAAGTCCGGTCTTGGCATTGGTGTTGGAATTTGGATTGCTTCCCCTAGCTCCAAAACCTATTTTGAGTTTGTAAAACTGATCCAGATCACAATATTGACATCTCAACAACTAGTGAGTGACTTTTCAGGACCATCTTCATTTCATGTTTGGTGTTATATTCATGTAAAAATTGACCTAACACCGACACCAAAATTGAAACCACTCAATTACAAGTCCAAAATCAATCATACGTCTGGCAATCAATTGCAAATATGTTCTTGCTTGATGGTGTGCATCTTGCAACAAGCAATAAAACTCAATTTGCTGTAGTTGCAAATCTTTGCGATTACAGATCTTTTCTTGCAACACCCCTGAAGTTGGCAGCAATGATCCAAGACCAACTTTTTGTTTTCAACTGCCTTGAACACAATGTACAATAAAAAATAAAAATTAGTCACATGAGCAGTCACTATGCACTGTATTACAGGCTCCAGTCTTGCAAAAATTTGTGATTGATCCAATCAACCACAACTATGGAAAGCCAACAATGCCAACATCTAAAATGCAAGTTTGTTTGGTTTTTTTTCTTCTACATGTAAATATGATGTACATTCATGTATTCGTTATTGTCTTTGCAATTGTGTGCTTTCTCTTCCTTGACAAAGGGCATTGTGCAAATTTCCTTTACGAACATGTCAATGATGGGGTTCCATATAGGTGAGGTACCTTGGATCAATCGCAACTCTCTGTGAGGCAGGTTCCTGGGCCCCCTTCTTAAAAAGAGTTACAATTAATCAGTGTCATAATTTTTTTTACAGGAAATTTGCAAAATGCCCCCTGTGAACAAAGGAGAACACACCAAATTGTCAAGAAATCAATGAATTTATGGATATTCATTCATATCGAGAAATTATTTTGAACAAACATGCATTAATATGTTGACTTTTCTGGCTTTCCATAGATGCGATTGATAGGACCAATTGCAACTCTTTGTTGGACGGGCCCCTGGACTTCATTGCGAACACAATAGAGATTATATCTGGCTCCATGTAACATGAAAATATGAGTCATCAGTGAGTAAGTGGTAACGTTCCAGATACGAGTCTGAAAAGGTGTATATCAAAACTCATGCAGATCAGTGGCGGATCCAGGCGAAAACACAAGGGACGTATGTCCCACCTGTATTTTGAGAAGCACTGAACATAGATATTGATATATCTAAATCTAAGAAAATTGCCATAGTTGCACCCCTAGAAATTCTGGATCTGCCACTGATATAGACAAATAACATCATGCAAAGAATATCACTCCCCAAACAAAAAAATAAATAAATAAAATAAAATAAACAAAATAAAATAAAAAATAAAAATCTGAAAATTGATGCCTTTCGTTTTTAACAATGAAAAAAAAAATTGAACTTATATTGAATACAAAATGAAAAAAAAAATGTTCTCTCACCTTATTTCAACAATTAGTGAGAAAAAAGAAAACATAAATCATATTAGCATATCAGCAAACTGCAGCTTCATACTTACTGAAATGCATATTAATGTCTAATTTGACATTTGCACTGATTTATGCCACTTTTCTGCTAGTGCAACATTTCTAGGATTTCCATTTTTATACAGGTGTACAGTAAATAATTATCGAAACTGTTAGCAAATGTAAAAACTTGCGAACTCATGGATATGCTGAATATGGAGAATATTGTCATGTCTATATGTGATCTGCCACCTCAAAACCAACAATAAGTCGACCAAAATGAAAATTGAGATTTTTATTGAGCTTGAAAATTCACTTCCTAAGCTTTCAAATGATATATGATGTGTTGAAATTGACCAACAATAACCATTACAAGTACTTGTTTGAATGCAGAGGAAATTAAGCAAGAGCTTTAAAAAATCGGGAGAAAACAAGGTTGGAAGTCTGGGGTTCACTCAAGCATGAGATGTGCATACCGTGTAATCTCAGTGAAACTTCCAAGCAGTCCGAAAAAGTGGTGTCTTTTCTTTTATTCCACTTCAGGACCTTACCTGGCGACTTATTGGTAGCTTTTGGGTAGTAGGTCACATATGCTAAAAACTCACTGGCCAAGAGAACAGGGAACCGTCTCATGAAGAGTTTTGATTGATCCAATTGATCTAATCTTAACTATGAAAAGACAGGGAACCCAAATTCTAGAATAGAACTATGTCTGTTTTAAGTGTTTTCTCAAATCATGCATGCATCATTTTCTTGACCAATCAGCATCCCCCTTCCATTTCAAAAGGAATATTGTGTTGTGTATACTTCCTACAAAGAATTATGACATGGATGGATTTCCATAGTTGAAACTGATCAAATCAATCACAATTCTATGTAAGATGGGGCCAGGGTGGGTGTTTCACAAAGCTGTTTGTAAGTTAAAGGACAAGTCCACCCCAACAAAAACTTGATTTGAATAAAAAGAGAAAAATCTAACAAGCATAACACCGAAAATTTCATCAAAATGGGATGTAAAATAAGAAAGTTATGACATTTTAAAGTTTTGCTTAATTTCACAAAACAGTCATATGCAAATCCTGGTCGGTATGCAAATGAGGAGACTGGTGACGTATCCACTCACTATTTCTTTTGTATTTTTTTTATAAAAATTACAAAAAATTATAATTTTCTCATCATTGTCAAGTGAAACAATTAATTCCTCCCTGAACTTGTGGAATTAGCATTGTTTAATACTTGTTCAATCAAGTTGGTCCTTATTATCAAATATGTAACAAATGAAATATTGTATAATTCAAACAATAAAAAACAAAATAGTGAGTGAGGGACATCATCGACTGTCTCATTTGCTTATCACTGAATTGTGCATATCACTGTTATGTGGAAAATAAGCGAAACTTTAAAATGTCATAACCTTCTTATTTTACATCCATTTTGATGAAATTTTCAGTGTTATGCTAGTTCGATTTTTCTCTATTTATTCAAATCAACATTTTTCTGGGGTGGACTTGACCTTTAAGAAGGACTTAAGAAGTAAGAACTGCTGGTGAACCTTTTTTATGTGCTAAATAATCACTAATGATGGATATCATTTACAAGGATCACCAGTCGTTCTTAAAGTCACTCTTAACTTACAAACATCTTCATGAAACGGCACCCTGATATCATACTCATGGTGGGTGTTTCATAAAGCTATTCGTAATTTACCAGTGACTTAAAGAGAAATGCCAGTAATTGCAGTAAACACTGATTTCATGAGAAAGTCTGTAAGACCAGGCTTAATTGTCAGTATATCATCGAGGATCTAGATCTGGTACAGTTACATAACTTAACTTTGTGAAATCTTGAAATCTACGCTGAAAAATGTTCACACTCAAGATCACCAACACAGATAGGCACACGTGGGACACTGTATTATTATTGCTGGAAAAAAGACCCGACGGAAGTGACCGAATCCGCGCTTATTTTGCTTATTTCTCAGCAATTACACAATTTCTTCCAGAATCCTTTGGCACATATTTTTATTCATAAAAACAGACACTTGGGTGGTCATTATATTAGATTTTGTAAAAAGTCATTTTGAGATCGTTACCAATACTGGAATTTATCTTTAATGAACAAATAGTGATCCTTCCTTAGGTGCTGAATCAAAATCAATGAAAATCTGGAGTATATCATTTACCACAAGAAGATATCACCAGCCAGGCGTAAAGTCGCTTGTAACTTACGAACAGCTTTGTGAAAGACTCACCAATGCCCCATTAAACGAACTTGGTGATTCATTTAAGTGTTGATTTTTATGCTTCATTGAATTGATCGTAATGTCGTACAAAGTAACAATCAATCACAGAGCTTCTTACTTATTATGGGCCCCAGGTTGGCATATATCAAAGTTATGAAATGGTAAATATGGTGTAAATATGAATCATTAATAAAGTTAAAGCAGGGATAAAAAACAAATTAGGTTAAAAACAGAACAAATTAAACTTTCATGCAAAATTTGGGGAAAGTAAAACATTTGGAGTTATAGCAAGCCAAAACTGAAACTGTGATGAAAATGAGTCAGTCAAAACTTGTTTACCCTTTGACCTCTAAATACATTTCCCTTTCTTTTTACAGGGATTACCAGGTATCAGATGAGAAGCCAAAGAGATAACAGCCGATAGGACACAACTGAACTGTCCTTTTTAAACAGAAAAGCAGGAATTAAACTCAACCGTTCTAAACAGTGAACTCTTGACAACAAACACTTATCAGTGAAATACACTATAGTTACCAAGCTCAAACAAATCCCGAGTCCTTGCTTCATATGCCAGGTGATTGCCATGCTGAAAAGCGTATGCTGCAAGAATCGCCTCTGGGTGATAAGGTTCAGGAGCCAAGGACGATTCAATCTATTGGTTTTGAATAAGCTGTCAAAAATACCTTGAACAAAGCATCTTATCCTTGAAAAAGAGCCTCTGGATGGAAAAGTCCTACGGTTCAAGGTTGCATGAGCGAATGACTATTCGCTTTTTAGTGGTACCAGACTGGCAATGCTTTCCATATTTCAATGGGATATTTATTCTGATTACACACCTTTAATCTATAAATGTCCACTGACTATACATTAAAAAATTCTTGTTCCCCTTATCGCATCTTCATCTGAATTTTTTTCATCTATTCAAAAGAATAATTGAGTAACTGATTAATATCTTTCAGTGTAGTAAATAAATATGAGTTGACCCCCCCCCCCCCCATTGTCCTTTCATGGAAAATCTTGATGGATTAATTTCCGTCACTAATAAATCATTTGAAGAGTCCAAGTGATTATCACCTTTAACCTCCAAAATCTGTCTAAATTGATCTAATACCGTCATCCTTAAACTACATTGGCCTCTGAAAAAAATATGTAGATTTCTGCAATCCATGTCCTCTTCCTATATAAATATTAAGCACTTTCTCCAATAAAAATCATACAGATTATATTTATACAAAAGTACATCTTTCGGTCTGCCCCCATAATTCGTAAGTATTTAATCTTGAAAAACGTTTTCATAAAATTTGGCCACATATTTGGTGGAAAACATTTGGAACTACAAATATAATGCTCCTGTAAACCATGTCCATAAAGACTTGGCCCTTGTATATCTTGGGAAGCATTTGGAGGCAAAAGAGGTATTCCCAATAACACTGTTCAAGACTTGGCTCTTGGACTACATATGAAAGCTACATTGATGTCCCTGCATCTTGGGCACCCTGATCTAAAGGAGGCATGTACAAGGGGCCAAGGTTCTCCTCCAGGATTTCATCAAAGTACTGATTAAGTAGCTTAAAGACACCCTCATCTGGTGAAGCATGAGCTTCAGAATGACTACAACTTGACTGATCCTTCGCTTGATGAGTGATCTCATCAGGTTTGGTTCCAGCTACCTCATCAGACACTGGTTTCATTGCAATAGATGTTACAGTATCTGGTTTCACGGGAACGGTTTCCTCAGCTGTAGGATTGGGATCTCGACCTCTGACTTCAGTTTTATCAGTTTTGCAATTAGGTTGCTGAAGTTCATCCCTCCCAGAAGCTTGCTGAAACACCTTACCTAGAACTATGCATGGTTGGTTAAGATTGTTTACTGGAAGCCTAACTATGCCCTTATTGTTTTGTTGCTTCAAGGTTAAGTTCTCAGTCATGCCCCTATTTGAACCGCTAAAATTAGTTCCTCCTACGTTTGCAGGAGAATCTGTCATTTTAGAATGTATGGGTGGGGATTTGAGACTTATGCGATGAGAACCATCTCCATTCCCCCCTGATGAAGACATTTCCTCAGCAGCCTGTTCATTAGTTTTCTTACTCCTACCCTGCTTGTCAGTAGTACCAAGTGGTATGTTGAGGAAATTTATTAGATTTAGAGGTGTATTTTCCTGACTTGCACTGGGTTTGGTAGCATTATTGGATGATTTGCATGCAGTGTAAAGTGGGTTTTGATTAGAATGGGGTATGATATACAGAGTGCAAGGAGTAGACGGTTGGGACTTTACCACTTTTTTGTTGATTTGGTCCTGGAGTTGCGTTGCCTGAACCTGCTGTCTGACACTCTGAGTGCTAGCAGAGGCAGCGGTGGGATGAGCCATCCCTACATTCAAGGACAAAGCAGTTCCTGGTGCCTGCGCCTTTCTGACGACATTACCTTTGGCACCAGATAGAACATTTCCCACATTCTGAGGCGGGATGTACATGTACTGTTGGGTGCCTAATTGCACCCTAGGAAGCTGTTGAGAGTTCTCAATTGCTTGCCGTGAAGGAGAAAAAGTAGCCTTGTTAGCGACACCAAAGTGCTTGGTTTCCAGAGGAGTACCGTCACTTCGAGTCAGCTGTCCATTTGGTAAGAGGATGAACAGTTGTTCCCTGGGCACTGAAGTACTTACATTATTTCCTGAGGATACTATTGCAGTAGGTTGATTCCCCGATCTTGGCTGCAGAAGTCCTTGGGTTTGAGCCAATGCCTGTTGTGGCACAGAGACACTTCCTGGACTAACTAAGATGTTAGACTGAACAATCTTCTGTGAAACCGCCGGTGCTAGGGTAGGCATGTTGGTGTTTTGAAGCACTGATCCCTTGTGACTACCAATTGGATCTAGGATGGGCATGCTGTCCGGAATGCCTGGAGTGTGCTTCTGCTTGACGACAGGACTTCCCGTCTGCCCCTGGCTGGCATTCCCAATGGCCACATGCAATCTCTTTTCCGGTGCCTCAGGCAGAGATAGGCTGAATTCCTCAGCTGACCCACCTGCTGAGCTAGTAGACTTGCTTGAACCACTGCTCTTGTTTGAGAACCATGGTGTATTCCTATAGTTCTGAACTTTCTGAGACATTTCCTTCTTTTGTCCACTGGCACCCCTCATCTTTTCAACATGCTCTACAATTAGTCTTTGACGCTCTTCTGGCTTGTCCTTCAGAGACTCCCAAACTTTAGCGTCAATGGTGAACGAAAATGTCTCTGTCTTTGTTTTCTTATCTGCAATTGGTGCATCAGTAGTAGGCTGAACGGTAGCATTGGTTTTCTGTAGAAATGGAACTTTCAATGTTGGTTCTTTTGGTGACTGCTTGGTCAGTTTAGGGATTGGAGATACTGCAGCAGCTTCGCTAGCTCCTGCAGTACGCTTCAGGATTCTGATGAACTTGTCACTTGTATCCCGTTGGAATACTGGAGTTGCCTTCTTCTTAGGAGCAGATGGACGGCTGTAACTCTCATTCTTTTTATAGGGCGGAAAATTCCTCTGCGCTGCTCCTGGGACCATGTTCTTTGTCATTTGAAACGTAGAACCTGCCTTCAATTTCTCCTTGAGTTCCTCATGAACCTTCTTGAGCTTGGTCTCGTCCGTCTCCTCACCTTCACCACGTTGCGCATATCTACCTTGAAGAGGAACGCCTTTGACGATCTGGATTTTAGATCGCTTGGCTTTCTTCCGGTCCCTTATAACCTCCCTCTTCTGAGCTCTTCTACGCTTTGAAGACCTCATGGTCCTTCCCGCAATCTCAACACCAGAGTACAGATCAACCTTCCCTCCAAGACTTTCAGATCCTTCCGACCCATTGACCTCAACACTAGGGGTTGGACCTCTCGACACAGACACTTCATAATCGCCATCACTGTTATCATACTCTGCTGTGTCATCATCACTCTCCTGATCGCTAAGCTCATCACTGTCAAGTTCAGAGCTGCTTTCCGAACTGGAGAAGTCATCATCAATGCTGCTTGCCGCTATTGAGGATGTCTCAACTGCTTCTAATGGCTTCTTGACGTGAAGCTGGTACCAGTAAGCTGCTGCCTCCTGCAAAGCAGATAGAGAAAAATATATTGAATAATTTTCTAGGAAACTATGACCTACTGGTGGGAGTTTGAGAACAAGTACATTGCATCATTAATATAAACAAAATTACAGTGGATTCATGTTTTTTCCTGTACAGAGTATATTAACTTTACTGGTCAAAAATATTTCCCCACTGACAAAGAAAATGATCTGAAAATAATAAAAGCAGCTAATTTCACCCCACCCCCCCTGAACCTTGTGGCAAGGTGCCGGGCAATTTTCGAATGTTGAAAATTGTTTACTGGGAGCTTGAATATGCCCTTAACATTCCCTTGCTTTCAGATAAAATTCTCAGTCATGCCCCAATTGGAGTGGCTCAAAGTAGTCCCTCCTACATCTGATGACAACCCTTGCCCAATGGAAATTAATCATGACCATACCTGGTCAGGACTAGGATCCTTCTTGTAGGCCTCCTGCTCATTGTACACCACCTCTCTGGCCTTGTGGACAACCTTCTGCAGCTTGGCTTCGATTGGCTCCAAGTCTTCAAGCATCTTGGCGAGTGTCCTGTGGAGGTCAGTGGTTCGACCGGATCTCTTGATAGGTTGGACAATCTGAAGAAGTACGAAGATTAAAGCTATGTAAATGCAGTTGTAGTAATCATTTATTTCATGAGAAAGTCTGTAAAACCAAGGTTAATTGCCACTGTATCATCATAGATCATATATATCATAAACTGAAATTTATGAAATAAAGCTGAAAACGATCGTGACTACAGATTAGCACTGTAGAACAGTGTATTATTATTGATTGGGAAAAGACCCCTTTCTGGCTGGAATGCCAAGATGTTTTTAGAAATTCTCAGCAATTGCAGATTTTCTTCCAGAACCATTTTGCTCATATACTAACAGAAATTTGGGTGGTCATTTCATTGGATTCTGTATGAACTCATATTGAAATAGCTGTTAAAATAATAATAATAATGTGATTTATAAAGTTCAAAATCCACTCTGTAAAATGCTCAATTTATTCATAACTGTCTCATAATTACTAAAATTGTTTCCGAGACCATCAAAGCATAGGGAAAGAACACAGGTCACAAATGAAACAAATGAAAATTTTAGGCCAGTTAGACCATGGTCAAAGTTGAACAAGACTTCAGCATATAGGCCTCTGTCTTCTACTTCCGTAGTGCCATTAAAGGCTCCCGATATCATTATTGATATTGACTTAGATTCCTGATCTTACCGTCTTTCGTCCTTTGGTGATAGTCTCATCCTTCTGGGCAAACTTCTCCACCAGGACCCTGAAGGTTTCCAGACTGTCACACACCATCTCGAATTCTCCCTCTGGCGGGAGGATACCCGGTAAAGGCTGTGGGGGAGGAGGGGTTGGGATTCTTTCCATGACCTCACCGTCCTGCTTCAGGTCATCTTGGTTCAGGTCATCCTGCTTCAGGTCACCCTGCTTCAGGTCATTCCCCTTCAGGTCACCTTCCACCACCTCCATTGCTTCGTCCTTGACGGCCAACTCTGCCTTGACCTCTGGCAGAGCTTCGGCTTTGGCTACAGATGGGCCATTTTCTGCATCCGCCGAATCCTTCTCAGAGCATTCTTGTGGTGTTTGTCCATCCTGGGCACCTACATCTTTGTCCACTGAACAATCCTCCTGACAAAGATCATCGCTTTTAGCACTTGTTGCTTCAGTATCTACAGACTTAGAATTGTTTACGCAGTCATTACTGACATTATCCCCAGTGTCCATGCCATTGCTGCATGGGTCCTTGCTGATGTCATTTCCAGAAAGCTGGGCAACCTTGTGGTCAATGTCCATAACATTATTAGATTGGATCTGATTGAGCGTACTCATTCCATTGGCGGAACTGCCATTTTCCAACTGGTGAGTCTCATCCACTGACTCACCCTTGGTTTGGACAGTATCTGGTGAAACTTGGGCATCAGGTCCATTGGTTACCTCCTCCGTTGGTTTAGTAAGTTCAACAGAATGACCTGCACCATCATCTTTGGAGCCCCTTGGGGCATCATTGGAATGTGTTTGACGACTGCTATCATCCACCTCCATTACACCATTACATAATACATTCTCGGAAGGGGATTTCCCTCCCGCTGAATGAGGGGAATCCCCTTCTGCTGTACAACAGGCTTCCCCTCCCTGTACATCACTTTCGCGAGTCCTTCCCTCATCACTCCCAGATAAACCATCAACAACATTGTCAATGTCCTTAGTTGATATTGTTTCAAGGTGTTTATTGTCCAAGTTATCTGCGTCCTCTTCTGTTTCCCGAGATAGAGTCCCTGCTTTATTTTCTGTCCTATCCAGACTGTCATCACACACGGATGATGACTGAGGTCCATCAGTACACACTGTCCTATCAGATTTTAGGTCCTTATCTTCAACGTTTGTTTCATTGTTTTGTGAGTCACAGGCAGCATCTGTAACATCCTCGTTGTCACCACTGCCACTTTGGCTCTTTTCTTCCAGTTTTTCATCCTGCTCCTCAAGCTCAGGTTTTTCTAATCTTGCCGATCGCCGACTTGAACGCCTTGTTGGTGTTACGATTGCCATTGGCTTAGCGGGCGTCTGTAGTCAACAGATAAATAAAAAAGAATATTCAAGGTGTCTGTTTAATTTGCTTCAAAATCAATAACTCTTTGATAGTATGGAGAGTAAGAGTAAGTGTCTTAATGGGGCATGTAATGAGAATTCAATGATGAAAAAGGTCTGCCTGCAAAGATATGCAATGCTACATGTATATAAATCATGTTAAAATGTATCAGCTTGTTGTTTACAAATAAATATTGACAGTTTTCAGTTGTAATAAACAAATATTGGAGGTACATGTAATTAGTAAGTCTGAGCCAGAACGGTTCATGAATGTTCTAATGACCGTTAAATAAAAAACCATTTACAAAATTTGCAAAACTCGCAGGTCTTTACTGTTTGGAAAAATCAAGAAAAAACACCGTAGAAATGACCAAATATTCTCTAAATTCATAACATACTTGGTGAAATTCATTTATCACTCCCAGACAAGAATCCTAGTGCACCCGCCCTCTCTCTGAGGCAAAAAAAAAAATCAATTTTGTATTTTCGGGGCTTCTTTCCACAACCGACTAACTAAATAAGCGACAATGAATAACAGGGTTCCCACAGAAATTTGAAAACAGAATTCCATGACTTTTCCATGATTTTTCCATGACTAAATTGCTGGTTTCCATGACTTCCTGTGACGTCCCGGGAGTTAAGTAGAATTTGGGACGTCACAAAACTGGGAAAAATTGAAATCATGAACATCAATTATAATAGCAGAGTATGATGACAGAATATGAGAGTTGCGAGACACGACAAACTGGAAAGCTGCTATAGCAAAGAGGTAAATGCAATTCTTTCCATGACTTGTCACAAATTTTCCAAATTCCCTGACTTTTCCCTGACCACAAATTTTTCCAGGATTTTCCGTGACTGTGGGAACCCTGAATAAGCTTTAACATTGCAGTGAATGGGAATTTTCTGGGGCAGGTTTTTAATTTTCCAGGGTTCTTTTCAGCATTCAGGGAGTGAAATTGCCAGAGGCCCTGTGGAATATTTTTCCATGATTCCTATCCAGCCAAATTTTTATTCAATTCAATTCAGTTATTTCAATATTCAAATTCAAATTGTACAATATAAAAACATGATAAAAATACAAACAAGAACAGATGCCTCACCTTCTTAGCAGCCTGAGCTGGAGTGGAACCATCTTTCCTAGGTCTCCCTCTACCTGCCTTCACACCAGGAGTAGCCGGAGTTGGGGTCTTGGCTTCACCACCAGTCTCCTTCCCTTTACTAGTAGTAGTCTCTGACTCACTTGTCTCTCCTGCATCCTTCCTAGGTCTGCCACGCTTCTTTGGTCCTACACTGGCAGGGGTTGCGGGTGTCTTGGCAGTCTTCTTGGGCGAATTCTCATCGGGTTCTGCATTCTTCCTGGGCCTGCCTCTCTTCTTGGGCCCCTCCTCGACCTCAGAAGCGCTTTCAGCTTCTTTCTTTGCCTTCTTTGAAGGGCTCTTCGCTTCCTTTTCCGCTTTCTGAGAGGAGAGGCAACAAAGATTGGGGAAAAAAGCTCTGTTCAATTTATAACCAGGTAGATGGCATTCAACTCAAAGGGATTTCTAATACTTTCTAAATGTAAGGTAGAAAAGGCATCAAATTATTGGGTTTGGATACAATGATAGGAAATAATAGATTAGAGCTCACTGCCAACGTTAGAAAAATGAAAACTCACCTTAAACTGTTTTCATACATTGTGTCAAATTTGGCCCATTTGCGGCTGTTAGAATTTAAATTTGGCATCTAACATCCTTTCTCTCAGCAATGTTTTCATTTTTTATCTAAAATACACCTTTGAGCAATTTCTTTACATATTTAGTTATCAGAAATTAGAAAGGATTAAAAAAAAATTCTATACCAAAATTTTCAGCCAATTCTATGCTTGAAAAGGGGTATCATAAAAAACAAGACATGAATACGGATATATCTTATTTTGATCAGGAACCTAATCAAATCAAATTGTAAAATCTCTTAATTTATCTAATGAAACACATCTTACTATATATATCTCACATCATAACTGTTTTGTGGCACATGCTTTAACCCTATCTTAACTGGGCTATTTCCGACCAGTATATACTGGAGGGGGGGGGGGTCAATTTGACCCCCCCTCAGATCTCGGCCGCTGATTGCGCGATCGCCGCGAAAATTTGCACACGCGTAGAGCCGGATGTAAACTACAAGACTGTATAGAAAAATTTTCAAAATATTAATTGTTTATATTTTTTAATTACTTAATTATGCAAATAAGCGTATGAAATTTGCCCTAAATTTGGGTTTTTGTGTATGTTTTTGCCTTTATCTCAATTTATATAGCTAGAAGAATGCTAATATTTGGTGGGAGTATCAATTATCACATTTCTAACAAATATCTACAAAAAAATTGCAAAAATATGATTAATTTCTTACGTATTTTATTGTTTTTTAAATTCTTATGTATTTCTTTTTTTTTTATTGTTTTTTCTGATGAACTTTGTCAGGGACCCTTTTGCGATCATAAATAACATAAAATAAATCCATTAAAACCAACAAAAGTGAAAATAATCATACATTTATGATTTTTGGTTGAAAAACACAATTTGCATTGACTTTGTACACGGAATCACGTTTTTGAGCAATTTTGGGTCTGACATGCACATGCGTAATTTCGGAACCACGTACCCAGGCGTCGCAAATTTGGTCTCAAAAGATGCGCAAGACTTGAAAGTAAAAAGTAAGCGAGCAGTGCGGTAAAAAAAATTGGCGCGACGGCGTAGTGACGAAATTTGTCGAGGGGGGTCAAATTGACCCCCCCCCCCCAGTTTAATAAGGGAGTTAACCCTATAAAATAGACTGGGCTATTTCGACGCCTACTTAGTTGGGGTGGCTTATTCAGTCCCCCTTGTCATCTTGGCCGTTGATCGCGCTATCGTGATAAAAATTGGCACACGTAATATCCATGGCATAATCTACAAAACTATAAGATCAAATTCTGCAAAAAATCTCATTGCTAATTATTCTACTTTATGCGTAAAACCAAAATTTTGCTTGAATTAACATAATGCCCCTGAAATGCTATTTTTTTATTCACAGACTCTTTATAGGAAACTGATCAAATGTACTTTAAAAATATTTAAACATCACATTTATTTTCTTATGATTCGTTTGTTTAATTTCTTCTGTATTTCTTTGTTTTTTTACTTTTTGTTCTGTATTGCTTTTTCAATTGAAATTTACGGGGACTTCATTTTGACCATAAACAAGATGAAAATAATTGATTTTCATCAGTAAAAGGAAATATAATGATTTTGCTTGGCTAAAAACAATATTTGTATTGGATTTGTACACAAATTCACGTTTCTGAGCAATTTCGGGTCTGCGTGCACTTATGAGATGTAGCATAATATCCGAACCGCATACCCAGGGGTCGCGATTTTGGTCTCATTTTGCGCGGCGGATTTATCGCGAAAAATGTTGAGGGGGGCTGAATCAGCACCCCCATCTTATTAAGGTTAATATAAATCTAGTTACGAATTGGAATTGTGATATGCACTTTGGGGGGGGGGGGGTTTATAAATGAAGTGATTTATTCCTGAAATGTGTAAAATTCCCCTTGAAAACATACAATAATCTGCCTGCAAGTTTACCGTCAGTAATCCATTTTTCGTTACCTTTTTCTTTCGTTTGTCTTCTTTGATTTGAGCCTGACGATAGATTCTCAGATCAGTCGACAAGAAATGAGGGAAGTAGAGATAGCTGGCCTTGTCGTCATCCTCCCCCAGCATCACAACGCGCTGATCCTCTATTGTGCTGGTATCCACACCAAACCATACATCATAGTCCGTTTCCTGGGGATCAGCGAAACAAAATCATCCAAATGAGCGTATGGCACAATCACAGTGATATTATGCAAAAATAAACAGACATAGGTTCAACTTTCACAGTTCAAACTCCATATAAAATTCACAAGTCGGAGCAATTAGACCAGCTCATGAAGAACATGTTTAATATACCAGTACCTCTCATTAGTTAGGTCAAGCAAAGTCAACTGGGAGATTTTCTTTTCCTTTTGATGTTACCTACATGTAATTTAGGGGAAATTTTAAATCCAATATAAACAGTGCAACATGTAAGATACATTTCAAAGATATGTTGCTGACTTCGCAGGTGGCGACACGACATTTGCTCTGGACTTAATATCTCTGAGGGCATAGGGTTAGAGTTAAGATTGTAATAGAGTTTTTGGTTCAGAATAATGTAAAGATTAAGATGAGGGTCTATTATTTAGTTTTGGAGGTTAGGTCTTATGTTTGGCTAAACGTGTAGATTTTACATCGGAGCAATTTTCGCCGGAGCAAATGTCATGGAATTGCTTGAATAAAGCTCAGACTTACAAAGAGATGATCACACATGCCCTTCAATATCCAAACTCTCTCATAGATGGATAGATCATGATACTGACGACCAGTCAGGGGGTTCACATCCCCAAGCACTTCAAAGAAACGCTCAGAGATGTACAGATGACGGGCAACCTGAGGAATTACACAGACAAACAATAACGAAAGTTTATTGTTCAATTAGGCCTGACTCATCCAATTTTTTTAAACCGGAGCTGACAAAGTTGGGCAATTCCATAAATATGTACGTCCGACCCCCCTATGTGGGACCTTCATGAAATTTTCTGTTTCATATTTCTTGTTCTTTTGAGAGTCTGTAATGTTCTCAAAGGACCATGACTTGGTGAGTTTATGAAGTGAAGTACAACTTGAGAAAAATGGGGATCAGACGTACAAAATGGTTGATCATTTTATGGAATTGCCAAGCTCCATAAAAATCTTGAAATTAATTTTGGGTGACTTACTATTGTTTTAGGGGTTGCAGGTCACATATAACCTTTGACTATTTTAAAAATATGTTTCCATTTATTTTCTTGTCTTTACTGTGCCATAAACATCTTCTCATTATTGATACTGGAGCATTACAAATATCCATATTACTATCATTATCATTATTAACATGGCGATACGAAACAGAAACTGAGAATGGGAATACAACGATTCAACTCACACTTTGTCGTGTAGCAGTCTCAACGCTTAGAAAGGCATACCAGACATCAAGGTTCTTGCGTAGCTTGTCCTGCCAGAATTCATATGGCATTGGAGGTTTCTTCGACACCCTGTACACAAACACCCAAAGTAATTGACAGATAAAAATAACTGTACAATTACATTGCGCAAGTATATACTCAACTGCACAATGCAATAACGTTATCATTAAAGTGGAGGAGCCGTGGTGTAGTGGTTCTAACTCTCGCCTTGCAAACAGAGGGTCGTGTGTTCGAATCCCACCACTGTCTGGCGTCCTTTGGCAAGGTGTTAATCCACACTTTGCCACTCTTGACCCAGGTGCTAAATGGGTACCAGGTAGGATGTGAAAGTTATTGTAGCTTGTCCAGTATTGTGTGCGCCTCACCGGCAACTGACTGGAATGCTCCACAGGGAGTCAAGGATGTGCACACATTGTACGCGGGAATGACTGATTGAATCCGCTGACCGGGGTAATAATATATCTGTAAAGCACTAAGACACTTCATTCCAATGTATTAAGCGTACCATTAAGCGCTATATAAAAGTGGATTATTATTACCCAGGCTATAGCCGTGCTGCCTACAGGTGCTCTGGCAGAGCTGCCAAGTTGTATTTTGCATTTTCAGTATTCTTATCCCCCAAAATCAGTATTTTGACAAAAAAATCAGTATTTTTACCGTGTGAGATAAATATTTTGTATTTTTCCCAAAAAAAGTGTATTTCATAATAAAATGCTTGGCGCACTCTCCCATCACGACGCTCAAGCTGCATGCAAGCTAAAATGCGCACTGCTCTTGCAGATGAAAAAAAAAAAAACCATTGAAACTTGTGTATATCTCATCCTGATTTTTACAAAATGATTGAAAAAAAAAACAAGTTACCTGAAATTACATTGATCTAATGACCATAATGAAATAGAGACATAAAGAGATGTTTTTCTCAATAAATTACGATTTTGTAAAAAAAAAGCAGGTCTGCTCTGGCATTTGAGGAATTTCTTCTTACCAGTAACTGGTTGAGTACAGCACAATGTAGGTAAATTTCTTGAAGCAAAACAGACAATGGCTGGGGTGTCAGAAGCTTATTCAAACTCCCCTTTACTAGCCAGTGGAAGAGCCTACTTGGTTGAGTAACTCCTTAATTTGTTTATGAATAGACCAAACCTGACTGCTAGAGTAGGCAACCCCTCACTGTGTTCGATAGCTATTGTGTGTGTGCACTGCATAGGGCAATGCAAGCAAATGCTCAGCAGACTGCAGATAAGCAAGCATAGGGTGCAGCAGCACCTTTCAGCAGCTCCTTGGCTGGGAAAGCCAGCACTTTGGTGCCACGCCTTTGATATTTGGAGTGGCATGTAAGCCAGCAGTGGTTGGTTCACTGGTTGGAATTCAAGGTCCAGACTGTAAGTTGATGTTTTATTTTACCATATAATTATGGAAGGCTTTGATAACATTTAGAAACTGTTATGTTAATTTGTATTACAATTGAACATGACGAAGGATAATTATGCTATTTAAAGACTAAGATATAAGACATACATGTAAAGATATCGGATATTATATTTATGTCATACACTTTATGATACATTTTATGCCTTACACACGTCATGAAATGATTGTTTTAGGAAGTGACTTAACTGTCCAATAATTTTAACTTGAAAGCTATTTTGTCATTTATCAAGACAATTAGTCTATTTACTACAAATGTTAAACACTTGTCAACTAAGGAGAGTGGAGATTTTTATATGACGCTTTGTTAGGATTAATGTTTCACTTGTTCAGAGTTAGGACACTGCTATTAGGTACTCGAAAGCAAGTATAGAAAGTTCAGTGACCTGCTTGAATGTACTCTGCATTTACTTTATTATAAGCCATTTGAATAACAGAAATGATATGGACTGTAGGCTGTTAATCCTTGCGTATTCTCTTCCAGACGGCCGTTTTTCTCCATGGTTTATCCACGTCTTTTGACGTTCCGTGTCTCCATGTATCGCCAAAGTTCTCCTCGTTTAGCTACGTCCTACGTCTTGTGACGTTCACGGCCTCTTCGACGTCTTACGACGTTCTACGATTGCTACGTTATCCACGGGAAAGTCCCGAGATCTAGGTTATCCGGTTTCTTCTAGTTTGGCAAGTTCATCGCATTCGCGAGTTCATCCTCATATCGTCTTCCGTTCGGCACTGCTCATCCATTTGCGTCTGACACCGGGTGATGAGTGAAGACTTGAGAAACTGAACTTTCCCCATAATATAAAGTCGGTATATGTATAGTATATACATTGTTTTCATGAACACACACAGAGTTTATGCTCTTTCCTTTGAATAGGAATAGCAGGTCACAATACTTAGTTTATTTACATTATACTAATTTGAATTGAGACAGATTGTTCCAAAACTTATTGATACTGGTTTATTGAACTTTATGTTTTGACAGCTTGTGAGCCTCGATAATGGCAATATTGATATATATAATAAATTCATTTTGATTGAAAGGTACAATTTTATCTTATAGTTTAATTCTTGGGTGGTCAAACAACCTGTTTAGACTAATAAGTCAAGTTCACATCAAACACAATGTGACAATTTGGGGGCTTGTCCGGGAGTTGTTTAGGCCATAACATACCCTGTTTGTTGAATTAATTGGTATAGGATTTGATTGTTAGATTTGTATAATGTACTGATGAAGATAATCTAGGATTTTCTGTTTGTTTTATTGGTCAACAAACATAAGATTTAATTGGTCGATGACATGACCCCTCGCAAAATTTGTGACATGTACTTATGAAAAATTTTCTGTTCAATTTTCAGAATTTAGCCGAAATCCTTCAAGTTCTTTGTGTCAGTGGGCCAAGGACCATCCAGTGCACCAACACTCCTGCTAGCGACGAGCATGCGCAGCAAGGTCAAGTGCGAGTAAAGGTTTATTTTGGATTGTCGGTGAGTTGCAAAATTGAATATGTATGAAAATTGTGCCACACAAGTTATCAAACACCCCTATAAGAAATAGTTGATATAGTATATAGTTACTCAATAGTTTTTTGACTTAGATAGTGGTAGTTTAAACCTTTAAACATGAGTACTAAGTGGTTTGAGATTGGCAAGGAATTAGGTCTGTCAGGGCCTGAGCTTCTTTCATTTGTAGGAGAAAGGGAACAATTAGAGCGAGAGGAACGTAGGGCTAATAGAGAAGTTAGGAAAGAGGAAGAAAAAATTCTGGAGATGAAACTTGAATTGGCTCGTGTTCAAAGCCAGAGTAGGTCTGATAGTGATAATGGTAATGGAAACGGTCGTAGTTTGGTACCAACCCCGAAACTCCCTCATTTTGTTGAAGGAAAAGATAATATGGACGCATATCTCAAAAGGTTTGAGAAGTATGCGGAAGTTCAGCCATGGCCAAGAAGTAGTTGGGCCATTAGTTTAAGTGCACTCTTGCAGGGTAAGGCACTCGATGTGTATTCAAGACTTCCAGCAGATAAAGCTGAAGATTATGATGCCCTCAAGGAAGCATTGTTGTTAAGGTTTGAACTTACTTGTGACGATTTTCGTCAAAAGTTCAGGTATTCCAATCCACAGTCTGGGGAGACCCCCACTCAATTTGTTGTTAGGTTAGAACATTATTTGAGTCGTTGGATTGATCTGTCAGGTACGCAACGTACATTCGATGGTGTAGTAGAAATGTTGCTCAAGCAACAACTGGTTGAGAGAGGTGGAACCTCTCTAGGTCTTTTTCTGAAGGAAAGGAAACCTAAGAATATTTCAGAGATGACTAGTCTAGCAGACACGTATGTAGAGGCCCATAGTGGTCACTTTGGAATTACCAGGAAAAATAAGAACGATAACAAGGGAAAGCCACAAGGTAGTAGGTACCCTCAGTCAGACAGTGAAGCTAAAACAAGTCCGGGGAACTTAAGAAATTCACTTCCTGAACGGAAAAGAATTGGTCCGTGTTTCATCTGTAACAAGATGGGGCATTTAGCAGCTAAATGTAACACTAAATTACAAGGTGCAAGTCTAATTTGTAGTACTGATCATTCAAAAAGTAGTAGCCAAAATCAGAAAAGAGAATCAACTCAGTATGAAACAAATAGTAAAGTGTCACTTGATAGTAGGTCAGATTCTTGTGCAACTTGTTCGCTTGTTAGTCCAGATATGGAAGGAAGTGAGACACTTGGACTTTTGTTAATGTCTTTAGTTAGTGAGAAAGATAAGTCAGAGATAGTTAATAGAGATACCTTACAAAAATCACCGATGATGTGTGCTGCATGTCAGCGTCGTTGGCGTGGTAAGTTGACTGTTGTTGAAGGTAGGATTGGATCACACAAGGTTGATGTTCTTTATGATTCAGGATGTTCCGGTGTTGCGGTTAAGAAAAGTCTTGTGAGGTCAGATCAATTTACTGGTAAATA
Source organism: Lytechinus pictus (assembly GCF_037042905.1). Taxonomy (NCBI): domain Eukaryota; kingdom Metazoa; phylum Echinodermata; class Echinoidea; order Temnopleuroida; family Toxopneustidae; genus Lytechinus; species Lytechinus pictus. The sequence continues at coordinate 17,615,469 of NC_087250.1, read as the reverse complement.
TAGACAATGTGTTTTGATAGATCAGACTCTGCGTAGGTTTCCTACTGCTAATGTCCATATTAGCTCACCTTTGTTTGTAGGTACAATAGAAGCACTGTGTATAGAGACACCAGTTTTTGATGTTATAATAGGGGACATTGAAGGTGTCCGTGCCGTGAGTAATCCCCATCCAGATTGGAAAATGGTAGTTCAGGGTGATGATATTACTCAAGGTCATGTTAGGAATGTAGATTCCAATGGTAACTCTAATTCTGAGGATGAGATAGTTGAAGTTCATGATGATGATATTACTCAAGGTCATGTTAGGAATGTAGATTCCAATGGTAACTCTAATTCTGAGGATGAGATAGTTGAAGTTAATTGTGATGATGGTACTAATGTAGGCCTAGCTGTGCAGACAAGGTCTCAGAGTCGAGAAGCTCGACGCCCCCAGCGGCCCTTGAAAGTTCCATCTCAAATCCCAGATGTTTCTCCTGAAGAAATTAGAAGAGAAACTGCAAAGGATCCTAGTTTGAAGAGAGCGAGAGAACTCGCTCAAGTTAGTTTGTCAGATGATGATAGAAAGAACACTTATTTCGTAGTAGATGATGGACTGTTGTACAGAATGTTTCAACCTAAGAATGAGAGAGGTAATTCTGTGAAACAATTGGTAGTCCCTCGGGTCTTTAGGAAAGTTGTGTTGTCACTTGCTCATGAAGGAATAATGAGTGGGCATCAAGGCATAGGCAAAACCACTGAGAAGATTTTAACTTGTTTCTTCTGGCCCGGCATTCATGCCGATGTTACTCGTTTCTGTCGCTCTTGTGACATTTGTCAGCGGACAGTACCAAAGGGAAGAGTTCCCAAAGTGCCACTTGGCAAAATGCCCGTAATAGATATTCCATTTCTCAGAGTGGCTATTGATATAGTAGGCCCTATCCATCCAATGACTACAAAGAAGAACAGGTATATCCTGACCATTGTTGATTATGCGTCTCGCTATCCAGAGGCAGTCGCATTGCCAAATATCGAAACAACCACAGTAGCTGAGGCTATGGTTGAAGTGTTTTGTAGGGTGGGAGTTCCTCAGGAAATCCTTACCGATCGTGGTAGTCAGTTCACGTCTGACATGATGAAGGAGGTGAGTAGGTTGTTGTCAATAAAACAATTGACCACAACACCCTACCACCCCTCTTGTAATGGTTTGGTTGAGCGTTTCAACCAGACCCTAAAGCAAATCTTGAAAAGAGTTTGTGCGGATCGACCCAATGATTGGGACAGGTACATAGGACCAGTGTTGTTTGCATATAGATCAGCCCCTCAGGCATCCCTTAGGTATTCCCCTTTCGAATTGATCTATGGTAGGCAGGTTAGAGGTCCCCTAGAAATACTCAAGGACTTATGGAGTGATGAAACTCATGATCCCGAGTTGAAGACTACTTATCAATATGTAGTCGATCTTAAAGAGAGATTGAAGAGTACTCTAGAAGCTGCTCATGATGAGCTTCGTAAGGCAACGTCTAGAAGTGAAAGGCACTACAATGTTAGGAGTAGGCAGCGTAAATTTGACCCTGGAGATAAGGTACTTATCCTCCTCCCCACTGATCATAATAAGTTGCTCCTCCAGTGGAAAGGTCCATTTAAGGTTGTACACAAGCTTGGCGATAATGATTATCGTCTTGATGTTAATGGAAACCACAAGACATTCCATGCAAACCTTTTGAGGAGATATATTGATAGGTTTGACAAAACAAAGGCAAATTCAGATAGTAGTAGTAGTAATAATCCAGATCCCAATGTTACTGTTGCTGGGTTGTTGGATGTGATTGCCCAGGCCACGATCGTCGACCATGAAGAGAAAGACGACGAGGACAATCCATCTCCAACATCAAACCCAATTACTATACAAGTTCCAAGATTGGAAGCGAAAGAGACTGTTGAAGATGTAAAGTTAGGACCTAACTTAGAAACTAGTCAGCAGCGTCAGTTGAAGAGGATACTTGGTAGTTATAGAGATGTAATGACTGATTTACCTGGTAAGACTCGGTTAGGTGAACATTCGATTCGGCTAACGTCTGACGACACCGTCCGACAGAAGCCATATCCAGTTCCTCATGCCCTCCGTGGCGTAATTGATAATGAAGTTGAGAAGATGATTGAGATGGAAGTAGTAGAAAAGTCTAATTCTCCATATTCATCCCCAATTGTTATTGTCAAGAAGTTAGATGGGAGTAATCGCTTTTGCATAGACTTTAGGCGGTTGAACCGCGTGACTGTTTTTGATGCTGAGCCCCTTCCAAAGACACAAGAAATATTTTCTAGTTTGTCAGGGTCCCGCTTCTTTTCGAAGCTAGACGACATCTTGATCCACACCCCTACATGGGAAGAGCATCTTGTTATTCTACAAGAATTGCTGAGAAGACTGCGAGCAGCAGGACTGACTGCTCGGCTCAGTAAATGTCAACTGGGTTGTCAACAAGTAGAGTTTAATGTAATTTAATATTTTACTAGCTAAAGTGAGCTAGTGTTTTTTTTATTATCTTGATCTAAAGTTTTGTGTTAAAAAAAAAAGATTGTCTAATACCATGAAAAGATCTTAAGTAGGTAAAGAGATATTTTATTTGTCTTGTTAGGAATAGAAATATCCGCATAATAAATCAAGCGTAATTAACTTACTCGATAATTTCTCTTTATAAAAAAAAAAAAATGAAAACAAATTTGTTACCAATACCATTAACATAAATTTAGTAGGTATTGAAGTGTAATGTTCAGTTATAGTAAGTAAGTATACATAATATACATAATATATGAACATACATGTCTGATAAATACAAGTTTCTTGAACACTGTGACAAATAATAACTATAATTACTAAGACATCTGTATACATGTTTTAAATAGGAATAGATATATATATATACACACATATGCATTGTTGATGATTTTCTTTGAAGAAGAAGAAAAAAAAAGAAAAAAACTCGATCCCAGAAAAGGAGTCGTGTTTAATTTGATTACTGACGATATTGAAACAAAGACAGGAAGTTAATGTTAGAGTTGAAATAAGCTCTTATATTTTGGTTTTTGCAAAATGTGATACATTTTTTTCAAATAGGGGGTAATTGTCAGAAGCTTATTCAAACTCCCCTTTACTAGCCAGTGGAAGAGCCTACTTGGTTGAGTAACTCCTTAATTTGTTTATGAATAGACCAAACCTGACTGCTAGAGTAGGCAACCCCTCACTGTGTTCGATAGCTATTGTGTGTGTGCACTGCATAGGGCAATGCAAGCAAATGCTCAGCAGACTGCAGATAAGCAAGCATAGGGTGCAGCAGCACCTTTCAGCAGCTCCTTGGCTGGGAAAGCCAGCACTTTGGTGCCACGCCTTTGATATTTGGAGTGGCATGTAAGCCAGCAGTGGTTGGTTCACTGGTTGGAATTCAAGGTCCAGACTGTAAGTTGATGTTTTATTTTACCATATAATTATGGAAGGCTTTGATAACATTTAGAAACTGTTATGTTAATTTGTATTACAATTGAACATGACGAAGGATAATTATGCTATTTAAAGACTAAGATATAAGACATACATGTAAAGATATCGGATATTATATTTATGTCATACACTTTATGATACATTTTATGCCTTACACACGTCATGAAATGATTGTTTTAGGAAGTGACTTAACTGTCCAATAATTTTAACTTGAAAGCTATTTTGTCATTTATCAAGACAATTAGTCTATTTACTACAAATGTTAAACACTTGTCAACTAAGGAGAGTGGAGATTTTTATATGACGCTTTGTTAGGATTAATGTTTCACTTGTTCAGAGTTAGGACACTGCTATTAGGTACTCGAAAGCAAGTATAGAAAGTTCAGTGACCTGCTTGAATGTACTCTGCATTTACTTTATTATAAGCCATTTGAATAACAGAAATGATATGGACTGTAGGCTGTTAATCCTTGCGTATTCTCTTCCAGACGGCCGTTTTTCTCCATGGTTTATCCACGTCTTTTGACGTTCCGTGTCTCCATGTATCGCCAAAGTTCTCCTCGTTTAGCTACGTCCTACGTCTTGTGACGTTCACGGCCTCTTCGACGTCTTACGACGTTCTACGATTGCTACGTTATCCACGGGAAAGTCCCGAGATCTAGGTTATCCGGTTTCTTCTAGTTTGGCAAGTTCATCGCATTCGCGAGTTCATCCTCATATCGTCTTCCGTTCGGCACTGCTCATCCATTTGCGTCTGACACCGGGTGATGAGTGAAGACTTGAGAAACTGAACTTTCCCCATAATATAAAGTCGGTATATGTATAGTATATACATTGTTTTCATGAACACACACAGAGTTTATGCTCTTTCCTTTGAATAGGAATAGCAGGTCACAATACTTAGTTTATTTACATTATACTAATTTGAATTGAGACAGATTGTTCCAAAACTTATTGATACTGGTTTATTGAACTTTATGTTTTGACAGCTTGTGAGCCTCGATAATGGCAATATTGATATATATAATAAATTCATTTTGATTGAAAGGTACAATTTTATCTTATAGTTTAATTCTTGGGTGGTCAAACAACCTGTTTAGACTAATAAGTCAAGTTCACATCAAACACAATGTGACATGGGGATTGAACCCACGTCCCTCTGATTAGCCTATAATCTAGGCGGAGGCTGCAGTTATTGTCTTTGCTGTTATGCTGAACGCAAGAGATACGTCTGATCTGGCGGAGACTATGCATTTGTGGCTGCAAAGCAGCCACCGCCTATACACTCCCGTCTGCCCAATCAATATTCATGTATTCTCGTCGTTGGACGTGTTGTGGTACCGGGATCCGTACCGGTACCTGTATTGCTGTCGTGTGCCAACGACTTGATATCATAAAAGCGAAGATATTATCGTTACGCAGAAGGATTGCCTGGTAGATTTCACTTTTTCCACATCCCTCCCGTCGTCAATAATGCTACGAATGGCAGATTCTTAAAGGGGAATGAAACCTTTGGAACAAGTAGGCTTGTGTCGAAACAGAAAAATCAAAGAATAAGAACAAAGAAAGTTTGACAAAAATGAAATTTTTTTGTACGAAAAACTGGCGTCATTTCAAAGTCGATAATATAAAAAAAAACATCCAAAGCAAGACGGGAGTGTATAGGCGGTGGCTGCTTTGCAGCCACAAATGCGTTGTCTTCGCCAGATAATATAGGGTATTTATATTGCGCACATATCCACCTTGTTAGGTGCTCAAGGCACTCCTATATTACCCTGCTAAGCTAGGCGTTCATAGCGCACACAGCTTTTTAAGGAATTACATCCTACCGGTACCCAGATCAGACGTATCTCTTGCGTTCAGCATAACAGCAAAGACAATAACTGCAGCCTCCGCCTAGATTATAGGCTACCCTCTGATTGAAAGACAGGATTGTTGACCACTAGACCACAACGCCCCCACAGAAAAGAAAAGCTGAATTTATATAGCCCATTTTTTAATGGATACAAAGGGGAAGTAACATTAACCTAGCTTTAGCTCAAACTGCTGTTTCATCAGCAACGCAAAATGCATTCTCAGAATTAATCATACTGGATACCTATTCACCTCACCAGTTCTGCTGGGCAAACCCTTCACTCAACTCAAGTGGTCTGAATATGCAGCCTAAAGTGACTTGTCCACTGAAGTGAAACAGCAAGTTTTACATGGCCTAGTCTGTAGTGAAGACCCACTCGTTGATCAAAGTTTAAATCAGGGTCTGTGCCTGCAGACTATTACCTCACCTGGGTCAAGTGCAGCACAATGTGGATGAATTTCTTGTTGAAGGAATATAAGGCATGTCTGGATTTGGAACCCACAATCCTCTGTCTGACAGGCGAGTGTCATATTAATACTTGCTTATCTCTTTTGTATAGCGCATAACACTTACTTTAACAGAATTCTCTTGAACGCTCTGCAGTCATGCAGCATAATTCGGTGGATTCACAATACGGTGCGCAATCTATCAGTTGCAGCCCACATGTCAAAATTTGCAATGCCTCATGGGAAAATGTCGACATCTGTTGCACGCCATAGTACTAAAGTGCATGCATGCATGCGATTATTCAGTGCTGGCTGACGCAGCTCAACCGGATATGCTGTTTACTAGGGTCCAGGAGGTAGGAGAGAAATTTGCCCGCATATTTCTTTGCGAAGATTAGACAGTTTTTGATGAATTCTTGCCATACGGTTTTCATTTCTGAAGCATCACAATTACATTATGTACACTTACAGAGCTGCCAACATTGGGATGATAGAATCCAGAAGATTTCGCGGAGGTATGATTTTGTGAGGGAGCGCGCGGCGAAATGTCCCACAGACGGGAGTTTTGGGTAGCAAAACTCATTAAGAAACAACATTTGATAGTATCCGACAGCTGTCTAAACCATCAAAATTTTTGGCACATAGATTAAATGCATATTAGAGAGATTTCATGAATTGTCATTGACTAAAAAAATAAGTTCAAGCTTCAGGCAATACAGTACTGTCAGTAGAACATAAATGATTCATAAAAGAATGCATTCAACATGAAAATACCTTTATTGTCCAGAGGGGGAAAGGGCTGCAGTAGTGGAAGATGAGCTTGCCTGGCCCTGTAAAGACTTATATGTGGCCTGTTTAAAGTCTCTGAGGGCCGAGGGATTCCTGTGAAAATTGCCTTTTTGTAGCAAGCACGCACAGCCAGCCAGCGCCAGGCTAGCTCACTCACGAAAGAGAAAATGTTCGAATCCGATCAACCCAAGTAAAAGTAGGCAAAAAAATCTCCACTTTGCTTCTGTTCTTCAGGATTGTCAATAAAATTATTCCTAAAAGTCAGGGTGTAATTATAATAGTAACCCATCGTTGATCCACAGTTTCAGCTCGAATAAAGCGCACACAAGCTTCCGCAAAATGCATCGGACTTCCCTTCTCGCATAGCCTCCTGGCGCGGCGCAGTTTGCCGGAGACCAGGCAGTGCCGCGCCGGGGCGCGTCGGGGGGCATGTGCATGGAGTGCTGCTGAAGTGTTTCCATCACGCACATTGCAGAACCAGAAAAAAAAATTGCTTGTTAGACTAATTCACCAGTCGTTCGGTAAAATTATCTTCATTTACTTTGGAAATCAATGTACGATTATACAAAAACTGGTAAAAGTAACTGGGTAAAATGAAAATGTGATAAGGAGTTTCCACGTGGGTGTAAAGGGAGTTGAACATGCTAGACTCGTAAAACAGTCGTTTGTATGAATTTTACAATTGGCATGGGGTCGGGAGAACGGGAGATTGGATCGAAATCCAGTATTCTCCCGCAGGATCCGGGAGACTTGGAAGCTCTGCACTTAATCGCCAACCTTTTGCGCCTGCGCAAGATGTCGACCCCAAAGTTAGAATTTTGGCCTGTTTGCTGCAACCGATAGATGGTGCACCAAGTTGTGAATCCACCGGATTACCCTGGCTTTAGAAGAGCAGCTGTTGCTTGCACAGCATTTCAAGGAATAAATTCCTGGAAGGTCCTCATTTACCTCACCTGGTGGGTGTTTCATAAGTCTGTTCGTAAGTTAAGAGCGACTTTAAGAGCGACTGGTGATCCTTTCTTGTGGTAAATGGTATATTCATTGGCGATGGTTTAGCGCGTAAGAAAGGTTCACCAGTCGTTCTTAAAGTCGCTCTTATCTTACGAACAGCTTTATGAAACGGCCCCAGGGTAGAATGCAGCACAGTATGGATAAATTTATTGCTGAAGGTAATCAATGCCTGAACGTGAATTCGAACCCACATACCTCTGATTAAGAGACGGAAATCACAACCACTACACCATGATGCATGTCAAGTAATCATATGCACGCACTTACCTTTTCCGGTTATATCTCGTGGTGAGAATATTGGTGAAGATACGTGCTAGAAGTTTGCTGGATTGCGGGAGGATGAGAGCCCTCTCTAGTTCAAAGAGGGAGAACTCTGGCAAGTACATGTTCTCGCAGCACAGCTTGAGGAACTGTCCAATGGCTGGAATCTGAATAAATGAAATAATTAATTCTGGTTTAGTGCTGGGTCGCCTGGGCGATATTTAGATATTATCGAAATTATACGACATTGAAAAAATATGATACACGATTATGGTTTTATGATTATGTTGATATATCCCAGTAACACGATATATGAACAAAATATTGTTGATTATTACCCCTAAATAGACTGGGCTTTTTCGACGCCTAAGAGAGTTGCGCGAGAGTTGCGAGCGACGCGGTCAAAAATTATTGAGCAGCGGATTCATTGCAAAAAATGTTGAGTGGGCTGAATCAGCCCCCCAGTCTTATTAAGGTTTAGAATTCATTACCGTTGATTGACCACAAATGCTGCACTATATCGCTTTAAACCAACTCAGCGTTTTGTATGTTGGTACCCAAATACATGTATCCGCTTTTCATGGACAAGCATTTACTGACACCCTTACTTTCATTTCCCCCTTCCCCACTCTCACGGAATTGCAGCTCATAATGAATGGATACGATGGATTTTCAGACTCGGCGATATATCGTCTTAACATTGTGTTACGGCGATAATCGACACACGCTGAAATCAAATATCGACCAGCACTCTTCTGGTTTTCGATTTAACAATACACCCTATCCTAAACCTAACCCTAAATCTAACATAAAATCCTATTGCAACCGTAACCCTACATCTTAGATGGACCAAATGTTGTTTCACAAGAATTTTCTTTTCAATAATTTGAAAGTTCCACGTATCCTACCTCCCACATGGATTTTAGCTGGGTTGCAAGCGGCTCAACCAACAGTTCTGTTTTCTCCCATTCTACAAGTCGCTTGTTCAGTCTTTCCAGCTCTGCTTTCCTTTCTATAATCCTCTGTTTCCTTCTCTCCTCCTCTTCTCTCTCTAGTTGCTTCACCATGGCGTCCGCAACGGGTGTCAGGGAGCATTTACTCTCTAGAATTCTCTGGCTGACTCTCCGTCCTGTTTACAGAGAAGATGAAAGTATGACATTTATTTCCAAAAGAACAGCACAACATTAACTTGAACACAAAAATAATGAAGAGAACATGACATTTTAATTAACGGAACATGTTCCAAGGTTCAAACCTCATCATCAGAAATATAAATAGAGTCATTGGTAGGTTCAAACCTCATCATCAGAAATATAAATAGAGTCATTTGTATTTATACACACTGGATATCAGGTCAATATAAAGAACGTAGTTACATTCATTTATCTATTTATTCATTCATTTCCACGTAAAAACAAATTATAATACATGTTATGACAATTTACTCTCTAGAATTCTCTGGCTGACTCTCTGTCCTGTTTACAGAGAAGATTAAAGTATCAGCTTGGTATGAGCTTGGTCTACGTGGAACACATTCAAAACGTTCAATGTATATGTTTTTTTCAGTATGATTATGATAATCTGTTATTGTGTTCCATGTAACCTTCCAATGTAAAGTGCTATGATACAGATATGAATATAGTGTTTCTCAAATACTAGTATCACGATCATTATCATTACTATTATTATCATAATCATAACATATCTTTCAGATGTTAACACTTACCAAACATAGAGCTTGAAGATGTTTCTGACTCTGTTAGTTCTGGGCCACTGGCCACATGGAAATTAGTCTTGTCCTTGATGTGCCTGAAAGAATGGTAATAAGATAAATATCTATTCAATCTTTACATCCTTTTTTCTTTATATCTTTTTTTTCATTATTCCAATCATATAATTGCATTTCGCTTCAGCAAACTGTTCATATTTTTTATCACTTTGATTTAATATGATGTTATATCTTGTTTTACCTTATGTTCTTTTTTCCTCAAATGTTTCTCAAATTGGATATGTTTTGTATGTCTTACATTATTCTATATTTTTGACTGAAAAGAAGATTGGCAGATGCCAATGATGTTCCAATAAATTCAATTTAAATTCAATCAATATTTTTATATATTTTTTATTATTCAACTCTCTATTTGCGGTTTGTTTCTTCATTTTCTAACATTTCAACATTACAATGGAAAAACAATTAATTATCAATACATGTATATTGTGAATTCTTTTTATCAGTATTAACTTGTATTTTACCAATGTCAAACTTTTTTTTTCTGAATCTGATTCATGATTCATGTCTTGGCATTGTATAATTACATAATTTCCCTCTGATTTTTGTTTGTAAATTGAAAATATTTAGCCTGCGAGCTGCGTAATTGATGATGTTTTAACAGACCAATTCAATTCAATTCAAAGACTATCAAAAATTTTCAATATCAAGCTGAAACGCAATTCTAAATTGGCAACCAATTTGTTCTTTCCAGCTTAGCATAAAAAGTTGTAATGGATATGTACAATTCGAGTGAGACACTTGCTTGACTGAGAGAATATGTACAATTTTAATAGCAATCCAGTCATTATGATGTAATAAATCATGAAAGCTCATGAAATTGTAGCACATGATTGAACATGAGCAAATCTGTCATGAAACTTAGAAAATCAATATTTCTTAATGATACCAAGTTTAAAGAAACTGCAAGTTTGAAGAATTTTGGTCCACTTGCGTGAAAGCTATGATGTAATGAATCAGAGCTAAAAGCTTTTGAAATAACAGCAATTTAAAGGGATGGTCCAGGCTGGAAATATTTATATCTCAATAAATAGAGTAAAATTCACAGAGCAAAATGCTGAAAATTTGATCAAAAAAATTGTATAACAAATAACAAAGATATTGAATTTTAAAGATTTTCATTATTCCGGTGAAACAGTTCTAGGCACGTCTTTATGAATATTCATAAGGTGTACTGATGATGTCATATCCCCACTTTTTTCTTTTGTATTTTATTATATGAAATTAGGTTTATTCAAAAAATTTCTACCAAGAAATAAAACAATTAGATTGACAACTGATTAAAGTGCAGTAGTTCTTTATTGCCGCAACTTATTTCATCATAATGGAGACACATTATTTATACATGTACATGAAAAAATGAAACATTTATGATTTCATGTAATAACATAAAAAAAAGTAAAGTGGAGATGTGACATCATCAGCCCACCTAATGAATATTCATGACGATGTGCATATAACTGTTTTCACAAAATATTGATAGACTTTAAAATGCAATAACTTTGTTATTACTTATTTGTTATCCGATTTTGATGACATTTTCAGGATTTTGCTCTGTGAAGTTTACTCTATTTAGATATGAATATTTTCAGCCCGGACCATCAAGAGCAAATATGTCACAGAATCCAATATTTGTGAAAAAGGGTCTTTGTTTTACCTCGAGAGCTGGGACAGCTTCTGTTCAAAATGGCATTCCATCATCTGAGCTTGTCTCGACACAGAATGCTTCAGTCCGTTATAGCGATAACAATTCTCAAGAATCTGACGAACATCAGCAACAAACTCGGTGATCGACGTGTATTCCATATCCTCAAATTTTTCTTCAACTGGAAGGAGAGAATGGGAAGGGGTAAAATGAGAATGAAAGTAATCAGGGAGTCAGGTTGAAAAGTCATTCATCAAATACTAATTGGGTGATTTCAATTCTGGTGTTGGCCTTGGTGTTGGTGTTGAAATTTGGATTGCTTCCCCTAGCTCCAAAACTTATTCAGAGTTTGTAAAACTGATCCAGATCACATTATTGACATCTCAACAACTTGTGAGTGACTTTTCGGGACCATCTTCATTTCACGTTTGGTGTTGTAATTGTGTGAAAATTGACCTAACACCAACACCAAAAGGTCAACACCGTACTTGAAATCACCCATTGTGTTAGTCGACCTTCCATACATTGACTATTCACGCAAAGTTTTAACTATGTTTACACCAGAATCAAATCATACCCTAAAAATTATTTCTGGAAACATTTTACACTCTTAACACATAGAACATTGTTTGATATCAGTGTACATACATTGTCCATCAACCCTAGCATGAGTAATCTCCTGCTTAACCCTAAATCTCCCGGGGTATTTTGATTCTTGTCATTCCCGGGGGGGGGGGGGGGGGGCCATAAGATCTCAGCCATGGATTGCGCGATCACAACGAAAATTTGCATGATGGTAGAGAATGACGTAATCTACGCAGTTGCATTGGTAAATTTCACTGAATTCATAAATTTTTATTTTATATGAATTAATTATGCTAATTTATTCATGAAATCGTACTTTTTGCTCTGATTCACTAAATAAAGCTCCTAGAATGCTATTTTTTTGTGAAAATATTCTTTATAGCATTCTTAACAATTGTGAATGAAAAAAATTCTGGTACCAAGACCGATTTCTTATGTATTTTATTGTTTTTTTAATTTCTTATGTATTTCTTTGTTTTTTTATTGTTTTTTCGATGGAAATCGTTCCAGACTTAATTCTGATCATAAAAAGGGCAAAATTAATTAAGTTTAATCAGTAAAAGTAGAAATAATGATACATTTATGAATTTTGGCTAAATACACAATTTGCATTGGATATGTACATGAAATCACGTTTATGAGCAATTTTGGGTCTGACATGCACTTACATAATGTTGCGTAATGTCGTAACCGCGTACCCGGGCGTCACAAATTTGGTCTCAAAATTTGCGCGAGACTTGAAAGTAAAAAGTCAGTGAGCGGCGAGGTCAAAAGATTTTGCGCATCAGATATATCACGAAAATTGTCGAGGGGGGCCATTATGGCCCCCCCCCCCCCCCCCCCGGAGAATTAGGGTTAAGAGCTCAACATATTAAACCTTACTCAATCCTTGAAAGCCACATGGGAGTTAGATTGTTTTCAGGGCTCTGTAACACAAAGATTAGCGATCAATCGCTACATGGACTGGCCAATAAAAATCAATGTTACACGCGCATTTGGTTTAAGATACTGACCAGGAACCAATCAGTGAGGTTCTTTCATATTTGCAATTCATCGCAAAGCTTTGTGTTACGGAGCCCTGGTTATCTTTATTTTTTCTTCTTTAAAATCATAGCATACAAATGTTTCCTGGAAATATATCAACTCTACTGTTTACTTACTCCTAGTGAGCCACATGGGCGTCTTGATCCTGTCATAGTAATCAGGCAGTTTGAGAAGCACCGGATCGACCTTGTCCATGAAAGGCCAAGAGAAACTCTTGCAACGGTCACCCATCAGATCTATCAGGATTCTATACCCTTGCTGTAACTCTGGAGTGAGTCTTCGCAGGACAGCCAACGCAGACGGGTCGCTGCCCTTGTTCTGTATAAAGAAGGGATAAGGACAATCATAGACCTTTCAGCAGAAAAGGTTACAGCTAGTTTGAAGTAGGTAAAAGAGATATACAGTCTGCTGAGTTCACTGAGTTGCACCACCTTACTTAATGCCCTGTAAAGGAATGACCAAGAGAAACTCTTTCAAGGATCACCCATCGGATCTATCAGGATTCTATACCCTTGCTGTAACTCTGGTGTGAGTCTTTGCAGGACAGCCAGTGCAGTCGCCAACCAAAAAATTACACGGGGGCGGCGGGCGAATTCGCCCCGGAAAGTCCAAAAAGAGCCCCGGAAAAGGGCTAAAAACATTCACACGAGGGCGACTGCAAAACTCATAATCGCCCCCGTCAACTAGGCTTGGGAGCCAGCGCCGGGTAATCGAGTCTACCCGATTCTCAATGCCAGAGTCGGGGAGTCGACCCTGATCTCTGGAGACTCGAGTACCAAGCGGCGGCGGTTCTGAGATAAAGGGACTCGAGTCTTTGCCATGCTCTCTCATTCATGGACGAAAATCGGCCCCAGCGCCGACTCCAAGCACTGAGATAAAATAAATGTAGAATTTGGAGCCGAGGAGTCATACACTTCGAGCAGAACGTTTCTCTGCTTGTGTGCTTTAGGCTCAGTGTGACTGCATGTGGTATGGGGATGCATTGTGTGTAGTGTGTATTTCTGTGTGTGTGACTGTAAAATGCCAGTAGAGACCACGTGCGCATGTGTTGAGCGACACTTGTGATTGTATCATGAACTGGGATTTGTGTGTGGATTGTGTGAGAAGTTTGAAGGTGTAAGATTTTGGGCGACTTGATAGATGATTGCTCCCCCCCTCCCATTTATGTACACTCTCTAGCCCCATGTCGAGCTGCAGCCACCCATCTTGATCCTTCCCCCCAAAGCTTGTCTCTCCTCATTCCTTCTTTTCTTCCAAACTTTATTTCCCTATTATTCTTGTTAATTTCTCCTTTTACAAGTTGTAATTCACTACGAACTTCATTATAATTTTAATGAAGTGTTTATCACCTCTCGTTTGTTTTTAAATATTTTTATATCTCTGTTCAAAACAAGAGTCTCGTCTATCCCTTTAAAAAAAAATCACGCTTTGATTTTTTTTTCTTTCATTAAAAAATCCCATTGATAACGTTTGCTTGCTAGTCTTAAATGGGAGTCTTGCCTTATTGGAATATTGGCAAGAAGTTAATAAAAAAAATGATGTTATTGTTCTGTCAGTAATAAAAGTAGAGATTCAACTATGGATATTTTTCAGTCATATTTCATTTAATCTTCGTTATTTTAATCCAAACATTCATTTTTTTTTCAATGATGTATTTCACCTTTGGCCAGTTCGCCATTTTTTTAAGTGACTGAAAACGTAGACTAGCCCCTTAATTCAGGGACATCAACCCTCGGCAATTTGTTTACATAACTTTCTTTGTCTCCGTCATGTATTGCACAATCTTGAGAAGCACATGTTTGGAAATCTGATATTCTTGTGGTGGTGGGGGGGGGGGTACGAGATTGCCGCCCTTTTCATTCTGTTTTGGTTTGGCTGCCACATGGCCTCTCTCACTGTGTGGAGAAATTAGGTCAGGTAAAATTTGCAAAGACGTGGATAAGTTCATTTCAATTAGAGGCCGTGCAAGGCTAGGCATTCATGATGGATGATGGAAATTGCGAGTTTTGGTTCTGGTAGGCCTTTTTGTCATGAATCTGTGTAACTTATACGAACGCTTAACAATTCAATGACCTTTATGACTTATATCATTATTTTGTATGAATAATTTTAAGTCTTTTTTTAAAAAGTGTCATTTAAATAACTTTCAGTCAAATATGTACGAAGGATATTTGTTCAACTTCATAACATTTGCAGGTACCTATATTGTATGATAAAATAAATTACCTCAGAATTGTACAAATTCAGAACTTTCTTTTTCTTTTACATTGTCTTTAGACACGAATACAGATCTTTCTAGATTAATTTAGCAAATGGGCTATAACACTAAATAGTAAACACGCAAAGCTCACGTCAACCAAGTATCAAACATTCAAACTTGGATTAATTCATGGAGGTTCTACCTCCATGATTTAATCTGAATAGGTCTGTATTAGGTCCATGAATCAACTCAGATATCGTTCAAGCATCAAAATCAATCTATCATCACAACACTAAAATCATAAACAATCACTTCGAAGAAACAATGCGAAGGTCAAACCAGGGAAGTGTTATACTTTCCTGGTATATGCTAGCTACCGTGTATATATATACACACACACACGTACACACACACACAAACGCAAAAAAGCCGCGAAATAGCTCCAGAAATTGTAGCCCTGGAAAGTGGAAAAAGAGCCCTGGAAAATGAAAAAGTAGCCCTGGAAAATTTTTAAGTTTCTCCAAAAAGAGCCCTGGAAAGAAAAAAAGTAATTTTTTGGTTGGCAGTCGCTACCAGGCCTCGCTACAATTGTTCTGTATAAAGTAGGGATAAGGACATTTATATCTTGATCTTACAGTGCAGACAATCATGACTAAGACCATTCCCTATAAAAAGCAAGTAAATATTGATATATAACTCTAACAAACAATGAAAAATTCCTTAAAATTGGATGTCACATAAGACAGTTGGGATATTTTGGGCACGTTTGGAAACCTGATTTGGTCCTGACGAACACTGAAGTACTATCTCTTGTAAATGGTGAGAGCTAACTGAAAACCACAAGGCTTGCAGCAAAGCAGAATTCTGTTTTTAGTATAATTCCTAACATTGAGCCGAACTTCAAATAAAACGCTTCTACCTCTTTGAACTTTCATATTCAACACAAAATACAATTTCTTTGAAAATGGGATCACAATTGATTTTGTAGCACGCATCTGGCCGCATTCTATTGACAGTTTGGGGAATGTAGCAATAGATGGAGATTATGACTCACCTTCTTTGATTGTTGCCCATTACCAGAGTGAGTGGCAGAGTCCTGACTGCCCATTTGGTAGGAGATGTTCAGATGAACTGGTTTGTAATTTTTAGAATCTGAGAAGAAAATTGAAAAAAAAGACATTTATCTCCTACAGATGAATGATTACATTTCTAGTGTGTTCTATCAGAACTCTTACTCACAGGTGTGAGTGACCATTAAAGGAAAATGAAACCTTTGGAACAAGACGGCTTGTGTGAAAACAGACAAATCAAAGAAACATATCAACAAAATTTTGAGAAAAATTGAATGAATAATAAGAAAGTTATGAGCATTTGAAGTTTAGATCATTATTGTAATGTAGATCCTCCCATTGACAATGGGACAAAGATGTGTGATGTCACATGTGAACAACTTTCCCATTGTTTTTCTATATATTTCACTTAAAATGCCTCTTTTATCACATCTATCAGTAGATCATGAATTCTTTCTATAGGAAGGCTTGCAATGCAGATTTTCAAAGAATATATTATGGATAAAGAGTTTGTATCACCATAAGAGCAAGAGCAAAAAGAGAGATTTTTTGGTATTTTATAGTCTATCAAAGGGAAAGTTGTTCACTATGACATCACACATACATGTATTTGTCGCATTGCCAATAGGAGGATCTCCATAGCATTAGTGATCGCAATATTCAAATGCTCATAACTTTCTAATTATTGGTCCAATTTTTCTCGAACTTTCTTTGATCTTATTCTTTGATTTTTCTCTTTCCACACAAGCCCACTTGTTCCAAGGGTTTCATTCCCCTTTCTTGAAAATAGCTGAAATTGCAAAAGCTCCATACTTTCATACAAGTACACAAAAAGCTCAAAATAGGCTGAAAAAAAACCCCACTGAAATCAGCTTAAAAGCTTAAATCTTACACTCCTGTTTTATACTGGAGGCCAACTGCACGTGGAAGAAGGGGTGGGTTTTATTGTTACAGTGAAAGGCGTCATCAGTGAAATCTTGCTGCAGACTTCGCTTCGATTATATGTCAAACATAACACAATCCTGAATCGTTTAAAATAATAGAACTTTTAGTGTATTCTTAATATATATGAAAAAATAAATTGTACCTGATGAACTTTGAACCCAGACTTCCTGTTTGGGTTCACACTCCTCTCCCTCCTCTTCCTCAAGTGATGAGTCATCATCGTCTGTCTCCATCTTCACAGAATCTGAATCCATTTGATCAACGCTGGATACTCAACGATGAAGCTGAAGGCAGAGAACAGAACAAAATCAATAAACTCTAAGTAATGAGTAACATCAAGGAATTGTCTTTACATTAAAGTTGAATTAAGAAGACGATTCCAAATATTGAGATATTTACATTAATAGCAACCTTACAACCCCCCAAACACTAATAGGTGATTCGACCCCCCATTTTCTTTTTTCAAAATAGTGAATTTGAACGATTTATCCCTACCCATTTTCCCTGAGTTCGCTCCTGCAATGCCTACCGAGACGGGTGTTCTTTGAGTGTGACGTCACCGGGGGGTATTCGGTCCCGGTGTCGTAAACAAGGCAGTGCCGTTTTGTGTACTATGCACGTACTCCTTCATATGGAATAACTGCAGTTGAAGTTGTATCTGCGAGCCATAGAACTTGCAAAGAGGAAATGATTAAAATATTTGTGGCCGTACTATTATTCCAAATATGTGAATTCCCTCAGAATGATACCATAGACCCTAAAGGAATAATTTCAAGGTGAATAATATGAAATTTGATCGAGATCTTCTCACCAGTCGATAACGTAGCAGACGTGTTATCATGACATATTTATCCGCGTGTGACGCGGCTCTTGCAAAAAAACACAGTTGGTTGCGGAATTGCTTTGTGCCGACCGGCCGCCCGCTCCGGCGCAGCTAGCTGTCGAGCTACCGTACCGTTCTTGTTGTCTTCAACCATAGAGATGTATACTAATTACTATATATCTTTCTGTCTTCAACTCACTTCCGAATTGCGTTTGTATGTGTGACGGTGACCCCTAGCGTAATTAAATATAGAAAACAACTCAGAAGGCCGAGAAAGAATACTATACGTTTGGTTCAAGATTGTTCTGTGGAATGAGCTATGAGTGGAAATGATCCAGAGGATATAAAAGTGGAGTCAAAGACAAAAGAAAAGAAGAAAAAACGCCAGGGGATCGCTGCACGGCCATGAACTAAGTCGACATACCAGACCATAACAGTACACTCAATGCCTGGGTGTTGTGTGTACTAGTATTATGCGTTCAGCGCGCGCTGAGCTAGCCGCCGGAATTACTTTCCAGCTACTCACTTGATTGAACATCGTGATAAAATAAATGAGAAATAGTGAAAATATCATTCAATAACTCACTGTTTGCTATCTTACATCATGATTGAAGAGTTCATGGTGGTTATTCATACTGCTTTTTATACAGGGAAAGTAAAGATTTGTACATATCAGTCCTATTTGTTTGATTTGAGTTGCTTTGAAAAAAAAATTGTAAAATATCTTTCTCTCTCTGCATAGCATTTCTGTATGACATTCAGGCACCTCTTATACTAAATTCCCCCCGGTGACGTCACACTCCGAGTGACTTTTCTGTACACTCGTCTCTCGGGCTCTGACAGGTGGCTAATTTCATAGACTTTCAAAGCAAAATATCGAGAAGGCAGAGGATTATTGTGACATGCTATGTGTTTGAACAACTTATATATACTATATATTGTATGTAGAACCTATATTTATGGAAACTCACCCCCTTCTTAATTCAACTTTAAACAAACATTAGCCATAGAATAGGTCTAGATCTAAAGACTAAACTTTTCTGGGCACTATTGCAGTTTCGCACTGACCGACTTCTTCGAGCAAATTTCCCACTGGCATGGCAAGTCTCTCAGTCACACTTCTAGGTCAATAAACAATATGCCCACCGTTTTCCGAATATCGCCATCGGGAGCGGCTGTATTTCGGCTGCGATCTCAACCTCATTGTTAGAATTTTCATTCAGACATCGCTAAGACTAAGAGCTTGGCTTCGCCGTGATTTTGATATGGACTGAAGTAAGTGACCAAAAGATTTGCCTGTGCAGCTCACCCGTTTGTTCACGCTCTTTGCATGATTTTGGTCAATAACTTCATTCCATATCAAAATTACGGCAAAGCCATGCTCAAGCGAAGCGATGTCTGTCTGAGATTAAGAATTCGAACGATGACTAAGTCTAAAGTAAATTAAGATCGAAGCCGAAATACAGCCATTCCCGATAGCAATATTCAGACATTAGTGGAGGGCATGATATTAATCAGTAGAGGCGCACGGCCAATATGGGAGACTCTCTCCAATAGGGGAGACAATCTCCCACATTGGAGACTTGCTTTGCAAAAGGACAAAAGAAACAACACCAACAAAAGCATGATTTTTTCCACCCAAAATTTTGTCTCACTGAGGTCAGAAGCCCATTTGTTTTGTGTGTGATTGACAACAAAAATCCTTATCAAAACAAAAGTAGGTGGTGAATTTTTAAAGTAGACGGTGAAAAGGGGTAATTTTTCATGAGGAATCTCCTTATCACATTTTTATTTGCCGCCAAGATAATCCTTTTTCAGCAAATGTAAACAAAGGAAATTGGTCTCCAAAACTGGAGACTGTCTCTGAAATTGGATACCCAAATTCTTTACAAAAGTCTCTGATATTGGAGATAATCTCCCACATTGGAGACAGTCTCCAATATTGGCCGTGCGCCTCTACTGTTATTTAATATTAGCCTTGCCCTTGAAGTTGAAATGTGATCGAGCCTTCGAGGAACTCGTTTGCGAATAATTTTCAGGTGGGGAAATTTGCAACGATGTCAGCCGGTGCAAAGTACTAGGACTAATGTAATGAATTGGTGTTCTTTTCTGAATCAAACTGTCTTTTTCATTCTTGTTAAAGTTTAATTTAAACAAGCTGGTCCTTCAAAAGTTCAATCAATCAAACTCAGAGTCAGAGTCAAAGACAAAGTTTAGATTTTGATTTTTTTTTTTAGTAATCAGACAAAAAATATAATAACACATCATATTCACCCACATACAACATAGTTTGGCAAGCAAATACACTCTACACTACAAATGTCGCACAACAGGACACTCGCCGATTTTACAGTTTTTGCAGCCCGGTGCATCCGGCAGGATTGAGGCGCTAATTTGCGTTGGCTTCACTGTCTCGGCTTAGGCGAGGCTGCTTCTCTCATTCATTATCCGTGCAAATCCAACTTGACACACACACATGACTCCTCTGTTCAGATCATTCGCGCGAGCACACAAAGTCGACCGCAAAATACTTCAAAGTTTCTCATTGATCGAGTACTGAATTGAAAAGAAAATTCAATGTACTTACTCAAATGACACTTTCCAAGGTAACAAAATTGAGAATTTGCAGCCAACCCCTTCAGTTCACCTGAATTTTCACTAAAAACAGGGTTTTTCCCACTGTAGTTCGCCGGCTCGTCGTCAAACCAGTGTCAGTTCGAGTTAAAATGCGCATGTGCAGAATTAGCGAAAATAAATTCTCTTTTCGGTTATTGCGCCCTCTTGCTATGCTATTGTGAGCGTTTTTTTTTTTTGGGGGGGGGGACCACCGTCTTTTTTATCACTTTATTTTTTTATTCAGTTTAAATAAAACAAACAGGAGGGTATTCAATGAGGCTATGTAACTCTTCTTAGCTATCTATTTTTTTTATCTCTTTTACAATTCTCACCCAGGGCCCGGTGCTGATGTAAATTTGACAAGCCCCCCCCCCCCAAAAAAAAAAAAGGTTTCACTACAAAATGAAGGTCATTTTGGTCCAGGGAAGTATCGCAAGAAAAAAAAACGGTTTCGTTACAATATATAGGTAATTTTGTTTACATTTCTCCATGAACACCACCAGAATTCCAAAAGGTGCTGCCTATATATGGACAATAATACACGCAGCATCCCCCAAGGAAAATCTTGGGGGTGCATCCTGCTTCCCAGGGCCGTGTTCTCACTCCTCTCTTTTCTTTCCTTTCATTCATTCTTTGCTTCTCTTTCATACCTCTCCACTTTTTCATTTAATCCTTAAGCCCCTTTTCCACAACATTTTTGAAATGTAATATCTAACTTTCCGCAAAGCTGAATCCAACATTTTAAGTGTTGGATCGAACCATGTTAATTTAAATATAGCATTCAGGAAAGTCACTCCTCCTATACCTTTCAAAATGTTGATTTCACAATCCTTTTTTTTTATAGAGTGTACCTCACTTTCATTTCTCAACCACTTTCTTTTTTTTTACTTTCATCCTTCTTTTCTTCTCTTTTCCTTTGACATTTAGCTTTCTTTTCCATTTCTCGTTTGCTAACTAGTTTTTTTTCCATGCATGTCTCCTTTCCCACCTTCTTTAATTGTATTTCTATTCCTTTCCCCCTCTTTCCTTCTCATCTCAGACCTCTCCTTTTCATCGTTCTCTTATCTTTACTTTTATCCTTCATTTTCACTCATTCATTCTTTCATCTTTACTATTCTATTCCCCCCTTTCATTTCCTGTAGCTCTATTTTCCTATAACCATGGTAGCTTATTAAGTTATACCTTTCTGTCATTCCTCATCCTTTTCTTTACTTCCTTCCTTTCTACTTCCCCTCCCCGGGCTTCTCCTCTCCTCCCTTTCCTTTGCAGTCCACTCTCTTTGCTTTCATTCTTCTTTCCCCCTTTTTTTCTTTCCTTTCTTCTCTTTGACAACCGCCACTTTCTCTTCGATCCTTCACACAGCCAACACTAATAACTGGCTAATACAATCTCCTCCTTTCACAAACAAATTTTTCACTACCATTTCCCCACACTTCATCTTTTCTAGCTGATCCCACCCTCTTTCTTCCCAACCCTCTCTCATTCACATTCTGTATTTCGCTCTATCCATCCCTCTCTCCTTCATTTCTTACTCCCCCTCTCCCTCCCATCCCTTCATTCCTTCCCCCTCTCTGTCCATCTTTAATTTATATCTCCATTTCTCATGTTGTTCTTCCACTTTTGCTATATTTATCTCTAACCCAGAGGTGTAAAGAGCAAAAAAAAAAAATGAGGACACAATGTCACTGAGTGGAAAAAAATTTCTTAAAAGTCTAGTGCAAACGAAGTGAGCAAGCTAAAATATTGATTATTTCAATGAAAATCTAATTTTATAATAGATTTCGACATACTATGAAATTAACATCATATCACACATTTTTTCCTTGGCCATTGAAGGCACAAGACACACCCCCTCCCCATTGTATGCTGGCCAGTCCTCCAAATCCTTCAGATTTTATCAAATTAATTAATAAATGTAAAATAAATCAAAAGATGAATAAATTACTGTACTTGTATTCATTTTTTCTTAAATAAATTTCATGCACATTAACAGACAAAACAATGTAACAGTGCAGTTGGTGGGAATATATCATCATAATATATTTTTAATACATATAAAGATATTGAATACTGAAATGTCATAATAATTATAATTGGGGGAGGGGAGGGGTACTTGGCAATTTTAAGACCATAATTTATGATATCAAAATGCTTGATATGAAAAAACCTCCACACATCAAATTTCACATTCACGAATTAGTTTATGGTGGTTCAATGTATGGCCAGATGAAATATCAAATAGACCTTATCGAAATCAGTGTAAATTAGGCTGGTTCGTATCTGTTTGGAACCAGGCTAATTTCCAATGATTTAAAGGGGAAGTTCACCCTGAAAAAAGTTTATTGTAAAAATAGAAGAAAAAATATTGGCGAGGGTTTGAGGAAAATCCATCAAAGAATAAAAAAGTTAATAGAATTTTAATTCTTTGATTTGTGAGTTGTGACGTCATGTGCAAGAAGCTTTCCTACATATCAGATGGTAAAAAAATCAGTGAAATGTCATTTTCTCAGAAAATATGAAAAGATTTTATAGTACCTTCAGTATATCAATACACAAATGATTTCACACCTTCTCCTAAAGAAAAAATAAGTCATCACGAACCATTAAAAAATGAAAATAATGCACTTTATATCACATAACTTATAAGGCAGTTGCTCGTTTATGGCCTCACAAATCAAAAACTTGAAATTTCTTAATCTTCAATGGATTTTCCTCAAACCTTCACAAATACATTTTATTATTTTTTCTGCTATTTTTACAATTTTTTTTTATCAGGGTGAACTTCCCCTTTAATGAACCTAAGCAGGTGACATTTGGCCACATCAATGAACTGATTTGCACATTTTTTTTTTGGGGGGGGTGGAGATGTTTTTTCATGCTCCACTGAGTCCATTGAGAGAGAAATGGCAGCCAAAATACTCATCATTAAGGAAAAAATATTCACTCCTAATTCAATTACAGATCAAAATCTTTCAAGTTTTACAAACAATGCTACTTCTCCTTCTTCTTCCTCTGCTGTAGTCGAAGAAGAAGAAGAAGTAGCATTGTTTGTTAAACTACATGTGTTTCAACCATGATGCAAGAATAATAAAAACATACAATAATCAATAATGGATTTGATGAATCAAAGAAATATGACTTTTATGGCCTTTGAACAAGCGCTTAGACATGTTGTTCCGATGTATTAAGCGCTATATAAAAGCGGATTATTATTATTATTATTTGAACTAATATGCCATCATGTGAAACATGAAACTGAAGGCTTTACAGAAGTGGCTGAATGCACCACTATAAGGCATTCACAAAATAGTCCAGTTCAGTTCAGTTGCTTAGATATTAGGGTGCGTCATGGTCAAGTGGTTCTGACTCTCGCCTTTCAAACAGAGGGTCGTGGGTTCGAATCCTAGCCATGGCGTGTTTTCCTTCAGCACTCGACCCAGGTGAGGTAAATGGGTACTGACAGGAAGTAATTCCTCAAAAAGCTGTGCGCACCAGAATCGGTAGACTAGCTTAGCCGGGGTAATATAGGAGCGCCTTGAGCACCTAGTAAGGTGGATACGTGTGCTATACAAATCCTATATTATTTTATTATTTATTTATATCCATCAGAGGGGTAATTTGCAAATTAATTATTTGTTCAGTATCACCAATGTAATGCTGGTGGCTCACTTTTGCACATATAATCAGTGAAACTAGAAGAAAAACAACCGAAAAGGATTAGTTCCACGCAAACATACCAGCTAGATCTTTTCTTCTTCCAGAGTTTGGCTTATGACCTTTTGACCTTTTACTATTATTTGCACTTTGACCCTTCATTTCATATCCTTTTGACCTTTCATCTGTCCCATTTTTATCATTGTCTCCACTCTTCTTATCCCCCAATCCTTGAGAAACTCTTGCGTCCATTCTGTCTGATGTATATCTTTTTTCTTTGAAACTAGACTCCACACCAGGCATTTTGCCATGCATTCTTAACAGTGACGCTTCATCATTGCTATAATTTTTTGCAGTAGCGGCTGTGGATGAGTCTACAAATCTACCACTCTCCTCTACTCTTCTGTCTATACGCTCCTTTGCTGTGTGACATTCAACACCACCTTCAGATCTTTCTTCCTTCAGCCTGACATCAATGCCCATCTCTGCTTCCTGTCTCCTAAGAACCTTCAACACCGGAATCTGCGAAAATTTCTCCCTCGTCAGCAGTTCCCAGACGATACCTTTTGGCCTCGCACGTTTATTCTCGCACTCAATGGTCCTCGTCGGCGTCATGATGAGATCGACGCCCAGATCATGGTCTCCGAATAAATGATCAGGGAGGTCATCTTGAACTTGGCAGTCATGGACCGTCGTTATGACAACTGTATCCTTGTTGACCGCACCCATTGATGACATCATGGCAAACTCCATGTCTGCATATCCTTCACCCTTCCCGATTCTGTAACCTGGACAAACCAAGGGGAGAAAAAAAATATAGGGAAATTTCATAACTATCTTTTTTTTTTACGTCCTACCCCATTTTTCTCCACTATTACATTATTTCATGAACTGCTAAAGCCATGATGATTTGAGCAAATCACAACTACTCATATGAACTAGAAAACTAATATGAATAACTTCAGAAAGATGCTGCATCTCTATACTTGTGGTTGAATGTGATATGTTATGCTATTACCCACAGGATACATGATTTGGTTTAAATTGATATCACGGTGACAGAATCAAAAGGGAAATGAAGTCATAGCTGAAGTAGGATGATCTCAACTGACATTAACTCTCTATGAAAAATGAAATGGGCTAGAAAAATAGAACAAATAAAAATTCCCAGTGAAAAGTGATAGAGAAAACTGATCTTACAGTTGATTTTTAGGAAAAATGTCGAAATTAATAACTGTAGCAATGAAAGAAAAATATTGGTGTTACCAATTTGAGGAACAAAAGTTGATCAATGAAGATTTTTTTCTTTTTTTTTCAATTGATTAAGTGAGGGACAGTGTTACCTTTAGGAGAGACAGCGACTGACCCGATGATGACCAGGTCAACCTTGACCTCTGCATCCAGGCCTACTGGTGCACTGTATTGCCTTACACCCTGTATTTTAGAATAAAAATTCATGTAAAATAAGTTTATAACTGACAAAGAAGCAAAATGAGCTGCGACTGCTATATTATTGAAGCCAGTGGCAGACCGTGACCCGGAGTAGACAATGATTGGAGGGGCACTGTATTGTTTGTGAACAATGCTGTGTCCCTCTAATGCTTTGTCTCCTCCGGGTCATGGTCCGGCAGGTCCGCCACTGATTGAAGCATCTTTCTTTCTCTCTCTCATGGCAAAAGTCTTGATCAAAAGCAACAAATTTAATGTCACCCAACTGACGGAAAAGATTGCCTTTTAACATTAATGCGGCAGTAAAAAAGCCCAGGAGCATAGAATACAGCTTACCGTAAACATGAATATTCAAACTGATGTCAGGTGCGTATATCCAGCATCAGATCCTACATGTACAAAGCATTTCATGGACCCAATTGTCTGGGGACAATAGTGACTCTATTATGCTTGTGCATGGGCCCATACATTTCTTTGTCATAGTTGATGCTGGATACGCTAGTAGACGTAGTCAGATATTCATTGAAGACATTGAGCCCTCACCCCCCCCCCCCAAAAAAAAAAAAAAGGGTCAGTAAGACAACACAAGTGTCCTCTGTTCACAATATGGACTATGTTCTACCATGCTATTCACCATATTTTCATTTATTGATTGACTGATCGTTCGATTGATTGATTGATAGATTGATTGATTGTATTTATTATTTTTTCATTTCAAATTTTCATAAACCACTTTTGTAAAAACAAAATCATGATGGAAATTAGGAGCAGTCACCACACTTTTAATTATTTATTCATTTTTATTTCTATTGTTATATTTTTATGGGGGGGGGGCAAATTGGAATATAACATAAAATTCAGCAGGTTTTACTAGAGTAAAGCATGAGACTCCAGCTTATGGGACTCTCACAGACCGCCAACCTCTGGGAATGAAAAACTGTATTCTGTGATAAAAAAAACTGTATTTTTCCCCAAAAGAGTGTATTTCATAATAAAATGCTTGGCGCACTCGCTCATCGCGGCGCTCAAGCTGCATGCAAGCTAAAATGTGCACTGCTCTTGCAGATGAAAAAACAAACATTAAAACATGTGTATATCTTCACCCTGGTTTGAACAAAATGATTGAAAAAAAAAAAACAAGTTACCTGATATTACATTGATCTAATAACCATATTTGTGCACGTTTTATGAAATAGAGACATGAAGAGATTATTTTTCTCAATAAATTATGATTTAGTTTTTTTTACAAAAAACGTATTTTTCAAAGAAAAAACGTACTGCCATATTTTGGTTGCAAAAACGTACTAAATACGGCTAGATCGGACTGGTTGGCAGATCTGCTCTCACTCATTCCCCCCAATTCCCTTCTCATGCATGATGTACCACAGCCTATCCCCATATTACATGCAATACCTGTGATCTCTAACCAAGTCACAGAATATCTCACGCTCAGCTGGTCTTCGAACTTGACATCTCTGGAAGGGTTACAGCAAACAAAGTTTCTTTTTTGGAGGGGGGTGAATCGATGCCACAGGGATGTTCGTGGTGGTGATAGGGGGGGCTAGAGGAGATATTTACCTGTGAAGATGAACAGGTTCTAAGCATCTTCTTGTTAGCCCCAGCTGGAGGGGTAATCCTATTGAACAGACCGGTCCGGAGCCGAGGAGTAGGGACTAACAGCGTTTTATGTGCCTGAGGATATCAAAGAGAAATGACAGTTGTGGCAACAATCTCAAAATGAGTTCAAATAGAATCTGCTAAGATGACCCCAAGTGTCTTTTTTTGTGCTAAAGGATTTTGGTAGAAATTGGCAAATTAAGCATGGGATTCAAGCCAAATGTTGTGTCATTTTCCAAGAAATAATAATAATAATAGCGAATATTTATATAGCGCTTTTCCCAGAATGAGATTGTTACCTCAAATAATAATACAATGTGACTGCCCCACACGTGTGTTATCTGTGTTGACAATCTTCAGCGATAT
Source organism: Lytechinus pictus (assembly GCF_037042905.1). Taxonomy (NCBI): domain Eukaryota; kingdom Metazoa; phylum Echinodermata; class Echinoidea; order Temnopleuroida; family Toxopneustidae; genus Lytechinus; species Lytechinus pictus. Next base: position 17,587,832 of record NC_087250.1, on the reverse strand, counting down.
ATTGACAATAACTTTTGGTTTTAGACTTTCTCGGAAAATCAGTTTTTACTGCCACTACTTTCATTTATCTTCAAATCTATGAAGGAAGCGTTCAGTTGTTTATAATTTCTTCTTTCATGTAAAGTATAATTTCATTATTCTTTCATTATTGTACAAGAAATACTTAGCTTGTTTTACATACTCGAGCAAATGGGAGGCTGAATGTGCAATATTCATACTGTTACACAGTGCGTCCACTCTTCCCGGAATCCAGGGAATTCCGGGAAGTTTTCCAGCAGGGTGTCTTACAAAGAGTTGCGATTGATCTGATCAACCGCAACTATGGAAAGCCAGCAATGTCAACATATAAAATGCATGTTTGTTCAAAATTTGTTCTAGATACAAATGTATATCCATAAATTCATTGATTTCTGGACAATTTGGTGTGTTCTTCTTTGTTTACAAAGGACATTTTGCAAATTTCCTGTAGAAAAAATTATGACACTAATGGATTTTCATAGAGTTACGATTGATTGGATCAATCGTAACTCTTTGTAAGACTGGGCCCAGGAATTCAATATCATTCCTGGGAATGATATTATTTTCTATTTTTTTCTAAATATTATGTCAAATCTGTCACAAAATGGATCTTTGTAATTAAAATGTCAAAATTTTTGCTTGCTCGCTTCGCTCGCACTCAACTCTTAATAAATTTTGCCCGAGGGTCAGGTTTCAACCCCTCAAAATGTTTGGCTTATTACGGCACTGGGCCCTATATTTCATCTTTTTGTGTATAGAAGAGAATAATAACATCTCATGGAAGACTGGAGAACATTAATTTGTAAAATTCCAGGATATTTTGTACAATTCCAGGAACTTTCACTTCAGTGTAAATTCCAGGAAGTTTCGTTTTGAAGAGTGGAAGCACTGCTGTTACATGCATAGCTGTATACTGTCCTAAATGTACTGCTTATAGTTTGAGCTTCGGGCCGATTTCAATGCTTGAATGTATCATCATTATGTGTAATCAAGGGTACACGTCAACTTTACAATCAATCACTCGAATTGTATGCCATCTTTCCTACGCCAAGGTGTTGATTATGAATGTTGATTTGCATTGTCGCTACACTGTACAGCGTGCGAATATCCGTTTATCCGGCCAAGAGGCCGTGTTGTTAATAAACCACACACTCCCAATCAATACTCTGTCTGGTAAATTATCTTTTACTTTTATAATAATAAGACTGGCGCTAAGCCTTGCTCAAGTACCTAGCTATGTCCAGGGTCCCGTTTCACAAAACTAAAAGACTGATCTCAGGACTGATTATTATGGGCAACAGGGGTGTGAATGGTCACAAATAAAAAGATCTGAAAAAAGCTGAAGAGTGTTGAAAAAGTCTGAAATAGAAAGAGCTCCCATACTTTTTGTACAGAGGAAGGCCAAAAATAAGCTGAAATTAAGCTGAAAATCAAAACAAAAAAATCTGAAATCAGATAAACATCTGAACTCTCACACCCCTGATGTGCAATCAATCCTAAAAATCAACTGTAAGATCATTCACTAATCTTTGTGTTACAGGCCACCCCTGGTTCATAAACACTCAAAATACAATGATGAATATACTGACCTCTAAAGCAAGGAATCTTGCTTGTTGTTGCGGCTTGTCTGGATTTACTTTTATCGTCTTAGCTTTCTGAAAGATCTCCATTCTACCCAGTCTATTGCAGGCTTCAGCTGCTCCCTACATGGAGAAAATGAAATAGCATATTAGCATTCGATCAACCAAAGAAGTGGATTTACTATACTTCCTATCTAAATAATTGCGAAATCCCTACATCAGTGTTTATATACTGTAGCTCATCAGGTAAACACTACTTCTGACCATCACTAATTTCAAATGAAAAGTGTTTGAAACAAAACTTTTCGCAAAGAGGAATTGCACTTCCATATATATTTAAAATCATGTTCATGTTCACACTCGCCAAACAGCCAAATGAATAGATCATTTCAGCCAAGGCTCCACACTTACTTTTTTTTCATGGTGGCCCGATTAGTCCATCAAAATCATAAATTTCATAATTTTCAAATTTGGTGGCCCTAAAACAATACAAAACATTACAATTTATTAAAATATTTGGTAGCCCATCCAGGCCACCAAGTACTGTGGGCTTTTTCAGAATTTTGGTGGCCGACTCTCATGATTGCCCCAGGCCACCGGTAACGTCTAGCATTGTTTTATCACACCAGATCCTCACCTTGAAGTTTGGTATCCTGTGATGTACCGGCCGTGGAAACTCGGCTAGGTCGTTCTCTTCAAGATAATCCCAAATCATTCTTCGTATGCTCTCTTTGCTGCTGTGTGATGCCATGACTTCTTTATTTGCTGACTATGACCTTCAAATTGCCCTTCAACATGACCTTGAGCATGACCTTGATGGCAGGATGGGGTAGATTCAGAGATGGATAGGCCTAAGGCAGTACATCACCTACATTCAATAATTAAAGCAAAATTTTTGGTGAAGATATGAAATACACGATTCCTGTCATCATAATTTGGCCATCGATGTTTAAATCTTAAATAGGCCTACAGTCCAAACTCCAATCTAATTCATCTAGCCTGGCTTCATGCATTCCAGCAATTTTGTTATCTGGCTGTGTCTTGCATTCCGCTCAGCCAATTCATTTCTCTCTATTCATGCAAAAAAATGAGCCAGAAAAGAACAAAGTGACATAAACAATGATTAAAGGTCAAGTCCACCCTAGAAAAATGTTGACTCTATATTAATAGAGAAAAATCAAACTAGCATAACAGTAAAAAAATTCATCAAAATCACATATTAAATAAGAAAGTTATGACACTTTAAAGTTTTGCTTATTTTTCACGAAACAGTTATAGCCTACCTGTATGCAAATGAGACAGTCGATGATGTCGCTCACTCAATATATATTTTTTTTATTGTTTGAATTATTCAATTTTACAGGTTTTGACAATAAGGAGCAACTTGACTGGACCATATAGTATAAAAACAATGCTAATTCCACATGTTCAGGGAGGAATTAATCTGTTTCACTTGACAATGAGGAGAATTAGAATATTTCATATAGTAAAATACAAAATAAATATTGAGTGGATGACGTCATCAGTCTCCTAAATTTGCATACCGACCAGGATGTGCATTTTTCAGCGCATACATGTGTTCTGTTCTGTGAAATTAAGAGAAATTTTAAAATGTCATAACTTTCCTATTTCAATAAAAGTTTCAGTGTTATACTTGTTGGATATTTTTCTTTTTATTCAAATCAACTTTTTGTTGGGGTGGACTTGTCCTTTAAAAATCATTAAAAAATTAATGGTGATCATATATTAACACATGGTGAACAGAATGCATGTTGATGGTGATGAGGATAGGGCTTGCAAAAAAAAGGAATAAATGTAAATGGAAGAAGGGATAGGGAAGAATGAGATAATTGGATAAAACTAAAGGGGACTCTATATAGACAGCTCATCGACATGATTGTGATGAAGTTACAAGGTATAACAGCATGCAAGGAGATGATACAAGGAAAGATGAAGATGATGTGGTGGTGAACTGGTGATACTGATGAGGATGATGATTCCTGATAATGATAGTGATGATTCTTCCTAAACATTCAATCATGATGATGAAGATGATAATGAAGATGATATGATGATGATAATGATGAAGATGGTGATAATGATGATGGTGATGAATATGGAGATGATGATTAATATGGTGATAATGATGATGATGAATATGGTGATAATGATGATGATGAATATGGTGATAATGATGATGATGAATATGGTGATGATGATGATGATGAATATATATGAGGTGATAATGATGATGATGATGAATATGGTGATAATGATGATGATGAATATATATGAGGTGATAATGATGATGGTGATGATGAATATGGTGATAATGATGATGGTGATAAATATGGTGATAATGATGAAGATGGTGATAATGATGATGATGATGAAGATGGTGATAATGATGATGATGAATATGGTGATAATGATGATGATGAACATGGTGATAATGATGATGATGAATATGGTGATAATGATGATGAATATGCATGGTGATAATGATGATGATGAATATGGTGATAATGATGATAGTGATGAATATGGTGATAATGATGATGGTGATGAATATGCATGGTGATAATGATGATGAAGAATATGGTGATAATGATGATGATGATGAATATGGTGATAATGATGATGAATATGGTGATAATAATGAAGATGATGGTGATATAAATGATGAAGCTGGTGATGGGGCCGGGTGATGGATATTTTTTATGATGATGATTATTATATTTTATGAATTATTATGATGAACGATGATGGTGGTGATGAATTAAAATGATTGATGGTGGTAATGATTGATGGGGATGATGACATGCAACATATAGGCACAAGTCCATAGCCTGTCAAAAGCACTCTAGGCGACACCCCAATACTTACCCGTGCTAATAAACTGGGACTCCACTCACGCGCGTTTGGGCCTCCCTAGCTTAGAACTAAGCACTAATATCACCTTAAAAACTAAATCTACAAGGTATGTATAATCTATTTATAACTTTAATAATGTTTAATCGGTACTCACCGGTTCTTTTGTTGCATTTTCAGACCATTTCTCACAATTCTTCGTAAATATTTGCGGCAAATTTTGTCGCCATAGACAGCTTAGCGTCCATCTCTATTGATAAATGGAGCGCCCTTTACGATAGTTGTTAATGCCGCGGATAAATCGTTAGGCATTTTGGCCTGTGTTCAAGGCGTTCTTTCTGTTTTATTTTTTATATTGAAGATTGTGCATTTGTTGAATAGCGCCGTCTACGTCAGGTATGAGATCGAGTGTATAAATACACTCTTCCAAAATAATTATGATTCCGACCTGGCGCTGTTTAACTTCAATCTCTTTCACCTAAATTAGCGATGAATGCTAGCATTATAAAATATATATTATTAACGTCTGACGAAAAGAATAACCAACCGATCAGCTGACGAGAACGCGAATCACGTGATCTTCATATCAGCTTCGATCGCGAGTCAGAAGAGAAGAGCAGCTGCCCAGAAAATCAGGAAAAAGCCGTGAAAATGTAAGTTCCCCTTCATTTCTTTCATTTTTTGTTGTTGCTAACGATGCATTTACACTATAAAATTATAATTTAAATAAGAGAAAGGAATAGAGCTTGTACTTGTGATATAATTGCCTAAATATCCTGTTCTCAGAGATTTCTAACCAAAAATACTACTGATGTCGCCTATGAGGTCCATACATGTAATGTTGGACCTCATTGGTACTAGGAGTGGTCAAAAGTGTCATGCCTGTGTTAAAACACAACAGTCAGCATGCAGAATTGTCAATTTGATGCCTAGAATTTGTTCTCTTTTTTAACCAAATTACTAATACTAACTAACTAGCTGAGCATTTTAAATCAAAAATTTGCAATATGATATTTAAAATATTTACCATGAATTACAGTAAGACAATCTATTCAAATTAACCGCTGAAAAAAAAATGTGTAGCTTTAAGGTCCCCGTCATATTTTCAGTAAAGTTGCAAGACACGATAATCTGACATTCACTACAAAAAAATATACGAGTGGGTCTAGGCCCTACACCATAAATATCAATCTTCTTTCACTTCAAACATTTCAAAGTTCCCCCAAATTACCTTAATTTGGCCCACATACTCATAGTTTTAGCACAGAGGGGGTTTAGTCTGGGCTAGGCTGAAGCCGTCGAATCAATCCGGAATGTCGCTCATCATTATCCCATCAATCATGATCATCCAAGTCCAAGACCACGTCAGTCAGCTAGCTGTGATCATTACGCAATATTTTGACGTGACGTCGCCAAACAAATCATGAAACTCTGGGCTAGGCTAGCTAGGCTTGGCCTGGGATCGGATCGACTAGGGGAATTCCCACTGATCTCTCCACTAACGGGATAAGGGAGAGACCCGGGGGGGGCACTCGACCAAAAAAGTAGTAGGGGTGTGCCGCGGGCGAGACAAAAAACGGGGGCCTTGGAGCGGGCTCATAGTAAAAAGGAGGGTCCTCGGAACGGGCTTCGGAACTACAAATGTTTGTGAAAACGGGGGTCCTTGGAACGGGTCGCCTGCGTGCGAGTGCGTATGCATCCCTATGGAACGTACGTGCAGCTAGCTCGACGGCACGACTGACGGGCGCGCTAGCGCAGAGGCGATGGTCGGACAGCGAGCTGCGGCCGCTTTTCACCAAAATTGCGACCGGAACGGCGTAACGGAAAATATGCGAAGCCCTGGAGCGGATTTTTTCTTCTTTTTTTCTCGAGAAGAAGAAAATGCTATGCTCTGGAGCGGCTTTCTTTGTTCTTTTTCTCAATAAGACAAAAATGCTATGCCTCGGAACGGAAATTTGAGTGTAAAAATGGGGGTCCCCTCCGCGGCACATACCCACTATGCATTATATACTGAGTGCCCCCCCCGGGGGGAGAGATCAGTGGGAATTCCCCGTGGGGAAGAATTAAGGGGGGGGGGCACTTCGGGAAGATGTTTGCGGTACGGGGATACCTGTCCGTCCGGGGGAGGAGCAAATATTAACAAAATAATTTTTTTTAGACCGCCCCCATCAGAAAATCAAAGTAGGCTTTGCAGATTAAAATAAGTTTCAAACCCGCGAGTTTAATTTTGTGTAGGGGCTGGGCCTATTCTGACAAAAAAAAAAAAAAAAAACCGGACGACTCGGTTTTTTTCTCCTCCCCACCCCCTTCCATGCGAGCGCGAAGCGCGAGCTGAAAATAGGATATTCCGATCTGAAAAAGGATCAACTATAAGCACTATTTCAAGCATTGTGTAGGAAAATTTTTATCTAGAACATGTATAAATTAAAATCAAACAACAAAACGTGTTATTTTCTAAAATTCCATGCTAAGGACCAAGCATCTCCCTCCCCCCAGTCCCTCATAATGCACCTGCACGTTTAATGACAATAGATATTAATTATTTTGGCTATATTCCAGGGTTGTTACGTTTTCAAGCTTTGCTTTTGTGACGACCCTTGCAACCATCCTATTTATTGTGTAACAGAAAATACTACTTAATGATTTTCATTTATGTAAGATATGTTTGAGGATTTATATACAAAACTATTGTTCATTATCCTTGATGTCAAGTTTCAGATATGTATTTTCTTGTCCAGAATTGTGTTATGAAAAATGTTGCAAAAACCAATAAATTAAATGAAATGAAATTAAAAATCTGATATGGACCGCAATTAATGAATGAGGCGAGCGCGATCTTTTTATAATTATCATTTGACTTAGAAACGGGACAATCTAAAGGATATTTTGTCATTCATATGAAAATGATAACCATCTTCATACTAGCTCTTTCTAAACGCGAGATAGCACTTGTCGATATTCCTTTCTGAAAAAGGGACAATTCAATTATAAGAATTCATGAAAATGTTATTATCTTATCTATCTAATAACCCTAAATGAGAGCGCGAAATTTGTTAAGGCCTGAAAACTGAACATGTTAGGTACTTTTGTAATCATGAATAGGATGCATGGGGTAATATATTTTTAACAATTAATGCGAGCGCAAATCGCGAGCCGTAATATTTAATAAAACGTCAGGAAAATTGGATTTTTAAGCAGTTTGTTATATATATAATTACAATAAAGGTATACATTACTCACTAATCAAAATGCGAGCGCTAGCTGATTGGTTTTGAGTCAAACCTGAAGAGGGATACATTATTTTGAAAGTTTTATGGAACTCGAGATCAGAGAATAGGCCTATATAGGAACCTGACAAATCAAATGAATGCGAGTGCGCGCAGCGCCGAGCTGAAAATGTGATACTCAGACAATAAAACTGACCTTTTACAGAGAACTTTTTGAAAATCAATTTGTAAATCAAACAAAATACTGAATTAAAGCTCGATGTCCGGACTGAAATATGTTTTGTTTATTGACTTCAATACATTTTATACTCAATATCAGCCTATTAAACAACATCGAACCTCATGTTGCAATGCGAGCGAGAAACGCGAGTGAATTTTTTTGTAGTGACATGAAATATTTTTTCCAAGTCTTCCCCCATCTTATTTTATTTCTCGTCTTCCTCCTCTTTTCCCTTCTGTTCTTTTTCTTCCTTCTTTCCCCTTTTACCCTCTATTTTTGCTCCGCCAATATTGGGGAAGGGGGGGGGGCGGGCCTCTGGCGGTCCCCTCTTTATCCACCTATGGAAATTCTAGGCCCTGTTATAAGTATTTCTTCGTAACTGGGCAAGTATATCCCTTTCCATCGGGACCCCTTGATCGGGACCTCTATCATCTCTAAATCATTCGAAAGGACAGTTTATCTGAAAATTTAATGCATGCGGCATCTCCCGATATCCCTTTCGCAAAACATCCGGACCTCCATCTCCAAATCACATTCGAAGGATTTTCTCTGAAAATTAGATGCATATGCGGCATCTACCGATCCTTTGATATGAGATGCATCCATATTCACGTTCGAGGCCGACGTTGGGCTATTTTATTATAAAAATGGGGGTATTGTGTACATTAAGGTTTTTAAAAATATTACTAGACTGTGATAAGTCCATTTGAAATAAAAGTTATTGATATAATATTTTTGGAATTTTATTCCTCAATCTATACATTAATGAAAATACCGTTTAAATGGCTCAAAGTAATGCTTAATTAACAAAAGTTCTTCAATTATTTACCTATATTTTAGTAGTAAACACCTTCGGGTGTAAATAAAGATCTATGCGATGGATGATGGAGAACAGAGGTTAGCTTTCAGCTGATTCGGACGAAATACATTACAAAATGTCTGCCCGTAAGTCGAATAATACAATTTTCGCTGATTAAATGGAATCAATATCTCTTCAACGATGTCAATGTATGAATGGATTATTGTCTAGAATGAAAATGGTGTGAAGATATGTTGATTTTACGACGGACATGTCATGAGACTTGATCTGTCGCATCATTTGTATTGACAATGTACACAACAAGTGCGTGCGAGTGGTTTCTTCATACGACTGAGTGTGAGCCAGCATGCGGCCAGGCCAGGCAGGGTCAAGGCATTTCATTGTTGTTGGACCTACCAACACATCATGCCTAGTACCCCTGCCTTGCTACTACTGGTATTGCCTATGGTCACCTAATTTTTCAAGCATTGTATCTACAAATATTTGTGTCAGTTTTACCTCAGTTTTTGCCTCTCATGGGCAGAAAATGATCACGTTAAAGTAAACCTGGCCTTGTTGACTTGCCTGCGCCGCGGATGCCCTTGTTTTCTTTCTTGTTGCTCATGCAAATCGAGGAGAGTCTGGGAAGAAAAATGTATTGCAATGGAATATGTCAATTGAGTGTAAAAAAAAAATTAATGTCCTCCCTGCAGTGCATGCCCCCAAACCAAAACTAGATTCCATACATAGTCTATAGAAACAAAAAACAAATTTAATGAAATTGAAGGTAAAGACAAACTTGGGAAGAATATAAAATTATTTTATGGAATTATGGATATTGAAGATGGATGGTTGAATATTATTTTCAAAACATTAATATTTCACTTGTTTCCTACGTACCAGTAATTGGAAATCCCCAATCTCCTCCCCCTGGAATGTTCAATTAACTTATCATTGATTTTTTTTTAGGCTTTTTCAAAGTTTTGCAACATGTCTTGAAATTGTTGTGCTGTTTTGTGTGAATTGTGATACGTTTGCAGAAGGTATTTTTTCTTTCAAATTTTCTTGCAGCATACACAAGGCTTCAAGAGAACAACTTCCATCATGGTATGCGGTCACCTTATGCTTCGTACCCTGGAGTATATACCCAAGCTGTAAGTCTAATTTATTTATTTTTAGTTAATTAAAAGGGGTGGGGGCAACTAATTCTGATCACAGTTAATCTCCCACCACAGGGCTATGCAATTACAATGTATATTCCCTTTCCCTTTTTACATTTGGAAGTAATTGTGAATTTTGGTTTCTAAACTATTATGGACATTTATTTCATGTCTATTAAAGAGGAAATGCCTGGAACTTCTGGAAGCATACTTAAAACATGTTAGAAGGAAATAATTGATCGGTGTAGTGAGTATAATATAACAGGAAAATCTAAGCAGGGTCTCCGTGTAATTTGCCCCTGAAATGTAAAAAAAATGCCATGGAAAATAAAAAGAGAGCCTGTGAAAAACCCCCTTTGCCATGTTGAAGCTGATATTACAACAATGTTGCAGATTTAGCCAGTAAGTTGTGAAAGGGTAGCCCATCAAAATAAAAATTAATTTGGTGGCGCTGTAAAAGGCTGATAATTATGCTATGCGTTAAGGCATAAAATAAGAAAATTATATTGAATCAATCAATCTCTCTGTTTCTTTTGTTTTCAGGTACGGCCAGTGGTTTCTAATATCTCTGTCATAGGGGTACAGTACAATGGTCCTCCGTGCAAGGACTATCTTGGTCTAGCCATCTTCGTCTTGGTCTTCTTTCCTCCCATTGGACTTGTCGCTATCCTCAAGTCCAGACAGGTGAGATCGAGATCCGTTTAGTTATAAGCTACTGAAATCCTTGCATCTGATTGGCTCCGAGAAAATAGTTAGTGAAAATCACTGACTTCTGGGTCCTGTTTCATAAAGACTTGTTATAATGACAAGTGCACAATTTCTATAACAAATTTACCATCAGCCAATCAGATTGAAGGATTTCAGTAGCTTTTAACTGTTACTGTAAATTTATTAATGTAAAAAAGTTTTATGAAACAGATCCCAGGTTTCATAATGTGCTCTCTATCTTTACATCAGACCAACACTAGCAATGTCTGTTCCCAAATCTACCAAAGCATGGGGAAATGGGCTTTTACTGGTCACCCCCCCTGCCCCTGAAATGTAGAAGCAAAGTGATAAGTTGCAAATTTCAAATGCAATTTTGAACCAAGTTATTTATAGTAGAGCCTTTTTGTTATAATACACTGAAATCCTTGAATCTGGTTGGTTTAAAGTAGGGCTGAGTTGAAGCCGGCAGTCCAGTCCACCGAAGCTGCCGGTCATTGGTACATCGAATACTAAAAAAAAAAAAATCCCTTTTAAAACCTGTTTCCTTTTATCTAGATCTAGTTATCATTATCAAAACATTGATACAACAGTATATTACAAACCTTAATCAGAGCTATGGAAATAATAGTACAGAGCAGGATTTTAAATTTTCTACTCAACTTATGTTTTTTTTTCTTCAGGTGTCATCTGCTCACAATTACTCTTTGTTTCCTTCCACAGGTTCGTGATCGTGCATCGGTAGGTGACATCATCGGTGCCCAGCGGGCCTCGGGTACGACCCGGCGCCTCTGTTACGTGGGTCTCGCGATCGGATTCTTCCTCTGGATCGCATTCTTGACCGCCGCCATGATCATATTCTCGCAGACCGAAAAGATAGCATTCGGCGAGGTCTCGCATCCGATTCCCGAGACGCGGCACTTCAATTTCACCCTCCTCACACGCCCCCGATAGGCGGTTCTCTACATGGCTCCCTCTTGTGGTGAAAATTCGTTTTATAGAATTGTTTTTTACATTACTTCCATTTTTGGTTCAATATTGGTCCAATTTTTGTGCTCTCTTTCTATACATTATTCATTCATCTCTCATTCTCTGTGTTTATAGGAATGAAATAAGAAACCAAGTGGCAATCAATTGCAAATTTGTAATTGATTGCCGAGCTTTAAAATCAACTAGAATTTTTGTTGCAACAAGCAGACCATGCAGTGGTCGATTGTAAAATTGCAGCCAATTACAAGATTTGAGATTGATTTTTAGATCGTATGACAGACCTGCAAGTCCTTTGCAAAGTTTTTTGCAGCACTGCTTATGTCTTTCCGTCTTTCTCTCAAGCCCATTCTTCGCCATAATTACTGGGTTTTTTTCCTCTCTTTATACTTTGATAATGGTCCCACCCTGACAATGTTTTGCTTAAAATTAATTATCACTCGTCTATTTTGGTGCTACTTAGGATAAAATTGGGCTGTCTGAGTATTATTTTTTTTTCATTCTAAAGTGATTAAGAAACAATATTTTGTTTCTCTAACAGCTTAAAATGCTATTAAAGATTGATGAAGCATGTTCATCAAAAATATACTTTTCAATATTTTTGCTATTTTACCTCATGAGAATTTTAATTTTTGCTACCTGTAAATCATATTGTTTTTTGTTATTTCATTCTAAAGTGATTAAGAAACAATATTTTGTTTCTCTTACAGCTGAAAACTTATATTAATGAATAATGATTCATGAAGCGTGTCCATCAAAAATATACTTTTCAATTGGATGTCCTACAAAGACACACAGTGAGGTGTTAGTAATTCTTGGTCATAGAGCAATCTTCTCTTTATAATAGGGACTGAAGGCAGCTTTACACTCCTTTCCTTGAAAGCACTCTTTGAAAAAAATAAAATAAACAAAATCAATTTCATGATCAGACCTTGTCCTTTTTTTCCCTATTTCCCCCCTTTTTTTAAACACCATTCCTTACCAAAGATTTATGATATGTTTGTGAATTAATTGAAGACTATTTCCATTTATGATATATTTTGAAAGGTTTTGAAGTAAATAAAAAATAAATTAATAACAAAAATCAATGTTATGATTTGTTAAAAGTAAGAACTTTTCCTTTTTTTACACCAATCCTTACCAAAGATTTATGATATGTATGTGAACTAATTAAAGACCATTACCATTTATGATATATTTTTAAAGGTTTTGAAGTAAAATAATGAAATTAATGGATGGAAAGGAAGAAAGAAGATATTAACCTTAAAAAACACACCACATCTATTTTCATTTGACATTGAATTATGACAATGCGTATTGTTGGCATATTCAAGTCGTGTCCCATTTTCAAGATCAAAGTATTCAATCTATCAAATCATGACAATGGACCTTATTCAATCAAACAATTGTGAATATTCTAGGTTCTCTAGATGATGAATTTTATGTTATTAATTTGTGATCTAAATGTGTATTACATTGATTTATGTGTATTACATAGGTTTACATATTTTCTACCCTTGTCTATCTACCAATGATACAGTTTTAGTGTTGAGACAAACTGGTCAGAGTTAAAATTTGATTTTTTTTTTTTAAACTGTCGTAAGTATTAGAAATTGAGGTATCATGTTCCGATCATTTAATTTTCATTTCTATTGTAGGAAGTTCCTCACAAGTAGGTGTTTATTTTCAAACCCGACAATTTCATTTCATTTCATTTATTGGTTATAATTATAATATTATATTATTATAATATAATTCATGCAGTTCTTGTTTACATTGATTGGGTTAATTTGTACATTAGCATGTGCCAGTTTTGTATATTTCATGTGTACAAATTCATTTACGTCATTTAATTCTAATGTTCTTGTTTAGAATGTACATAGTATAAATTACTAAGTATGTGTAATGTATTTGTGTAGTACCGTACCAGTACATGTAAAGTGTAGATGTGTTACTTAAATGTTCAGCCTAGATTGCCAATATTTATCTGAAATAGCAAGTGATGATGTAATATAGCATATGCTCTGTTTTAATATACTTCTATGAAAAAGAGTATTGTACTCTACCAGTTAAAAAATACCCCTCCCCCAAGTAACCTCCTTGAAGGATCAATACATTTTCATTGGCTTCTGTTCCCCATTGGATCTACCAGTCTACCTCTATAATTTTAATCTGTAAATTTTTGATTCAATACTACAGTTGGAGAAAACCTTTTTTTTTCACAATCCGGATGAATTTTCCTGTTTTTGGTGAGCCTTTACGAGGCTGCAAGCTTCTACCAGTGGCAGATATAAGTAAAATTTTACCTAATATTGGATAGAAAGGGAACATGCATGTTTGCTGGGTAATTATTTCCCTCAGTATTGGGCAAAATGCACGTTTGAAGGGTAAAATGTCAATGCAGCATTGCGTAAAATATTTGGTGTCTTTTTACCCAACAAACATACAGACCAAGTAGGTCTTTGCGCTCATCCACTTCTGGCTACCTTGTTATTCCAAAAGTTTCAAAAACTTGGGGGGAAGATAATTTGCCTTTGCATGCCCCACTTTGTGGAATAGCCTTCCTGAAGGCATAAGATAATGTACCTCTGTCGAGACTTTCAAAAATCTAAAAACTTTTTTATTTAACTCTAAGCTCTTCATGCACCTTGAGCACTCTACAGAGTGGATTTGGTGCTTTATAAGTCATTGTTATTATTATTATTGATTAATATTGGGTAAACCTTTTTTTATAGTAAGTACACAGGGTAGCCACTTCAGCTGTAAGCTGTTAACCACAACATGGTACATCCGGTAGGGGGACATCCGGCCTGTGCCCCCCACCCCATTAGTCACTGCCGTCAACCTGTATCAGAAACATATGTGACCAACCATCCCAAAACCAACAACAAGTCGCCTAAATAAATTTAAAGATTTTTATTGAGTTTGAAAAGCACATACTAAGCTTTAAAATAATATAAAACTTGTCAAAATTGATCAACAATAACCTACAAGAGTACCGGTACTTGATTGAATGTAAGTGATGCTAAGTGACAGCTTTCTAGAAAAAGGAGAAAACAAAGTTTGAATTTCAGGGTTCATTTATGAGAGTGCACCCTGTGCAAATTCAATGAAACTTCCAGGCAGTTTTCAAAAGCTTGTGTCAAAGAAACTCTTGTTTTGTTTTCTATACAGCTGTACAACTTGAAATTTTGACAGTATGAAGAAGAGTCATTCTTTCAAATAAGCTAAATGATTTTTTTTTGCTTTTTGAAGAACAAATCCCTATTTTTGCTATTTACAGAGAACCTTCCCAGGCGACCTATTGATGGTTTTGGGGTTGCTGGTCACATGATGTATTTGTATCTGTAAGGATCGAAGAACTATGTATAGACTATGAAATAACATTTGTGATTTGTAAAAGTATTGTTGTGTAGTTGTAACACATATTATTGTCATATTCTCCTGTTTAGCATATTGTATTCATGGTTTTCACAGCATAGAGTATTCAATATACACTGTATGTATCCCAACCCTGTTCACACTGGCAAGATTGCTTGATCTAGTGCATACCGGCTCTTCAATGATAACAAAGTAGCTCTTTGCTTCTGCGTGATATATGATATTAGGTACGCACAATGAGAGAAGGCACAATATGGTGCGTACCTTGTGCACAATGAGAATGTGAATGATGATGACGTGACTTTCAGGAGTTTGCCCGACGAACATGTATTTGTGTGTATTAGCGTCACATACAATCCATGAAAAGTTGACGCCTGCTTGTGGAAATCCTGCCGGAACTGGAGCACTCGTGTAGGATCCCATTGTCTCCTCCTTCAGCCTCAGATATGCACATCAAGGGTCAGGCCTAGTCTGCCGTGTAAACCCTTCACTCGAGTTCAGTGGTCTGAATACGCAGCCTACAATCTTGTCTTGTCATGTCTTGGGTTAGTCGGCATATGCAGACTCGCTGTTCTCCGCCAATCACGTGTGTAGTGAAGGCCCTCTTGCTCAGGAAATTGAAACAGCAAGTTTTGTGTGCTTGTCTTGTGTGAACACCCAGTTGTTGATCAATGTTTCAATTAGGGTCTGTGCCTGCAGACTACGTCAGGCTAGCATAGTTTGATTCAGTCAGATGAACAGTATGAACAGGGTTTTTGTATATGTTACGATCATTTTAACTGTAGACACAGGGTTTCACCTAAGTCATGTTCATACATTTATACATTTATTTTAATGCTGTTTATTTTGCTATACTTGCCAGTTAATGATATGAAGCACTTGTGCTAGTGTAGTTCATTTGCCCCAGACTGTTAATTAGGGTCTGTACCTGAAATTTAAACAAGTTTTATATATGCTAGTCTTGTGTGAATACCCACTTGTGATCAAAGTTTCACTCAAATCAAATGAATAGTATGAACAGGGTGTATGTATTTTACTATCATTCTAACTGAAGAAACAGGGTTTCATCTTAGTCATGTTCACACTTAAGTATAATGCCGTTTGTACCGCTATACTTGCCAGTTTATGATATGAAGCACTTGTGCTAGTGTAGTTCATTTGTCCCAGACTGAAAATTTGTTACTTTTGTCAGGCTTAAGAGTGAAATACCACTTTAAAGCAGTATGCGTAAAAGAGTGTGACTTTTCTTAAAAATTACTAGTCAAATTATGCACTACAAACACAAGGGCCCGAATTCACAAAGGTGGTTTTAAAAACCCATGGTTGAGTCCATTGTTTATGCAGATTTCCTTATTTTACCACGTATATTAAAAAAAGTCCAATGCAGATGCACGCTTTTGTCACAGTGCGCCAAATTGACGCCTGTTGCCGTGGTTATCCACGCTATTTTATTCATGAGTCCACTGTTGGCTGTTTAGAATTCATGAGTCCACTCTTCAAACAGTGGACTCATGAATAAAATAGCGTATCTAACCATGGTAACAGGCGTCAATTTGGCGTACTGTGACAAAAGCGTGCATCAGCATTGGACATTTTTATACAGTCGCCTGATACGCGCTAAATTAAGCGTAATTTATACAGGAAATCTGCATAAACCATGGATTCAACCATGGGTTTTCAAAACCACCTTTGTGAATTCGGGCCAATAATTATATTCATGTTTAAAGTTACCTTGGGTACAGATTTTTCGATTGACTCTCTTGATGGATGCCGATACATTGAACCTCTACTGTTATAGATTTATGTAATAACTGGCTTTCCATAGTTGAAACCACAACTTAAAACCATCATGAGGGCATTTTAATTTGCTTGTTCACAAGTAGACTGCTAGTAAAGTATGGCTTAAAGGAGAATGAAACTCTTGGAGCAAGTTAGCTTTTGTGAAAGCAGAAAAATCAAAGAATAAGATAAAAAAAGTTTGAGTATAATAGGACTAGCAATAGAAGAGTTATGAGCATTTGAATGTTGAGATCACTAATGCTATGGTGACCCTCTCATTGGCAATGCGACCAAGATCTATGTTGTCACAGATGAACAACTCTCCCCATTTGGACACTGAAAATATACCCCAAAACATCTCTTTTTGCTCATTCTAATCATATGTCAAACGATTCATCAATGATATAATGTTGTGAAACCTCTGTACTCGTCCTCTCATAAAATGAACACCTCACCTTGTGATAGACTCTATAAAAGTGAGAATATAAGTGAAAAAGTACTAAAGTAATGAGGGAGTTGTACGTGTGTGACATCACAGATCTTGGTCGCATTGCCAATGGGAGGATCTATATGGCATTAGTGATCTCAATATTCAAATGCTCATAACTTTCTTATTATTCATTCAATCTTCCTCAAACTTTCAACAATATGTTTCTTTGATTTTTCTCTTTGATATGGATTCAGCTGGTTTCAAGGGTTTCATTCTCCTTTAAACCCGACTTCAGAATACGGTCCACAGATTCTAGATTGAAGACTAGACGCCAAAGGCTCTGTCTGTGTCAAGTAAGTAATGCCACAGTACATAGTGAACCTAGTCTCACTACTCCAGACTCTGCATTATGCACTACTTATGCATTATGCAAATGGGAGAACCTAGGGTCTGTGCCTGCAGAATACTATCAAAGTAGCATACAATACAGCTTGTACATTAACTGCTATTTGTGATATACGTTACACTTTGTACATGATATACATATACTTTGGAGAAAAGTCACATACAATGTAGAAGCACGCGCAAGTCTGAGCTAGCCCCAAGCTGAGTACATATAAAATCATAAAAAGTGAAATTGTATCTTTGTGTAATAGAACTTTCAACCTAGTCTGACATCTGTCACACATGTTTGCATATTGGTAATCACAGTTTAATTTCAGATTAATTCAGTTTTATTTATCTTGTGATACTTTGTTTTACTGATACAGAATCAACTGAAATAATACAATACATTCCTTTATTGGGCATTTATACGCTTGTTATCAAATAATTTCTTGCCATGAATGGAGTTCAAAAGGGAAAAAAAAAATGTAATTGTGCTAAATTATTGTTAAAATTTGAGGTATTTATTTTGTATTTTTTTCACTTCATGAATGTGCACATCCAGTACAATTAATTTCAATATCATGTATAGCTGTATCATTCTATCTCTCTCTGTCTTTCTCTCGCTTTCTCTCGTTCTCACTCTCTGTCTTTGTCTATCCTTTCTCAATTTATGTCTCTTTCTCACTCCCTGTCTTTATCTCCTTTTCTTACTCTCTCTCTGCTTCTATTTCTCTCTTTCCCCTTCCTCCTCTCTATATTTTTGACTCCTCATACTGCACTGGAAATGGTATTAATTTCTTAAGTTTATTTTGTCTCTTTTCCATCATTTGCTCACATTCCACATGTAATCATTAAGAGAGCATTGAGTATAAAACTGCAAACATGTATCCTAAAAGGAGACCAACACATTTTTTTTTTTTTTGGAAAAGTGAGAATCTAATAATTTTTTCAGGTGTTTTATCAAAATCAAAAAATAAAACCTTGAGTAATATCTGTATCCATATGATCATGCTATTGCCATATAAGTCTATTTGTAGACATAACGTGTATTTTCATATTTATTGCAATTATTAAATGAATGTGTAGAACAAAATAATTTTCTGTTGTGTGATGTCCTTGGCCTCAGCAAGTTATTGATTTCGAGGGTCCACAAACCCAACAATTTTTTTGTCTACATCAAAATTATTTTCTGCTTTAATCAGGAGCAGCGGAACGGTTTTGGAAGTGGGGCTGAACATGCAAAAATCATAATCAGATGGTAATTTTTACGTTTTTGTACACGGTTTTGGAAAAAAGTGGGGTGGGGCTGAAGCCCCCACAGCCCCCCCCCCCCCCGTTTCTGCAGCCCTTGTTAATAGTCTAATCTTATAAACCTTGTTTTTGGTTTCAAATCATGCCTTGAATGTGCATACTGTACATGTGGATGATTTCTACGCACATGAACTTTGTTGAAATAGTTACAGTTTATATTGTTTCAGTTTGCATCAAAGATCTGGTTCCCGTTTCATAAAGACTTGTTATAATAACAAATGCACAATGTCTGTAACAAATTTATAATCAGCCAATCAGAATGAAGGATTTCAGAAGCTTTTTAACTGTTTTTTGCAAATTCTTATTATATAAAGTTTTATGAAACAGGCACCAGGCTATTAAAGCACAAAATATTTTGATGTAGACAAACCTTGCCTAACACTCGACTCGTACGTGAACCCTCCGCCATATGTTGACCCTCTCTACTTTATGTGCTCAGCTCTATTTACCATTCATGCTGTATTTTCAAAATGTGCCCTATATAAAGAGGTGAGCTTGCCTAATTGTGAGAAGAGAGAGAGAGAGGAACAGAGATAGAAGGGGGGGTAGGGTAGGCCCGGGGTAGCTGGGGATGCGGAATTAAAAAAGTGACGTGAGAGAAAAGAATTAAGCTAAATCTGTGTCAATAGTTATTTCTACATCAAGACTACAAATTCGGATTTGTTAGAAGCCTATAAATAATGAAGTCCTTGATACCTATGGGCTGTGTCTACCAAGAGTGAATCGGAGGGGGGGGGGTGAATCAGGTTTTTTTTTTAATGGTATATTGGTGGTGACCTCTCTCTCGATCTTTTGCATGGCCGGCGAACATGTAAACCAATGCTGACCCCTCCCAATTTGATCCATGCAGATCCGCCCTACAAATGTCCAATTGAATATATACACAAACCTTATATTGGCGTGAACCAGTTTTGACCCTCCCAATTAAAAAAAGAAAAAAAAAATCTTGGATGATCAACGATCGAGGGAGGTGGCCATATGAAATTGATCATAATATGCAAGTTTATATCTGCACGATTGATATTTCATTTTAGAGTAGACTACTATGATAGCTTGTCCCCGGTCTAGGCAATGGACCCCTCCCCCAATTGCGGGCTGCCTCCCCGACCCCCCCCCCCCCCCCCCCACCTGCACAAACGCTCGTCGATCGATTGCATTGTCAGCAGAGCGAGAGAATTACTGTAGCCGGAGGTTGGCCCAGATTTTCTGAAATTGTGTGCAATTAATATCTCCAAAATGGATCCGAAAATAAAAGAAATGATTCGTCCGAAATTTGATTCACTGAATGGTAACGATACGGCCATCCGGACCCTTGAGATCACGTTTTTCTCGTCCATTGCAGGTGAGTTATCCCTTCCTAAATTTTCACGTTAAATGTGTTGTCCCACATACCGCAGTTGGTGTATTGTTTGACTTGAAACAAAATATTGAAATTGCACTAAAGATATAGATCTAGAACAATAGATCTTAAAGCTTAACTTGAATGTGTCATAAGCCCTGTATCTCATCTGTTTTATTAACGGCTTGGTATATTCTAAATGAACATTAACAAAAATCCAATCTAAAAAAGCAAAATCCACAAATCTTGAAGTTGAACTTTGAAGACATTGAACTTAAGTTGAAATTTTCTTGAATTGAATTTTGAGTCCGAGAGTGAGACTTTTGAGTGCAAAAATTTATTTGTATACTGTCTAACTTGCACTTTTTTGATAGGCATTTAGATTTCAGGCTTATCTTTAGAATCCAAAATCATGTGATATAATAATGTATTCATTGACATTACCATGATCCTAATGTATTGTGTGCACGTGTGCGTTAATGTGACTCCTTGTTCTAATACTGTAACGACTAACGTTACACTTACAGTTATGCTCTCGAGATCGAGCTCTCATGATCGATTATGACATTGGATTGTAAAGTCACTCTGGCATTCATGATTCATAATAACATTTGATGATTTTGATCTAATCCTAAACTAGGGTGTCTGGAGAAAAATATTATTTTTCTTATTTCAAGAAAATATCACATTTTCATTGTGAATTTGAAGAGAAATGACCTTCAGACTGACAGAAATGTAACATTTTTGAAAAAAATCCGATTATTGGCTGCAAAAAAGAAGAATGAAATTAGGTCAATTTTCAGCATTTCTCTGTCATAGACTGTGTAGTTAAGAAATGGACACACACAAATCCAAATTTTTAGCTTCCGAGAGCTGTTATAAATTTATTATCAATGCCAAAAACTTGTCCATAAAGAGTCCAATAGGATTTTTTATGCTCTTTCTGATGGTATGATTTTTATTTAGATTTGTAAACCAGATCACAATGAAAAATTGCGACAAAGTGAAAAAAATTGTGCAAAACAGAAATGTCATTTTCCCATAGAAAACGCATGGGGAAATGGCAATCTCAACACACACAAAAATAAGGGTTTGCAATTTATCTCTAAATCCTTAGTTAAAATGATCATATAAACTTGTCCTTACTGTCAAAAGAAGCCCCTGAATTTTCTCTTTCCATACATGCCCAACACAAGTTAATAATCAATTCAGATCACATTTTTCTAGTAGCCTGAACTTCCCCCAAAAAATGTGCCATATTTTCCCCTAAATCAGCCTCTCTTATGCTGACACTTTTCAGTGTGGCTTCAGACACCCTACCTAAACCCTTATCAATGCCCTTGTTTTAAAAATTTGGCAATTGCAAGAAGTAGGAATGCGAGTATTGGATACATTTTTTGATCTTTTCTTTTAAGTTTTACATGCCTTACAAAATTTGACCCTACTGCATGTAGTGTGGGGCCGATCTTTTATACCGTGCAACCCCCCCAGACCCGATGCCGCTCTGTTACGGCTGCATTAATTCTAAAATTTCTTGAATAAATGTTCAGAGCTAGGAACTACATGTATAAACAAATGTTATTGATCTTGCTTCATCAGTTTTGAATGTACAATTATGTAACAGTGGTGCTTTTCAACCCAATCCAATGTGCATGCAACACTGCTGTAGCAGTGTGATACATTCTAGAATTTCAAAGATAAAAATTCAACATTAATAAGCTGATGAGAATACAAATTATTGAGAATCAGACCCAATAGCACACGAAAGATTCATTTATTGCATATTGTGAATTACTGACTTAATGAAACACCCACCTGGTATAATGTATCAAAATTTACCTTGATTTTTTCCATAATGATAAAAGTTGTCATTTTCCATCTTTATACAGGTGCTGGTGCCAGTGCTCTATCATTGGCCATCAGCCCCAAGGGCTTGGCCGAATCAGCGCTCAGGACTGCCTCACTCACAGCTACATGTGGTAAGATATTGAAGCTTCAGTTTAATAGCTAGCCCCCTCCAAAACCAGCGATATGTTGCTAAAATGAATTTTTGGATTTTTATTGACACTGAAAAATGAAGAAGCACATCCTAAGCCTTACAAATGATATATACAGTGCGCAACACTGGCACTGGTCCGACAGTCCCTGAGCAGTAAAACTTTTCTGAAATAGCCAGTTTTACTGGTCTGACATGACCAGTAAAAAAAATATCAAAGTGATACAAATGACATTTTCTTCTCTTTTGTAAATTATAAAAATGGCTCTCCAAAATTGAGAAATGGCTCTTATGAATTATCTTAGTGTGGGTGTACTGTTTGTTTGTACATATGGGTTTTTTTGGGGGGTGGAGCAATAAAAGCATTAAAAGACACAAAGACAGCAAAATAATCCTGAGTCTTTGTTATGTTTTTCTTTATTTTGGGGACCAGTAAATTTTAGGTTCAGACCAGTAAAAAATGGAAAAACCGGGTATCTACTGGTCCGACAGTTAGTGGGTTAGTGTGGACCCAGATTTCTAACTTGTCAATATTAATCAACAATAACATTCACAAGTAATTGAAAATTGAATGTAGGAGAGATTCAGTGAGAGAATACAAAGAAAAAAGGAAAAACAAGGCTTAAAGTTAGGCGTTCACTCAAGCCTTAGATCTAAGGTACACATGGGCCCAATGCTTCCTCCAGAGCCAACATATACATCAAGTCCTCTGTCTTCTTTCTATCTACACGTACACCACACATAGCCCTCACCTAGTCTGCAGGCACAGACCCTAATTGAAACTTTGATCAACAAGTGGGTTTCATGCAAAGACTACCACATACAAAACTTGCTGTTTCACTTCTGAGCAAGAGGGCCTTCAGTATACAAGGCATTAGTAGGCTGCACGTTCAGACCCTTAACTCGTGTGAAGGGCTTGCACAGCAGACTAGCTCTCGCCATTGCTCTCTCCATCCTCCTCAAAATACCCATCTCATTTTCCATCAAACAAACTGTTTCATCTGCAAATGAATACTCCCTAAACTTCACATCCAAACCTTGCTCTAGCTGTCACAGCTACATCCAGCCACCACCCACACTTACCCTACACTGTGTATGATTATTGTATCCACCCCTTCATATAACATTTCCATCTAGTCCACCAGTCCTTCACACAAAAGCTCTCTTGGCAAGCTTGGGTAACCCTCTTCATCTTTGTGCATTATCTTGTTCGATTTTTGTGAAAATTATTTGCTCTTAAAGGGATGGTCCGGGCTGAAAATGTTTATATCTAAATAAATAGAGTAAAATTCACAGAGCAAAATGCTGAAAATTTCATCAAAATGGGATAAAAAATAACGAAGTTATTGAATTTTTATGTTTATCAATATTTTTTGGAAACAGTTACATGCACATCGTCATGAATATTCATTAGGTGGGCTGATGATGTCACATCCCCACTTTTCTTTTTCTTATGTTATTACATGAAATCATAAATGTTTAATTATTTCATACATGTGTAAATGATGTGTGTCCATTATGATGAAATAAGTTGTGGCAATAAATAACTAATGCACTTAATCACTTGTATATCCAATTATTTTAGTTCTTGGCAGAAAAATGTTGAATAAACCTGATTTCATATTAAATACAAAAGAACAAGTGGAGATATGACATCATCAGCCCACCTAATATTAAAAAAGACATGCCTAGAACTGTTTCATCGGAAAAATGCAAATCTTTAAAATTCAATAACTTCGTTATTTGTTTTCTGATTTTGATCAAATTTTCAGCATTTTGCTTTGTGAATTTTACTCTATTCATTGAGATATAATTATCTCCAGCATGGACCATCCCTTTAATAGGCAGTGAGGTGCAAGCATTTCAGTCACTTGTTTTTAAGGTACGAGTTTTGTTCTTTTGAAAATATTACCTTGATTTATTTTGTATTTGTTTCATCACAGCTGCTGTAGGTGCCATCTTTGCCACGACGACAGGTGCCACTGCGTCATTCAGAGGAAAGGACACGCCCCTCAATTATTTCATTGGTGGATGTACATCAGGCCTCTTCTTAGGAGCTAGGAGTAAGTGGCCTTCATCTCTTTTGGCGAACATAGGCATGATATTGAACTTATCATGGACACATGTGTTGATGATGATGTTGATGGTGCCCGGGGGGGCCACTTCAATTGACGAGTGGATACCATACGCGACCAGGGGGTCTCGAAAACACCCTAAACACATATTTTTTCATATTCTGAAAATGCACCCCTTAACAAGTATTGGCGTGTGAAACCCTACCCTTAACAAATATTGGAAACAAAACGATACTCTTGGCAAGTATTCCCTGAATTGACCCCCTAAACAAGTACAACAATATTTTTATTGTTATGTCACTGTCGTCGCTTTTACCTTTACCTGATTGTGTTTAGTACAGCCACATCTCGCGCAAAATTGTACTCTAAACACGTACCAGTGTTGACTGTTGGGGCAAAAAGTACATCCTTTATAAAACATATTAGTCTTAATTTTGTACACCCTCGCAAATTTGACCCTAAACACGTAGCTTTCCCGGCGAAAATAGATACCCTTTTTTCATTATTTTAGTGTTTTTGACACCCTTATTACGTTTCGTACGTAATGTGCCCTATCTTGAAAAAGACGTCCTTTTTACTTGTTTTTTTGGTCGCGCATGGTATCCACTCGTCAATGTAAGTGGCCCCCCCCCGGAAGATAGTGATGATGATGATGATGGCGACCTCGGTGATGATGATGGTGATGATGATAATGATGGAGATGAAGATGATGACGACCACAATGATGATGATAATGATGACGACCACAGTGATGATGATGATGATAATGACGACCACAGTGATGATGATGATGATAATGACGACCACAGTGATGATGATGATGATGATAATGACGACCACAGTGATGATGATGATGATAATGATGACGACCACAGTGATGATGACAACCACAGTGATGATGATGATGATAATGATGACGACCACAGTGATGATGAGGATGATAATGATGACGACCACAGTGGTGATGAGGATGATAATGATGACGACCACAGTGATGATGAGGATGATAATGATGACGACCACAGTGATGATGAGGTTGATGGTTATGGTAATAGTGGAGATGAGGATTGATTTCTTAAATTGCCCAGACCTTTCATCTCATCATGAATCCAATATCTCGTTATCTCTTTAATATGACTGGATAATTTGATTAATACTTTGATCCATCTCTCCTTTTCTTCCTCACACAGTGCAAAGTATGGGAGTCGGTTCCGGTGCATGTGCAGCCTTCGGAAGCTTAGGGGCCTTCTACAAATACTGGAAAATCAACGAGTGGGGACCCTTTATTCCACCACCAAAATATTAATTAATTCTTACTGCTAATCTAATTATTTTAACCCATTGCCTACCGGAGTCGGGTAGTCCAAGTACAAATCATATGGGATTACATAATTTGGTAGTCAATGGGTCAAGTTATATCAGGGTCCTGTTTCATAGAGACTTATTATAATAACAAATGTACCATTTATATAACAAGTTTACTATCAGCCAATCAAATGGATGGATTTCAGTAGCTTTAAACGGTTATTACAAATTTGTTATTATAACAAGATTTATGAAATCGGTCTCTGGTTAGAGTGGTGCATGATGAATGAGAGTTTGAGATTAAAAAAAAAAAAAGATGGGAATCATTTTGTGACCTCCTTTCAAATACCATGGAGCTAACCAATGCCTACCACCCGGTATTTGAAGTCAAAAAGGAAAAATATGTAAACTTCGTGTTTGAATGACTAAGAAAGAGTGCTCCTCAGTATTTGCCATTTTCTTTTAACGAGTCAAATATTTTTCTCAGCTCGAGATCAGATGAAAATGTTCCATGGTAAATGAATGGAAAAAGGTGCTCTTGTTCTCCAATACCTCCATCATAAACTAATGGTTTTTCAGTTTGAAAAGGATGTGAATGGCACATATTTTTTTCAAATGGGTCCCCTTATTTAGCCTCCTCAACAATTTACCAGCCATTTTTTAGCTAGATTTTGGATTAGAATGGTGCACTTCAAATTAAGGCAGGAAAGGGGCCTATCTAATTCTCCAAAGCCACCATTAACCAATGACTTTAAAGTTTTTGAAGGTATGTGAATAACACATACCGGTACTTTAAAAAGTGGGTCCCTGAGGTAAATTCCGAGTATGAAGAAAGAGTTACTGTACATACATATCCTCATCTGTTACAGTTCAGTCTGCCGAGTCTTTGTACAATTCAATTTGTACAATTGCTTAAAGCAGGGGTAATAATAATAGCCGGGCCCGCTTGGAGAACAGTTTCCAGAACTGAAGTGGCTTCCCTGGGTAAATATACCTATATTATTATTATTCATTATTCATTCAGTCAAATAAATGGCCAAGTGGAAGCAATTCTCATACCAGAGGATCATGTCATGAAGGTCTGAAGCACTTGTCAGATGTCCCACCGTGATTATTTTTTTCCTACGGGATAACAGTAAATGGCAGGCAAAAAATTATCATTATTTTAATTTTCCGGGGCTACTTTTCCCAACTTACTTCCTAATTCTGGAACATTGGATTAAGCTTTATCATTGCAATGAATGGGATTTACCAGGGCTCCTTTTTTTTTAGTTTCCGGAGCTGTTTTGGGCATTTTGGGGGACAAAATAGCATCGAGCCGGCATGTAGTCTTTTCTCCTGCAGTCGTGCTTCTCAGCCAATCAAAATCAAAAAATCAAAATTACTGACTGTTACCGTGGTAACACAGCTCTGGCAAGCATTGTTATTGTTAGATAAGGAGAGCAGGCAAAATAGCTCGATCCCTTGCTGATCAACTATCTCATTGGAGTTGTGTATCTTCATCATGCATTGTATAAGGAGAGCATGTGAAATGGCCTGCCCCTTACTTCACTTGTGAAAATGACCTCTCAAATTAATGCTACCACTCATTAAAGCTATCTCATGGAAGTTGTGTGTATCTTGCATTGTACATAAATAGAATTAACATAAATATTTCAAAAAATGTTGAATTAAATGTCTTGGAAAAAAATATTATGAGTGTCATTTTCTTCTGTATATTTTTTGGTGGGTCATTTGTCAACAAAATGTATTATCAACATGTAATTGTTTTTTATAAGATGTGAAACCAAGATAGACCCAATCCCAAACCAAATGTTTGTAATACATGTAGTTTTGCAAGTGTGTGAGATCTATGATCATTATATTTTCCTTTCAAGTCCACCATATCTTTTGAGATAAAATTTGTGACTTCATGGCACCGACAAATTTGTACTTCTCATTGGACCATTACAGGTAGCAACAGCTAAAAAAAAGTGATTTCATATTTCTGTCCAATAAGAATAAGGACGTCAGCCGATATTCATGAACATATCTCTTCCCAAACTACTAGTGATCAAGATCTATCGATAAAATCCTGGTTTTGCCTAGTTTTGATCAGAACATTGCCGCTGAAAATTTAACGAGAAATGAAACACATGAAAAAAAAAAAAAAATTTGTATAAATTATATTTTATCAGAACCTCACACATTGATTTGGAATATACAAATTCAAAGAGAATCAGGGGTGTGAGAGTTCAGATTTTTTTTGTTTTGATTTTCAGCTTAATTTCAGCTTATTTTTGGCTTTCCTCTGTACAAAAAGTATGGGAGCTCTTTCTATTTCAGACTTTCTACAAGTTTCAGCTTTTTTCAGATCTTTTTATTTGTGACCACTCACACCCCTGGAGAATGTACAACAAAAGGATTAGAAGGGAAAGGAGGGTGAAGAGAAAGAAAGAGGAGAAGAAAAGTGAAAGAGAAAAGGAGCATGGCATTTTTAAGGGGGATGAGACCGATGAATAATAGAGTACCGAAGTGTGATTATTAATTTTCACCTTTTGCATTTCAGCATTTTTTATACCATAATTTGGTAAAGCATGATAAAAAACCACCACAACCCAAATATGGTGGAAATCGGTCCATGGGGCCCCCAGGACGATTTGACCTCGTGAATACATAATTAGTCCCATTGAAGTCAATGTATTTATATTGGCCTGGTTCTAAATGTTATTAGCCCCATTGAAGTCATGTATTATTGGCCTGGTTCTAAATGTTAGGAACCAGGCCAATAATACATTGACTTCAATGGGGCTAATTATGTATTCATGAGGTCATATCTCAGACCCCCATGGACCGATTCTCACCAAATTTTGGAAGTGTGGGTTTTTCAATATGCTCTACCAGAATATGGTATCTAAAACGCTGTAATGCAAAACAAGTTTTTTGTGACGTCATCACTTCGGTACTCTACAATATACCACTTTGAATGTTAAGGATAGCTTAGGAAGTACGACACTGAAGACTCATATTTCTGGCTTGCACATGTACAGTAAATCGGAGGTACTGAGATATTTGTATATTATTGTGAATGAGCCATGAATGGACCAGTGATGAAAGATTAAAGTCCCGCTGGTCCCAAAAAAAATTCTGACTTATTTTTCAGATTGAGTTTACAATCTCCTTTACTGGGTGCTGGCCAGAATTTCTTTGAATCTTCAATATTATACCACTTGCTTTGTACACATATCTATACATCATGTATAATGAAATGATATAACTTGATCTTGCTTTAAATAAATTCAAACAGTTTATTATCAATTCAATGAATTTTCATCTTATTAAAACACACTGTCAGTGACATGACAATGAACACTCATTCTATCATTGACAACCAGTTGTCTCTTTAAACCTATAGGCCCGTATTGTGAAGTCAGGTTTAACTTAGACCACGGTCTAACTCTGTGCTAAAATTATCGGGAGCCAAAAATTCTGTTTATATTTTATATTACCTATGTTTACTATTTTGTTTCATTTAGCATTTCATAATGAAGAAAAATACTTCCGTTATCATTCCAAGACAATTATGAACAATTTGGATGTCATATGAGTTAATAAATTGAATGTTTACTGTTAGGGATTCGTGCCCCAATTGGCTCTCCATAGTTAAACCACAACTTTAAACCTGAGTTTAAGTTAAACCCGACTTCAGAATACGGGCCATAGTGTATACCCACTTTGTCCAATGTAGGTTGGATCATTCCTTATATGGTCTAGCAGGGCTCGAATTAATAATTCATAGAGGTAAGGCCATTATTTAATTGGGCACTATAAAGGAAGGGAAAAAATGAAAAGGCATACATATGCGGTAATATATTATCTGCCATAATCATATGTAACTGAGAATATACATGCAATGTTTAGTCACACATCTTTGTGACCCCCCCTCCCATTGAACTCCGAACATGGGCCACTAATATGAAAGAAATGATGTTAAAAGTTGTAATGATCAATTGCAAACAAACTGTCGATCGACTCTAAGATGCATCATTTAGGCCTGGCTAATATGTTCCCAAAACACTCACACAAATCTATACAAAGTGTTAAAGATGAATTTCACCTTACTTTTCAGATAAAAATCTGGTAAGGGGGTAATTCCTCTTTAAATCGTTCCAATTTTTGCTCATTGGTTTAAAGATAGCCTGTAATGTAGGTAGAGACTGCAACTATTTTCTTTGTATTTAACAGTCTGATGCTGTTAGATGCGAAACCAAAGCGATATGTCCGATAGGACGAGGCTACAAACTGTGGCTGAGGCCATCTCTTATACACTTCTGTCTTGATTTTGTATTCCTTTAATTGACAAAATTACTAATTACTAGTGAAATTTTCTTTAAAAATGAACAACCTGAACCGCATTACGTTTGATATAAGGAAAAAACAACTTGAGCAACACGATGGGGTTAAGCTGGTAGTTGCTTCTCATCCTCTGTAGTCTTGCCGCATCAGACACATCGCTTACTTTTCCTGCAACAGCAAAGTTATCACTGCAGCCTCCGTCTAGATTATACTACTTACATGTACATGCACATACAAAAAGTTCATAATAAAGAAAACTCTGCCAAAGCCGTTCTTCGTAAGTCCCATAATCGTCTAAATCGAAGCATTATTTCAGACCAGAATAGGCAAAACGATAACATCTAAGTTTGATTTCATTCAAGTTGAACAGAATTTCGTAGTCTCCAGAGATTTGACTTTATACGCAGAGTCACCTTCGGACTAGTGAATGGCAAGGTCCTGGGGTGTGAGTGGTCACAAATAAAAAGATCTGAAAAAAGCTGAAGGGTGTCGAAAAAATCTGAAATAGAAAGAGCTCCCATACTTTTTGTACAGAGGAAAGCCAAAAATAAGCTGAAATTAAGCTGAAAATCAAACAACAAAAAATCAGAAATCAGCTAAAAATCTGAACTCTCACACCCCTGAAGGTCTTTGATCATGACGTCTGACCAAACTGAAGCTGCCTATTCACTTCCTGGGCTTCCTCATGTAGCGTCTTCGCCCTCTCCTTGAATTTAATCGCCAAGGCTTCATCCTTTGGGATGCCATCCCCCAGTTTATACATCCTGCTTGCGTTCACGCAACCGTACATGTGCCCCAGTTCGCAGCTCCGTGTTGAATACTCAATCGCTCTCTTCATATCCTTCTCCACTCCGCTCAACCCCTTGATGTAGACAGCACTCAGGTTGAAACAGCTAGCCTGGTGATCCTTTTTACATGCAGTCTCGAGCAGCTTGAGGCCTTTATCCCTGTCTTGTTTTAAAGTGGAGTCTGGGGTACTAGTGCCATTCTTGGAAGACATGAGAACAGATCCAGCCCCAAAGCAAGCGTCTTGATTGCCTAGGTTACAGCCTTTGATGAAGTAATGAAGCGCCTTCTCTCTGTCCTTCTCAAAACCTGCATTATTTGAAGATAATTGAAATGAAACTTAAATTTCATAATTAAGCCTATTTGAACTATTCAGGTATATGTATAGAACATAAACAGGAATTACATTAAATTATCTTACATAGTTCATTACCCTTTAACTTTATATAGTATGAGGTATTACCATTTTTCATATCTCTATTTTCTATTCCATTTCTATTAAAAACATTACACATCTAGGTGCAATGTCTACAGACCACTTTTGGATACCTTAATCCTAGTTTGACACCATTTTGATAAAAATCGCACATAGTCTAACCATGGTAGATCTGGGCCCCGTCTTACAAAGAGTTACAATTGATCCAATCAATCGTAACTCTACGGAAATCCATCAGTGTCATACTTTTTTCTACAGGAAATGTGCAAAATGCCCTTTGCAAACAAAGGAGAACACACTGAACTGTGAAGAAATCAATTAATTTATGGATATACATTCATCTAGAATTTTTTTTGAGCAAACATGCATTTTATATGTTGACTTTGCTGGCTTTCCATGGTTGCGATTGATTGGATCAATCAATCATATCTCTTTGTAAGACGGGGCCCAAGGTTTATGACTAGCACACATTACAGTCCAGAGGCATCTCATAATGTTTGCTAGCGATAAATCTTGATGCCTCAATTACGCTAACTTTTAAATTCACTTTCCCTGGCCCGACACTATTGCCCAAAGCTATGATAATGAGGCTTGGTCAAAGATATCTCCCTAGAACACTGAGTTTGCTTGAATTCCCCAAAAGAAGTCCCTGTTAGAGGCATTTCCAATGCTTTTTTTTATACAAAGTTTCGAGACAGCAAAAAATAATATATTCCCCAGGAAAGCTAATGCCCACTAGCGTACCTACGGGGGGGGGGCAGGGGGGGCACTCTGCCCCCCCTGACGAGTCACAACCCAATGCAAAAACGTATCTTTGCCCCCCCCTGACGGGCTTGAAAAACCTTTTTTGCCCCCCTGACGAGCTTTAAGACCTTCAATGCCCCCCTGACGAGCTTGAAGACCTTTTTTTTTTTTTTTTTGCTTGTCAATTTTTTTCTGGTACGAAATCCTTTATTTGTGATCGAAGACCTTTTTTTTTGTTTGTCAATTTTTTTCTGGTACGTAATCCTTTATTTGTGATCGAAGACCTTTTTTTTTTTTTTTTTTTTTGCTTGTCAAATTTTTTGGCGGACGGTTTTGCCCCCCCTGTGGAAAATCCGAGGTACGCCACTGCTAATGCCCCACTAACTTTGGTAAAACCAATGTACCTTTTCCATGAAGATAATAAGCTCCAGTTTTGCTGCACCCCCTCGGGTGGTTGAAGTCATCACAGCTCATCTGATAAGCCTTGGCTGCCTGGGAGAAATCCTTCTTCACGGCAGAAAAGAAATCCCCAAGTCTGTAACAACCTGCATTAAAGACGAGAGAAGGTGAAAGACGGAGGCATACTAGATGATGGTGATGGTGATGATGATGATGATAATTATAATAATAATAACAATAATGTAATATTTTTATACTGCTTCTGTAAATATTTCAAGTGCTTTTTACTGTAAATCTATTAATACACCTGGGCCTGGGTGGAGAGTGGAAAATGTAAACGCTTTGCCAATTAAAGCCAAATGACAAGTTAAGAGGAATGCTGCAGTGGGATTTGAAGTTAAAATTTTTTATTGGAATAAATTATCAGGAATGATTTCAATGGAACACACACCAGACACCTATTCAATTCATAACTGAAAAAAAAATATGACTGTTTACTGGCCAACAGCTAGGATAAACCCAAGAGGATAAGGAAAAAGGGGGAAGTCATGAAAAATGAAGAATACAAATAGAGAGATGGGGAATGGGAATAGCCAACGTTATAACAGGAAGTCTGAAGAAAATGGAGATCGATTCCAAATCCAATAAGTTGGACAAAATAATTAATTTTAATTCATTGATTTTGAATAGACATATCATTAAAAAATTAATATGCCCTAAATGTTATGTCTGAATGAATACATTAACATATTCACAATCATGATCATTCTTCACAGAGAAAGTCACACACACGTATTCAAACGAAAATAGGATCGGCATGCCAATAGGATCTAACTAAAACTACCTTGTTCATTGAATGAGTAACTAAAACCTACATTGCAGACAATGAAGCAGTTGCACTGCAGCTAGCTCTAGCACTATGTCTATGACTATGCACTGCCACTAGTACTCAGTAGCAGCAGCCAGTGGCAGTGCGCGTGCATCAAAAGCTGCTTCAGTCTTAGACCAAAAGCTTCGGTCTCTGTTATGTTGGTTGTTCAGCTGAACTCTGTTGGCTTCACTCACCAAATACAGAGACCGAAGTTCTAGCGCGATCTGTACAGGGGACTCAATGGCCATATGTTTATGTACTTAACTAGATTTGATAAAACGGGGAAGTGAATTTGCGTGACAGCCGAGGTAAGTCACTGTTTTTGTTCCTTTTAACTTGATTTTTCTCTGTTTTTTGGCAATTAATGCATTTTGGTCGTGTTAATTTTCAAAAAATTTATTCATTAAAGACAAAAATTGAAGAGCCCAGACGGGGGGATTTTGCATTGCAAGTCCCCTAATGGTGGCTGCACGCTAGTGAGCCGTCTGTGTATGAGGAGAAATTAAAAAAAGAAAAATGTGAAAAAACTCCTCGAAACAGACGGCTGCAAGCTGTCTACTTCAGTCTCAGCCTCAGGCAGCGGTACAGACACCGATAGTAAAGTCTAAAGAGTGGCCAGATCTGGCGGCCTCATTGATAACCGGCGTCTCGCTGAGCTGAGCAGCCCGTGATGACGGGACTAAACAATTTTCTTACCATCAGGCGTTTTTTCCTTGTAGCACTGAAAACTATATTCTGTTCCAACATTCTTGATGTAATCTTTGACTTCATCCTCATTTTTAAAGTCAACGGCAAACATCGTTACTAATTCCTTTGGTGGAGAAAATCCGGGAGAAAACAGAATTTCGTCTGCTTCGACTTCGTGATGATTCCATAATACACAAAATTACGCAATTGGAATAGCGCCATCTGCGGTAGTTCGCTCCACATTATTCATCTTGAACCTCGCCCTTTTTCTATTTCCCTCCCTTCTTCCAACCTCTTCTTTTCCTTTCTCCCTTTCCTCCTCTTTTTCCGATATGCTCATGAATCATTTTTCTCTACTCTCAAACACACTCGCTCTCTTCATCCTGATTTTCCTTCTCTCTCCATCAATCTCTCTTTTGATCTCCCATATATCTCGCTCCCTCTCTTTCTGTACCTTTTAGTGTCCTGTCTTCCCCCCTCCTTCTTTACCCCATCTCTCTCTCTCATAATCTATCCCTTCTGTTTCTCTATCAATTTCTTCCTTCCCCCTTCCTATCTACACCAATTTCAGACAGGCTCTCCACTCATCATCTATCCTCCCAATTCTCAAAGTTGATCTATATCATTCCTTTAATTTTAACCCCCCTCCCCATATAGAAATTATTTAGAAATTTTCAACATCTAGCTCTGCCCCGTGCCACAAAACAAAGAAAATATATAATTGGTGGGCTGTAAAAACCTTGTAAGTCATTTTTCCCCATTTAAATATATATATTTTTTTTTTATCAAACTTAAGGACAGTAAGCTCAGAAAAGAATATAGAGTTGAATGAAGTGGCAAGTCTCGTTGGCCTTGAAAGCATTCTTTGAAGAAATTGGGAGACTGTTTTCATATAATGTACGGTTGCCATTTCTGAGCTGCCTTCAAATTCTAAAATTCTGAGATACAAGGGTTTTAATGGGAAGTTCACCCTAATGATAAGTTTGTTTTAACAAAAGCAGAAAAATATGAGAAAGATATTGGTGACAGCGTGATGAAATAATGTAAAGGAATAAGGTATAAATTTGTAATGTTGATTTTGTGATGTCTCAAATGAACAGCTCCTCCATGCATGTGTCGTATATGATATAATTTTATTTTGAGTGCAGTTTTATAATCAGAAAGTTGAAAGGGATTTAATTTGTGTAGTGGATATATCATCAGACACATCGCTGGGAGAACAGTTTTCAGAACTGAAGTGGCTTCCCTGGGTAAAGATACCTATATTATTATTTCAAATCTTCTCTATCATACTCCATTAAAACAGGAATTCATGGGATTTGTATTACATGATACAAGGGGAAGCTGCTCAGATATGTATCACAAATTACAAACTTTAAAAATTCATAATTCTCTCATGAATTTTCACAAGATCAACAAAACTTTCTTTATTTCTGCTTTTATAACACATGCGACCAGTGGCGGATCCAGGAGGCACATCCAGCCCGTACCCCCCCCTTTGATAGGCATAATCAAAATTTGCAATGTAAATATGCCATTTTTTTCTGGGGGGGGGGGGGGCTTGTCAAATTTTTGTTGGATGAAATGACCTTAAATTTTGGGTGAAAACTTTTTTTTTTTTTTGGGGGGGGGGGGCTTGTCAAATTTTCCTTGAGAAATTGTGCCCCCCCTTTTGGAAAATCCTGGATCCTCCCCTGCATGCGACTTATTATTAATGTGGACTTCCCTTTAATAGCCTATAGACGGTATCCTCTTTTAAATCTTACAGGCAAAATCATACAAATATAGAACACAAACACAATAAGTGTAGAGTCATTTACTTCATTTACAAAACAGTACTATCCACGTATATATACTATCAAGACACCATAGAACTATAATCATATTCCACAGTACAATAATGGAATCATACAAACGGTATAATACAGGATAAAATCACACAATAATCAATTCATTGTCCAAAAGCTATAAAATGTACAACATTGAAAAATTCCTTTAAAAGGAATAAAAAGAGGTTTTTATCATTTTGTTTTACTACATGATTGACATATTAGAGTTGGATCATCACTTAGGTTAATGTCAGAATTATGTTACCAAATGTAATATACTATATGGGCTTGTCTACGAGCCTTTAGGGATTCTAAATACACAATAAAATACGATTGATATCAACCAATAATGGTTCCTACATACACATCAGTCCTAGTCTACTGTGCAGACCCTTCACTCGAGTTAAGGGTCTGAATGTGCAGCCTATAATGCCTTGTGTACTGAAGGTCCTCTCGCTCAATTGAAACAGCAAGTTTTACATGTGCTAGTCTTTGTGTGGAGACCCACTTGTTAAGCAAAGTTTCAATCAGGGTCTGTGTCTGCAGACTACATCAGTCCTGTGCTTTGTCCTAAAAAAACCCAAGCAACCTAGACTTACTTGAATAAGGGAAACATTTTAAAAAATATATAAAAATTAACTTATGGACATTTTTTCATATAACCAACAAAAATTCACATTTTGTTGACACACCTTTGGCACAAAATCCAATAAATAACTAAAATTTGATCTTCTTGAACCATCATTAAAAAAAATAAAAATTTTACATCTTGTCCAAGTATAAGATCAATTTCAATTTTTGTTGATATGATTACATTTCATCTATTAGCAAAATACTACAATACAGAGAAATACCGGGAAACCAATTATTTGTAACATACTTGATGGACTACAATTAATTTATCCAAACTTGATGCAAATAAAAACTCTTCCCAATGAATATAAATGGAATTTAATTACTTTTGGTCACAAATATTTGCATAACGGAAGGAAATTCAGCCCATAAAGAAATGGATCACGAAACCTGTACCACTAAAGCTCTCTGATCTTTACCTCTTGAAAATGCATATCATTCATCATGGCTTTCTATTTGGAATGTACTACCACTAATAATTTACACCATCTTATATTCTAAAATCATTTGCATTCTTCCAGAAAATATATCAAGTCTATTACAGTGGAAAACTCACAACCTTAAGCACTCTCTATAATACATAGACATGAAAATATGAATGAATTAAAAAAAAATTCTTGGTAAGGTAAATTACTGTACCTGAGTTGAATTTACGTTAAATTTTTATCACAATCTGTGGCCAAGGTTACTAAGTCAAACATTTCAAGACAGTTCAGCATATGTTTTAAGTACACCATACAGTATCCATTTTGAGACATTTTTTCCTTTATCTTCAATACTAGCACTCATAATAAAAAGGGGAAATATATGCCAAAAATTTGAAATCAATTCCATTGCAATATACTGAATAAAAGCCACTTGACCAATCAAAGCGAGAATTATTACACATTCTAAATTGGCAACTCAATGCAAATAACAAATCACTATTTATAAGTGCAAATTGGCAATATTTTGTTCAATATATTTTCTTTTCAAGTATGGAATGAATGGAAAAAGTATTAGTGACTGTTGCCGATTTGAAGAGCAAAAGAAGCTTTATCGGTTACAAAATAATTTGAATGAAACTTTATAACATCACCCAGAAGCTCACTAATTATAGTGTAAGAATTTCTCCTTATCATAACTTTATCACAAGCAATAAATTAACTTCATTGTCAAAATTTACAGGAACATGTAATATCAACCAAATATAAAAAAAGTAAAAACAGAAACACCCCCAACAAGTCAACAACATACACATACACAGTGCGTTATCACTTAGACTTCTGGGGACTAAAATTAGAATGAATTACAATGTATATATTTTCTTGCATTCTCTTACATTGCAATTATTAGGAAACAAATTTCTACAAAACTGTGTGGACATGAAGAATATCTACAAACCTCTTCCTGCCCCCTAAGATACCAAACAACATATATATATATATAGATCAAACATTTACTAAACAAAAATAAAAACATATATTTCAAACCGTTCTGAAATAGACCGAAAGCAAACCAAATATGTAAACAATTTCCATTTTGAAATTTTGGCAGACAGACTGGAAATATTTAAAAAGTCAGAATACATTTCTAATGCTTTCATAAATATTTTGACATATATGATAAAAAGTAACAAAAATATTTCAGTTGCTAAGTTAAACCTTGAAAAAGACTACATATATTTGCTACCAAATGAATAACTTCACTAATAAAAAAATAAGCATTTAACTCAAATTCTTAAGAAATGACATACATGCATTCTCAATAATAAAAGAGATAGATAGGTAAAGATATACAGAGATCGAGACAGTAAGAGATGTAGAGACAGAGAGAGAGAGAAAGGGAGAGAAGGGGGAGAGGGGGTCACTAACAAAAGAAATGTACTATCTCTTTAATTTACAAGACTAGCTCTAGCAACATACTGAAAGTTCAAATTGCAGTAGTTTGAGCCATGACAAAAACATGATTACCATCATCATCATGATAAATTTTCTTTAGAGTCCTGCCTATCATACTGCCTAGAACTACTGAACATTAAAAAATATCGAAGAATTTCAAAATATATTTACAAATCAAATATATTAATCTCAGATTACAAATAATTGGAATGTAATTCACGACACATAACAAATTACAACACTTAACATCAATCAATATCACATCAATTCAAGTTACACATTCCATCTCTTGTATGGTGTGTTTTGTCCTGCTCAAAAGGAACACCCAAAACTCAAGGTTTCATCAGCAATCTTCAAAAGGAATGAATTAAAAAATATATATATATTCTACAGATAATAAGATATGCTAGCTAATACCATGGTCACATTTGTTCTACGGCGGCCGTACGGCGAGTCGAAAACAACCGTTTTAACATTTTTTGTCCAACTACATTTAGGTGGTTTGAATCAAAATTAATATAACGGCTGTTTTCAACTCGCCGTACGGCCGCCGTAGAGCAAATGTGACCAAGGTATTAGTTATCCCTAAAGGCAGAGAAATCTTCTTAATAATTATTAAATTCATATTACTACAATTCTAGCATTTTTAACATGTGGGCAATTCCATACATTATGTACGTCCGACCCCCTATATGTGGGACCTTCATGAAATTTTCTGTCTCTGTTTTTTTGTTCTTTAGATAGTCTGTAATGCTCTCAAATGACCATGACTTGGTCAGTTTATGAAGTGAAGTTCAACTTGAGAAAAATGGGGGTCGGACATAAAAATTGGTTGATTTTATTATGGAATTGCCCATGTAATTATCCATATCTACCTTAAGTCATCGGCTAAGTCTTGACAGACCACTTACATGACATAAAAATCTACTTCCTTACAATGTCAAATACATTTTTAAGTAACAAGTATGGTGACTATAATACACTAACATTACTTGGAATATATACAAAACATAGACAGTACAAATGAACTACTTTACAATAAAATAGATTTTAAGTTTTGATACAGTGTTATATATACATAAAATGTAATAATATTAATCCTGAGTAGTTGTCAGCTATTATTTGGTGAAATAGTAAGCTCCAAAATGGATTATAATGAACATGAATATGATGGAGAATAGGACAAAATGAGAAAATGTCATACAAAACAAACTCAAACCATAAATGAATACATAGAATCTTTAATGCAAAGCTTGAAGGGCAGTTCTTCATCAATATTCATAAATGATAATATACTCAAATAGGAATATTTATGTGCATTCATATATAACAATATTCATGAATAATCATAAGTCAACATTTCCTAATGTATTTTTGATAGAATGAAAGAAGGAAATACACAATTTGAAAGATAAAATAATTCAATTAAGATTTCGATGTACGTCTATAGGTTTTGACTGTAAGAAGAGATGTTTTCATTGTAAGATTAGAGATTTTCATTGTAATTTAGAAATTCATGTTGACTATAAAATTCGTGAAAATGGAATGGAATATGATGGAGACAATGAAGAGCTTACTGGGAAATACAAAAATATCCAAAATGACTCGATGTCCAAATATTGGTTAAACCTCTAAAAAGCGTTTACAATCTAAACTAAAAAAAATATATATATCTTATGCCCGTATAAGTATTCATTCAGCCACTACTGACTAGAAAATCAAATTTGAAAAAAAAAAATGCAGCAATTCAGCAAATAATTATTTGTGCATCACAACATACTGCATAAGAATACATCACATTTGAATACCGGTTTTACAAATAATCTTTTGGCATAAAAAGTATTGAAACTGAATTAGGGAAATGTCTTCATTTCCTGAAAATTTTCATGATACCTAATATTAAAAATAAGGCAGAAATAATTTAGAAAAAAAGCACTTGTCATATGATTTGAAAATCATTCATTTAAGGTATCCAAAATATAGAAAACACAACACAAGTACCAATAAGTACTAATGTCAAAGTATTGTACTTTTCAAGACGTTTATTGTATATTGTAGTACATAGAACTATACCTAAGAATCTATTTGTACTTGTTGGTATTAACAAAATGGGAAATCTTACATTCCCACATGCATATATACATTGTGTAAGATTAGTATGAACACTTCCATGTAAAACCTATTGGTCTAATCACACTCTTCACATAAAATGCCATCATCTACTTTTTATCTGTACATGAATATACTGATAAAATGAAATTGCACTAGAACGTTGTTCTTTGAAATATTGATCCACCGTTGTCAGGCCGAGGTAAGACATGTTGGAATAATAATAATGAGAATACTCCCATTTAAATCCTTTGGGTACATTCACATTATAATTTAATGTCATTCTTCGGCAGTAAAAAAATCCATGACTATTTTTCTGTTGATCCCGGGCATCTTAAAAATGAAACCATCAAACTGTAAGACAATTAACAAATTGGCAAATTGTAGCTGTTTTCTCATATTGTTTTAAAGCCATTAAAATTTTTTTTTTTTTATAGGGCAACTGCTAAAAAAAGGGGTGAATTTTGTCCATTTTGCACAGCTCACTTCACTGCGCACTAAGTGGTAACCGCATCCCTCTTACTCTAAGTCTTCATGAAGATATCTATCTCCCTTCAAAATAGGGGACCTCTATACTTTAATCAGGACAAAAAATGCCCAAGCAAAGACAGTGTGAACACTACCATTGAATAAGAATGGCTGCATTCACGCTCACATTTTAATCCTATTCTTTTGCAGGGAATAACTCTTTGAAGAGCTCTCCGTCTCCCTTCTTCTTGTCCAGCCACTTCTGACATGGGAACATGGTCCTCATACCCGATGCCAAGTTGATGATCTCGACGTGATCGCAGAGCCAGCCGGCGCTGAAGCCAGCGTTGTCGTGCTCGATTCGTATCTTCTCCAGTTCCCCAAGATCAAGGACTTCCAGTTTGAATTTGTCTGTTTGACCTACGAAAAGAAGGATGCAGAATTGATGGTTTACTTCAGTTTATATTAGCTGATATTGCAAGAGTTCTTATACTTTCCTACAGAAAAAGCATAGAAAAAGCTGACAATACCTTGAAAATAAAAGCACAAAAATAGCTAAATCAACAAAAATGCTGGAATTTCACACCCCTTACCACAAAGAAATGACATCACCAAGAACATGATCTTCAACACCATTAAATGAAAAGTCCACCCCAACAAAAAGCTTTTTTGAATTAAAAAAAAAAGAAAAATCGATCAAGCATATACACTGAAAATTTCATCAAAATCGGATTTCACAAAACACTTATATGCACATCCTGGTCGGTATGCAAACGAGAAGATTGATGACGTCATCCACTCTCTATTTCTTTTGTATTTTATTATATGAAAATGAAATATTCTAATTTTCTCATCATTGTCAAGTAAAACAACGATTAATTCCTCCCTGAACATGTGGAATTAGCATTGTTTAATACTATATGATTCAGTCAAGTTGGTCCTTTTTGTCAAATCTGTAAAAAAATGAAATATTGTATTATTCAAACAATAAAAAACAAAGGAAATAGTGAGTAAAGGACATCATCAATTCTCTCATTTGCATGTGACTAAATTGTGCATGTAACTATTTTGTGAAAATAAGCGAATCTTTAAAATGTCATAACTTTCTTATTTTACATCCGATTTTGATGATAATTTCAGCATTTTGCTTGTCTGATTTTTCTCTATTGATTCAAATCAACATTTTTCTGAGGTGGACTTGACCTTTAACAACAACAAAACTGGCAAAACAAAAGCAACATTACCAGAGATTTTCATTGTAAGCCTTACCTTTCTCAAAGAGATCCCTGAATCGTTGTTTGAGTGGTTGTTTTCCGGAGTCGCCATTCTTGCCATAGATGGTGAGAGTGACGTTAGCGTCCGTCCCAGCTCCCTTCTCATCTGACGTTACAACAATCACTTCGTATTGCACCGGCGCAAGATCTGAGTTGAATAATAATTATGGAACAGTTATAAAAAATCATCATGTGTTTCATCATCATTAAAGAATCATATTTCATAATGATGGATTGAAATCATAATTTTTCATAACTCAATCATCATTATTAATAATAAAAATAATAATAGGCGTTTGTACAGCGCCATCTATCTAGAAACAATCAATTCCGAGGCGCATTGGTGTTATCATTATTACCCTGACTTTAACTCAAGCTTCCTTTCAGCGCTCGTGCATTCAAGGAATTAACCCTGCCGGGTACCCATTCACCTCACCTGGGTCGAGTGCAGCACAGTGTGGGTAAATTTCTTGCTGAAGGAAAAAACGCCATGGCTAGGATCCGAACCCACGACCCTCTGTTTGAAAGGCGAGAGTCAGAACCACTAGACCACTAGATAATCAATGGGGCCAGATTTTTCTTGTTTCTTGAAAGAACTTGTAATGTGTGGAGGAGGGACAGCCTCCAAATATTTCTTTCATATCTATGATAATTAATTCACATCTATGATAATTAATTCACATAAACATTTAACTGTGACTTACTTCTTATTGCTGCTACCATGCCTTCCTCCATCTTTTTACATTGCAATCTCCTCGCTTCATCTTTACGATTGCTAAAAGTGACCCAGTTCTTGCATGGAAAGACGTATCTGATAAATCAAGAAAACAAAATGTGACATATGCAAACTGGCCTCAAGCAGTTTTCTGGGGAGCGTTTCATGAAAGGACTTGTCGGGCGTTTTATCTGACAAGTCCAGGGGAGCGTTTCACCAACATTTTCGTCTGACATGTCATCAGATCTGACAACTTTCCTTGATTTTGATTGGCTGAGAGGTACTGTTACTATGGTAATTGTATATAATGCACACTCCACTCCCTGTGGAGTACTTTGAGGTAAACTGAGAGTGCTCTTTAATAGACTATCTGGAAATAAGACCAAATGGTACTAGAAACAGTGGAAATAAAAGAAGATTTATCTGCATGACAAAAGATGTTTCAGTATTAAGAAAAAAAAATCATCTGGGATTAGTGCTGGGCGATATCTCAATATTATTGAAATCATGTGATATTGAAAAAATATTAAATATTCAATAATGGTTTCATTATGTTGATATATCGCAGGTACATGATATTACCAAAATATTTTCAATTATGAAAAGATAATCATGACCGATATGCTGTTCTGTTTTGCTTTAAACCAACTTTGAACTTTGTAAAGTTGTTACCCAAAAGCCTGCTTTTTATGGACAAACACCGGTGAATGCCTCACTTCCACTCCCCCCTCCCTGCTCTCAGCAAACTGCGGATCATAATGAACATATATAATGAATTCTCAGACTCGGCTATTTTGCTGGCGAGAATCGACTAACATTGAAATCAAATATCGACCAGCACTGTCTAGAATAAAGTTTTAGGACTTACTTGGAACCGTCGTTGCTATCTGTGATGACGACCTCATGACAATGCCAATCAACATCGCGACCTTGACCTTGAGGTCGTGACCCATCACCTCTCTCCTTGTGACCCAGGACGATACTGTCAATTTTACCCACAGTTCTCGTGGTGAATTTGAAATTGTCCGTCTCTCCTCTGGAAACAAACCAACCAATCAGAAAATAAACAAATTTTTTTTTCTTCAAGTTTTTAAAAGAATATATCGGTAAAAATATACGGCATATCACAAGATAAAAATAAATGGGGGAAAATCAACCTTCCTCTTTTTTTTCCTTCGTGTTTTTTAATGAACATATCAGGAAAAAGGGGATGCA
The DNA here is from genome assembly GCF_037042905.1 of Lytechinus pictus. Classification (NCBI taxonomy): domain Eukaryota; kingdom Metazoa; phylum Echinodermata; class Echinoidea; order Temnopleuroida; family Toxopneustidae; genus Lytechinus; species Lytechinus pictus. The sequence goes on along the minus strand of NC_087250.1, from coordinate 17,543,881 downwards.
AATCACATGATTAAAGTAATATGGCAGAATCTTTTTGTAACTTTATTTCTATGGACCTCAATCTTTCTTTATTCATTAACCAACCAATCAGCAAATAATTTCTTTTCCTTCAAGATTTTTAATGAATGTATCAGTAAAAATATCATGCAAATCACATGGTTCAAAATATAGGGGGATCTTTTTATTATTTTATTTCTATGGCTCTCAATTATTTCTTACTTCATTCATCATCCGACCAATCAGTAAATAAATAAATATTCATTTTTTTCCTCAAGTTTTTTCAAACATATCATTAAAAATAAAATGCAAATCATGTGATTATAAAGAGAGAAGGGGGGATCTTTTTATTATTTTGATATTTTCTATGGATCTTAATTTCTCAATCTATTCAACCACCAACCAGTGTTAACAGTGCTTCTTGTAAATTCACTATCAATGAGTCATCATATCATCCACTCATTCATTCCATCAAGCAATTACATAATCTTTTAATAGCTGAATCAAAACAATATCTAAAGGAATTAAAGGTTAAGTTCACCCTGAACAAACGTTTGTTGTAAAAATAACAGAAAAAATGATAAAAAACATTTGTGAAGGTTTGAGGAAAATCTATTGAAAGTTATTGAAGTTATAAGAATTATAAGTTTTGGATTTGTGACGTCATTAACGAGCAGCTGCCCCATATGCTATGTAATATAATAAGCATAAATTTCAAATTTGTAATGGTTCGTGATGACTTATTTTAGTTTTCTTTTAAGAAACGGGTGTGAAGTGATTTGAGTATTGATATACTGAATGTACAGTAAAAACCATTTTCAATTTTCTGAGAAAATGACAATCAATTGATTTTTCACAATACATTATGCATGAAAGCTGCTCGCATATGACGTCACAAAACAAATAATCAAAATTCTCATAACTTTTTTATTCTTTGATGGATTTTTCTCAAACCTTGGTCAATATTTTTTATTATTTTTTCTGCTATTTTAAAAATAAACTTTTTGTCAGGGTAAACTTCCCCTTTAATTTTGTAAGAAATCAATTATCACATGAAAAACAATCCATCAAGTAAAATACGTCCTCTTATATATATTACACATGTGAATAAACAAGAAAACAAAACCTCCATTCACTGACCTTCTCAAAATCTTTCTCTTTGGTGAATTCTCCATCAGGAACTCTCTAGAAGTACGTCTATCCCCTTCTAGTATGATGTAAGCATTCTGAGTGGTACTCGCATCCCGTTTGTCGGTCGTCGTAACGGTGATGTCATATGCTATATGGTGAAAAAGAGGTGTGGGGGGGGGGAGATTGTTTGATGTTCATCAATATACAGAGAAATATAAAATCTCATATTCTCAGAAGAGGTTTCAATTATATCATGATACAATCCAAATGCAGATGTCGTGTACATAATTATGCATATTTTGTTGCCACAGGGGGGGGGGGGCGATTATTTAGCCCCAAAATGCTCAAATCCTTTTGTCTTATTTCACTGTTTATGAAATGGAAAACCCAGTATCATTGTTTGAATCAAGTGTAAGTAAGACTGATCCACTTCATAACATAGGGGTTTCACTATCTTCTTTCAACCCATTCACTTTCCTCCCTTCCTAGCTCTATACCTATAGAATAATGGGAGTCATCCAGTTTTGTACACAACTAGAGTATAGAAAGGCTATTCCACTTTAAAGAATAGGGATGTACTTACTGACTTTCTCCTTGTCATCCCTAAGAGTGAATAATAATAATAATAACATATTTTACCCAGGGTAGCCAATTCAGTTCTGAAAACGGTTCTCCCAGCGGGCCCTCCTTTAACATGATAATGTTATTATTACCCCGGCTTTAGCACGGCTACCTGCGTGCATTAGAGCAGAGAATTTCTCTCATAATTTGTCCATCATTTTTCTCCCTACCTACAAGTACCTCCAACAACACCTATTGAACAATGGAGTAATCCAGTTTTGATGCACAACCACACCACAGGAAGGCTATTCCACTTTAAACTTACTGACTTTCTCCTTGTCATCCCTAGGAGTGAGTGCATTGGAGCAGAGTAGTTCTCTCATAATTTGTCCATCTTCCTCGTCCCTCGCCAGCCATCTTGAGCACGGGAAGGAGTAGTCCTTTCCAGCCGTCTCGTCAAAGACCTTCACGTTATCCACATGCCAGCCTGCCTTTAGACCTGTAAAGAAAGGAAAACAATGTTTGTTAGAAAAACAAGGCATCATATTTTGTAATGTTATCATTTTTTGTACTCTGTTGAAATCCCAAATAAACAATGATAAAGATGATGATGATGATTATGAAAGTGGTGATGGTGATGACAATGATGATAATTTTGATGATGGAAATGGTGACGGTGATGATGATTGTGATCATGATGTTGATGATAATGGTGATGGTTATAGCGAGGTTGATGATGATGATGGTAATTATGGTAACGATGATAATGATGGGGATAATGAAGATGATGTGATGTTGTTGATGATGATGATGGTGATGGTGAAGATGGCGATGATGATGATGGTGATGATGGTGATGATGATGGTGATGATGATAATGATGATGATGATGGTGATGATGATGGTGATGATGATAATGATGATGGTGATGATGATGACAAATGATGTTGATGATGGTGATGATGATGGTGATGATAGTGATGATGATGGTGATGATGGTCATGGTGGTGATGATATGATGATGATGATGAAGAAAATGGTTGTTATGATGATAATAATAATAATAATAATAGACGACTTTGGGAGAATATCATAACTGTTTGCCACTGTCCATCTTTCATACTACATCCTTTGTCGAGTCAGAGACAAAAAGAGAAAAGAACCAACTAAATGCATCTACTAACCTGCATTATCATGCCATATCCTAAGCTTGATCAAATCTCCAAGACTCAACATGGAGAAGACAAAAATATCCTCCTGATTGCGTTCAAACTTGTCCCGGTGCGTCTGCGATTCTTTTAACTTCAGTTCATCAGATGCCCCATTCTGACCAAAGAGGACCATCGATACGTTAGCATCGGTTCCACCGCCCCGCTTGTCCGACGTCTTGACAATTATCTTGTAGTTTGAGTCTGAATCAAAGAGAGATTAACACAGGATGATATTCTGTAAATAAACTTGGGTTTAAGTCTTGACTGACAAGCATTTTAGTCCATACGTATATGGAATCCTAGGTTTGATCTTCCATAATTCAACAATCATAGAAATTATAATGTAATAATTACTTCACTGAAATTCATTGAATGATAATATATTACCCTTTTATGTCTAATTTTATAAAACAAATCAATAAAAGACGTTTAATTGCAAGTTTAAAAATTGGTACTTGGTGAATGAGTCGACAACTGGCACTCCATAAAATGTGTGCTCTAAGTTAACCTAGGGTCTACTAAATCAATACTTTAATGTCATCCAATTTGAAATTAATACGACCCAAGTCTACTATTTCATTAAATTTAAAATCATAATTTTGTTGTCCCTGTTCACTACGGTTTCCCCTTAAAAAAAATAATGATTTGATACTCAGACACTCCCTTGCTGGCAATCTATTGATTTAAGAATGACTTTAAGTGCCACTAACATTCCAAGTTGTGCCCTATAGCAAAGCACACATTTATTATTTGAAACTTTTATCAATGTATGCACTAAATAAGGCCAATTGACCGGTGTGTTGGCTCAGTTGGTAGAGCGTCCGTCTCACAAACGGGAGGTCGGGGGTTCAAACCCCGGCCGCTTCAGACCAAAAGACGTTAAAAGATGGGGGTTGCTGCTACCCTGTTTGGCGTTCAACGATTAAAGGGATAGAGCCTCGTCGATCTGGCGCTGCACAGCGGCTGCCGGGCCCACGATCAATTGGGCAAAGCAAATTTTCGGAGTATTTCATTTCATGACTATTTCGAACAATAAATTATGGATTTATCATTTATCATTACTTACTTATCAATTAACATCCTGAAGTGTGACTTACTTTTGACCTGTGCTTTTCCTTTGACAATAGCAGCAAGCTCTTTAACTGTTTTCTTATCTCCCATCGTCTTTGACAGCCAACCTTCACATTTGAAGGTCGTCAGGTCACCGGTCTCCATGTTCCTCAAAGTCACCTTCACGATGATAGAGAGAAATATGGAAAGTTATAGGAAGATTGTAATTTGATTGATGGATAGATTGATTGTTTAAAATCACCAATCTTGTAATTTGTAAACATATCAAAGGATATTCAATTTAATAAAAGGTGATACATTTATTTCCTAATCTGAGCTACAACCTTTGTCATTTTTAATATATACTTGGTGACTTCATTATAAAAAATGTGATATTTTGTTACACATAAAGAAAAAAGTGCATTCTATTTCCTTCTGTTAACATAGTAGTAACCTCATAATAAAAGCACCATCCCTATATCATTAAATTGACTTATCCATCACTTGTATACTTGTATGTGCACATTGGGATATCCTAATCTATAACAGGTGATACCCTATTAAGATAATCAGTCTCTTGAGCTGCCATTCTAACTTCAAGTAATGAGCACCCCTGTTACTTACATTGACTCATCCAACTTGTTTTTGTATGTGTATACTTGGGATATTCCATTCTATGAAAGGTGATATTTTTTATCTTGTTTAGATAATCAGTCTCTTCAGCTACATCTGCCATTATAACCTCTTGAGAATCAAGCACCCCTATTCTTTACATTGACTCATCCATCCTTAGTACATGTATGTGTACATTGGGATATTCCATTATATAAAAGGTGATATTTTTCTTACCTTATTTAAATACCAATCAGTTCTGCTTCCCTTGCCATTGTGTCCTATCCTGACTTTCTTTAGTGGGGCAATGTCCTCTAGTTCAAGCTGAAAAGAGAAAAATATGATGATTGAAAATAACCCAAGTAATAAAAAAATCAATATTAACACTTCATATTGGCAATGTGATAACAACAAAATCACTGTTTAAAAATGTGAATTAGAAACATGTTAATATATGCTATTATCATCTATTTTGAGTGGTGTTAAATCTATGCATGATTTTTTTTAAAGTATGAAAATGAAAAAAAAAAGAGATTGTGGCCAATTTGAGTACCAAAGCAGAATAACTTTGAACTTATGACAGCTGTGTACCTATGTGGGTTAAGAGTACTTTACCTAGATCAGGTCTTAAAAGCTAATCATGAAATCAAATACTCTAAATTGGCAACAGGATAACAACAAAATCACCACATAAAAGTGTGAATAGGAAACATCCTTTTGCACTTTGGATATCATTAATTTCTATTCATATTATATCCTACATTATTTGATACAAAGTTTGAAACTGAATAAAAAAGTACTATTGCCAATTTGAAGATTAAAATAAGAGATCAATCTTGACCTCATAAATATTCTACGGGTTAAGAAAGTTTTACCTTGATCAAGTCTTCTCTGCCTCTCTCGAATCTATCTCCATTCTTATCAAGGAAAATCTCATTGCTAGAACCGTTTGTTCCAAACACTGTCAGTGAAACCTGGGCATCGGTACCAGCGTTCTGAACGTCTCCCGTGAAAAGCACCAACTCATACGTGATTTCTGCAATGAATAAATTATAATCAACTTAAGCGACCCTGACCCTTAGCATGCTAATATTGCAATTTTACACATTCATTCAACAATTGTAATAATCAGTTTCTCCCCTTACTTTTATACTGGCAAAGCAAAAATAAATGGCTATAGTTCTTATCTATAACATAATTATCAGTATCAATGGTGCAATATGGAAATCTTGATTCAAAGAAAATACAAGGATTACATATATTTAAATATAAGAAATTACATTGGCCATTTATCTCTGAAGTTGAGTTTAATCTAAACTCTGGTATACAGCTTTGGTTTAACTATGAATAGTAATTGTGACATAAATCTGTAGCAGTAGAGGTTCAATGTATCAACTCATTTGACCTCAAACCCGACTGCTCTAAGCACTACTGAGAATTGAAAAACATTTTATTTTTCTTTATTTGCAAGGAAGGCAAAGGAATGAGAAATCAAAACTTACTCGGTTTATATTCAACCTTCTGGCCGTCTTCAACAATCAGCATACGGGAAGTCTGGCCATCATCTTTGTCACGTGACAACCACCGTCGGCATGGCAACAGGTAGTGTTTGCCGAGGGTGGGCGTGTCTATCTCCATCTGCTCGAGAAACCAGCCTTCCTGAGGGGTGACGCCATCGTGGCCAATCTAAGGAGGAGTCGGGAAATCAGAGATTGAGCAAATTTGAAAAAAAAAAAATACATGATGTCATCATGGTCAATTTAAAGATCATTTATAAAAACATAGATTTCAAAATGCATCATCCATTTCTATGGATTTTTTGAAAAAAAATTTGTTTCGAGTTGCCAATTTGCAATACTGATAGGACCCATGACTAATACATACCTCAAATTTATGGACCTCTCCGACATGAGGGGTTTCTAATGCAAACATCTCAAAGGATGATGGCTCTAAAAACTTCTATGAACATTTTTATATTTCAGTTTTGAGTTGCCAATTTGTGATGTTTGATATGATCCATGACCAATACATACCTCAACTTTGTGGACCTCTCCAACGTCAGGGGCTTCTAATGAGAACGTCTCTATGGATGATGGCTCCAGTGACTTCTTACCAACCAACTGAAGAGGAACCTTACCTAAAAGAAAGAAAGATAAAATTGAATCAAATTTGTTAGGTGTTTTCCTTTTTGCTTTCATATAATACACAACTGTGCTTTTAATTGATCAAGTATTTTTCAATTTTTCTGAAGTACATGTATTTGCAATTTGGTGTTTTTATCTATCGCTGTTTTAAAAAGTCAATCCCTTCAAGTCTACTTTGCACAAAGGGTTCTTTTGCATAAGTATATTGTCTTATTAATAGGAGTCTAATCTCCAAATTTCCAATCGATTCATTAATTTGTCAATCTTTTTGTTACATCTCTTCAAAACCCTATTTAGAGACTGTCTGTTATAATCAAACTCAGTTTCTCTAATCATATTAAAATCTCCATCTATTATAACTGGATATTTATCCTCTTTGTATCTTGGCAAGATTACTGCGTGGTTCACAGGCCCGTACACAGAACTTTTTGCTGGGGAGGGGGCAGGACGTGTAAACTTTTCCGAAAAAAACTAAAAAGCGACGGAGCGAAGTGACCTCGCTTGTCATTGGGGGGCTATAAAGTGAAATTGAAGGAATTTTGCACACACTATTGGTGAATTTTGTGAGAATTTTCAGTAGAAATATGTTAAGTTTTAAAACCTGACCCCCGCTGTGTACAGGCATGGTAGTTCAGTCGATGATTTAAAAAATTATTGTTTTAAAATACACATTCCATAAACCTACAGTAACAACCTGAAATTAACAGATGATATGTATGTATGTATATGTATATCTTCACTGTGTTTTAAGACTTAAAACATTTAAAACCACAACCTGAGACTAGCGTTTCAGAATACGGGGTTATAGAATGAATGATGTACATCTTACCTGTTGTCTTCTTCTTCTTTGAGCCGATGATGGTAACAAAAATGTTAGCTTCTGTACCCATGTCCACCTCAGACCCTGTCGTAAGTTTGATGGTATATGGGATAGCTGCAAAGATCACAAGAAAAATATAATCATATATATAAAAATAAAATAAATAAATATAAATAAAAGTAAATATAAAAATATAATTTTATTCTTAACTAGTTAATTACACTAATTTATGCTTGAAAAGACTTTTGACTGCAAATCTTTAATCAAAGGTCTTAAACTGCTTATTTTTTGGCCAGAAACTCTACACAGTATTTTATTATGTTATATCTATTTGTACCTACCTGTTTTCTGTAAAGCACCGAGAGATTAATGCATTTTAATTCAGGCACTATATGAGCTTGAGTTATTATTATTATCCAATATTGAACTTTAAATGCTATGACTTGGATTCAAACCCACAATTCTATTTTTTAGTCCAGAGAATAATTCACAGGGCTACATTACTCCACAACACAGTGATAGCATTGTGGTCTAGTGGTTCTCACTCTCATCTTTCAGAGGGTCTAGGGTTCAAATCCTAGCTATTGCGTGTTTTCCTTCAGCAAAATATTCATTCACTATGCTGTGCTCTATCAAGGTGAGTTGAATGGGTACCTGCTACCTGTTGCATAAAAGAAAAACTGGCAATTTTGTGCCAGAGATTTTCAATGTGTCAAGTGTCAATGTCATAGTTTTGTTTGCCAGAGTTTTTGTTTATAGCAAAAGTTTTACGCAACAGGTCCCTGGTTGTATTAATTCCTTGAATGCACTGGGCACTGCTAAAAAAGCCATAGCTCAAGCTTAACCCAGGGTAATAATAGTTGCGCTTTGAATCCTCAGGCAAAAAGAACTCTTTGGCCCGTATTCTGAAGTCAGGTTTAACTTAGACCATGGTCTAACTCTGTGCTAAAATTATGGGGAGCCAAAAATTCAAAATTCTGTTTATATTGTGTATTTCTTATGTTTACTATTTTTTTTTCCTTTTGCTTTCATAATGATGAAAAATACTTCAAAATACTTCAGTTATCATTCCCAGACAATTTGGGCATCATATGAATTAATTGGATGTGTACTCTTTGGGTTTTGAACCCCAATTGGCTCTCCATAGTTAAACCACAACTTTAAACCCGAGTTCAGAATATGGGCCTATGTACATCCAGTTATTATCAATATCATCTTTGTTATTATTATTGATGATTCAAATGAAATCACTTGAACTTACTAGGTCCATCGAACTCGGGCATTTCCAGCATTGATTTCTTCCTGGTGAGCTGTCGAGGGCTGTCAGAGGAGTTTGATTTCAACGAACTTGATGATTTGCTTCTGTGAAGGGTGTTTAGGGTACTGGTACTGGACATGTCCCCATCATATCCCTAAAACGTAGATGAAAATTTTTATGATTTTCTTATAATGATTCGCTCATTCAATCAGTCAGCTGGTTAGTCAATTAGTTCATCATATATTAGTCAGTAAGGTAGTTAGTTAGTCAATGCAACCATCAGTCAAAAATATTGATTCACTCGCCAATCATTAATTTGTTCTTTTTTTCTTTCTTCCTTTCTTTCTTTTTTCTCCCTCTCTTCCTCCTTCCTTTTTAAAATAACCAACACAAGAAGGAATAGGGCCCCATAAAGAAAGATTTACGATTGAAAGTTAATATGATTTCTGATAGGTTCCTGAACATCTCCCCCATCAATTGCCCCCTGTACTCTTTATAACCTCATAACCATTACTGCAAATAAGAATGGTGACAGTACAGAACCTTGATGCACCCCCACATTCACCTCAATTCTCATCCTATTTCTCTTCCTGCCTCAGATATTTGAAGAACAACTGTAACACCTCGCATACACACAGATCTTCACCAAAGTAACATTAGCATGTATAATTGACACATCACAGAAGTGTGAAATTCAATGACTTTTGACCTCTCACCTTGACATACAATGACCTCTCCAATTTCCCATCATCCTTCTTCTTACTAAGCCATCTCTCGCAGTGGAATTGATAAGTCTCGTTATCATCATCGATCACCTCCACCCTATCCAAGAACCAGGCTGCGTTGAACCCCGAGTTGTCATGACGAATCTTGACCTTGAAGGGTTTGCCGAGGTCGACAGCTTCGATGGTGAACTTATCACACTGAAAGATTCAATCGTCAATAAATCTTCATTATTCATATTCATTTGCAAACAACAGCATTTTCATAACATTAATTTCACACAAATGCAGTAGTAACAAACAATATTAGCGCGTTATCTCTCAGTGACACGGAATGAATCCTCCATAGCAGCTAATGCATTGAAAATGCAAATCAAATCACAATGACGTCTTTGTTGAGGGTCGGTGAATCGACGTTTCAGAGCAGACAAAAGATCTCAAATGTTGTTTGTCCAAAGTCCCTGACAAAAACTGCTGTTTCAATTCACAGACCCTCGACAAAGACTTTATTGATTGTCGTGAAGGGCAATTGACAATAGACTTTCTTCCTTCCAGAAGGCGTCTGTGTAGCTGCTGCGAAAGCTCCCTTTCAATAATGTCCCAAATACTCAATAAGTCAGATGATCTCTCTATTAAAGATTTGAAAAATACATTATTTCTCTCAATCATTAAATTCTTGCTTGAATGCACATAATGTATGCACTTTCTCCACTCCCTGGGGTGTATTCCAGTGTACTCAATCCATTTTTTTCCTTCAAATCCTTCTAAAATGGAACAGTTAAACCGACTTACATGTCCTCTTTCAAACTTGTCGCTGTAACTCTCTGAGTTTCTGAGTTGTCTCTCTCCGCTATCCCCGTTCTCACCAAAGACCGTGATGAAAACGTTTGCGTCAGTCCCAGCACGGAACGTATCCCCCGTATACACAAGCAATCTGTACTGACGCTCTGAAATAGAAAATAAGAAATTACCATTGTTGATTTCTGAGAAAGTCTGATAGCTACATAATTAAATTGAATAGAATATAATCACAGTACAGAAATTTGTTTTTTTAAAGGATACTAAAAATTCACAAACACAAATATACATTTATTCAAAGACATTTAAAGCTACATTGTTCTTTTGAAGCTACCACAATTGACAATTGTTTTGCTCACATTTGTTTACTCTTGGCTGTACCTGTTTGGGTTTGTGTACTCAAAGTCACATGAGCAAATATTGCACACCTTAAGTCATATCATGAAAAGACTTAAAAAATAACAATCTTACTTGTGAGTGTATTTTGTTTGATCTCTTTGGTCTTGGTTGTTCCATCTTTCTTGGTCTTCTCCTCCGTGACCTGGTCCGGGACCAGCTCCCTGATGATCTCCCCGTCATCTTCCTTCCTTGAGAACCAGCGGTTGCACGGGAAGACGTAGGTCCTAGAACCCTGCTCAGAACAATAATGGAAAAATAAAGTATATTAAAGGAGAATGCAGCCCTGGAAATAAAGATAACTTGTGCAAAAACAGTAAAATCAGAGAATCAAATCAATGAAAGTTTGAGAAAAATTGAAGAATCATAGAAAGTTATGAGCATTAGAATGTTGGGATCCTGAATGATGGGGGAATCCTCAAATTGACAATGTGACGAACATGAGTGATGTCACACTTGTGCAACTCCCAAATTCATAACATATTTTACTTAAATTGCCACTTTCATCAAGTCTATCCATAGAACAGGGGTTTATTTTATTATTAATATAATGATTATTTTTTCCATTCTTATTAATATTATCATTTGCATAGGAAGACATGTAATAGACGTTTTACAACAAAGTATTATCATGCCCTATCCTAAACCTCTCAATAGTATCGCCAACATCTTCAAGCTAAGGTGGATGAGTATAACTTACCCTTTTGCCATCAAGGAGCTTCCTGATCTCTACTTTGTTAAGATGCCAAGCAGCCCCGAAACCAGCATTGTCATGCCCAATCCTCAGCTTCTCAATGGTATCGCCAACATCTTCAAGCTATGGTGGAGGAAAAGAGAAAACAAGAAGTGATTAAAGAAAATTCTGTCTATGAATTATATGGTGCAGGAAAGAAAAAGGGGAAGCAATACACGATTTAAGATGGAAAATGTGACTCAAAGTGAAATACAATTAATTACTGATCATTTAGGCGATTCCAAAATTTTACAGCATACACTGATTGACATCATTTTCCAACCACATTTAGATAAATTCTTCCTCAATTTAATTCACGATGAGAATATTACTTTATTTTTAATTTCACAGTTTGACTAAGAATGGTATATTCCTATTCCATAAGGTAACATCATGGTGTAGTGGTTCTGACTCCTGTTTATTAATCAATGGTTTGCGGATTCAAAACATACCCCGGGTGTCAATTTCCTTCAGCACTTATTTGTGAACAGCTGCTCTACTAAATCCAGAGTAATCATTCTACATTACTATAAAGCACTTAGGGACTTCTGATAAAGTAATTGTTAAGTGCTCT